>NC_088170.1:61915084-62267914 GCF_028769735.1 Zonotrichia leucophrys gambelii | reverse complement strand
TTAAAAGCTTGAGAATACCTAAAAGTGACAGATTTCATGTCAATAAACACAAAATGTTCACCAGGTTCTATTTTATAGTTACAAAGTTCATGTGTCATCTAAAACGCAAGTGAGCAATTGTGAGGTAGTCATTCACCAACAGATTTCCAGAAGTAGAATTTAGTGTTGTTCTTTCCTCATTATGATCTACAAGCAATTTTTATAACTCTAGAAAGACAGATAAGTTATCTTGAACACTGTTGTCATTTTTCTGCCTGTTCACAAGAGTTAGCCTGTCATTTCTTGGGAGGTTTCAGTGTCCACTATAACAGGGAGCAACTGTAAATTTGAAAATGCTATCTGCAATTCCTTGTCTAAATCCCACTCAGCTTTGAAGCATTTGCAACACAGGCATTACAATGAATCCTTCTGAAAATCAGTGGAAGAGACACAGTTCAAAAGTTTTACAGCTTGGAAGTAATTTTTTTTTGCCTGAATTATGCCTTGGCAAGCAGATTTCATTTTTTCTCCCTTATTGTATATGCTTTGCAGTTGGGCAAGAGAAACAAAGAATTGCTTTTTGAATCTCACAGAACAGTTTTCAATGAGCAGATATTTGACTTGCCTATTCCTCCTTGAGATTGGTTTTCACTTCTCTTGCCTCTTGCAGCAGCAGGTTGTTGTCCCTAGGGGAGAGGGACAATTACTGTTAGAGCCACACATGGTCTGGATTGTCACTTGGGCCTGTCAATCATGCTTTTTCATGTAATTCATTATTTTCTGTATGAAACTAGGAATTCAACTCTTAACCATAGAATCATAGAATCATTAGGGTTGGAAGAGACCTTTAAGATGATCAAAATGCTATCCATTATTTTTTTAATTTATTTATGTTTCATTTATATTGTAGTTATTACTTATGATTTTTCATGATTTTTTAAATTGAATCAAATAATGAATTTTTTTCCACTTTTTTTTTTTTTTTTAAATTGGGAACCTTTTTTGTCTAATAATTCTGTAATGCTGCACAACCTACTTAAAATCTAGTGTGGTCGATAAAATAATATCCTTTTCTTCCTATATATATAGTGATTTGCTTTGTTTGAAATATAAGAGATTCTTGTGAAGTAGTTCATGTATTTCACCATAAAAATATGTGATACATCATAACAAAATATCCATGTACTACATCCAGTTATTACTTTGTGAGTTATTTGATTGTAGAAAGAAGTATTATGGAAGCTGTTCTTTTTATTATTATTTTCTTTTCCTGGATCTTGTGCCAAAACCTATGCAGAGACAGGAGAAACTCTAAGGAGTTAATTTACTTGCCTGTTTTTGAGGATTGAAGAAAGGAGGTAATCCCAATAAAATAGAACCAGATCAGACTTTTAATTCAGTATTTTTCAAGAGGCTCATTTAGGTTTTGAAATAAAATCAATCTGCAGCTGAAAACAGAACAGACCCTCAGGTCCTCTTCCTAACACATGCACTAGGAATTAGTCACGCATCTCCTATTAGTAATAGCTGAAGTCTTGTTTCTAAATCCTCATTAAAACTGAACCCTGCTTATCCCTAAGCAGAATATAGGAACTGCAGGCCAGAAGTAAAGGGGAAATCCCTGCCACAAGGAAAGCAGGGTTAATCTTCCCAGTGGATATACCACATGCCCTTGCTGTCCGGGATCCACTTTTCCAATCTGCTGCAGTGATTCCTTCAGGTCTGTGTCTGCACTGGAGTTATTTTGAGGTGATGTGGAGGGATAGAATGTAAGAAAATAAAGATAGTGCAGAAGGTAGTCTCACACCTGAGGAGTTGCAGCTGCACTGATCACCAAAGATTAGAACAGGCCTGCTCTTATCAAGCCACAGCTGTGTCCAGTAAGATGACGAGTGCTACGAAAGAGTGGGTTAGCTGGGTGAGGAGAGAGCTGGAGTTTGTTGGATGGTAGTGAAGAGAGATAGAGTTTGTCTTCTGTGCTGTGAAGGACTCAGTGGTGTGAGGAGCTGCCCATGAGAAATCACTAAGAAGGTATGAGAGCCTTGCAATAAGATGATAACAAGGTGAGGTGTTAGACAAAGCACACAAACCAGGTTTGCTTTTTGCTGTGTGGTTATTCCTACTTTACTCCCTTTAAATCAGAAATAGTGCTTCCACATGTCACTCACTGCTTGATTAGTGTGGAAGAGCTGATTAAAGTGTCAGGTTGAAAGTAATATGTCGTGAACATGACAACATAACTTTGAATATATTTGGACAGCAACCAGCAAGAAAAAAGGGCTTCCTTTCTCCAAAGCCATCAAACGACGCATAAATATTGAGTTACAAGTAATTGATGGTTCATCTACCTTAGTAATAATAAAATATAAATACTGTTGCTTCATATTCCCCTTTCATGGCAGTCAAAATTTTTCTGTTGTCTGAAGCCTTGTATTTATTATATAGTATTTGATATCAAGTATGACAGTAGATATAATAAATTTTGTCTTTCTAGTGGTGCATCATATATGTAAATAATTAGTTATGGATAAAGTATTTTGACATTCTGGTACTCCAGTATATCACTCAAGGGTAATAAAAACTGCTAGAAATAATTAGGGGAAAAAAAAAAAAAGTTAGATGCTACAGTGATTTTTATCTTGACCAGAATATTATTTCTTGGTGACTTTTTAAAATGTTGAACAGTTCCTGCTAATATTGTGTATCTCAGCCTAAGAGCTTGAAAATAAAAGAAATGCCATTTGGGAACAGCAGTCTAGTGGAAGGAGTTCCAGCACATGGCAGGAATGTTGGAAGTAGATGATCTTTAAGGTCCTTTCTAACTCAGACCCTTCTGTGGTTCTGTGAATAAAACCCTCAGAAATACTGGGAAATGAAACCATGCGTGTGACAATATTACCCCTCCAAAAGAAACCCCCAATTAAATAAACTAGGAAAAAGTGTGTTATCATTTATTCGTTGAAGGTCTTATGTGTGGATAACAAATGAGATTTATTAAGAAATCCAGATATGGATAAAGGGTTGTGTAAATATTTTGACGTGCTACATCCGCATTCCTTAAATATCTAAAGACAATAAAATGTTTGTGGACTTTTTTTTTCTATTTAATTTAAATAGTTGTTACAAACAGCCTATTAATTTATTACCTAAATTAATTGGTTCAGCATATTTTAAGCTTAGTGGTCTTGATATATTTTTTTGTTATAGCTGACAAACTGAAGATCTTGTCTTGGTTTATTGTAAGGGATAATTGAATAGTGCAGGCTCACTACATCAGAGATTGTAAAATGATTGTTTCAAGTCTCTGATTTTGAGTGTGTTCACACCTTTACATTTGGAAATAGATATTATGGATGTCTCGTGCAAATATCATGTGAGATTACTGTAACTTCTGTGTGGTGTTTTTTTGTTGCTGTTGTTTTTTGTTAGGTTTTTTTTTTGTTGTTTGTTTCTCTGCTATTTTAATCAGAGAGCTATTTGTGAAAACATGTAATGAGTGAAGTAGACCTTTAAATGAGTTTCAGTGTCAGCCTGTTTTAAATACCAAAGACTATGGCTTGGGGTAACTATAAAGCAAATGTTAGTTGCAGCTAAGTCCCTAAGTACTGCCTGGTTGGTTCAATATTAAACCTGGAAGGAAAATACCAGTGCAGAAGCTTAAGTAAAGAACTCTAGGGTCAGTATTTCTTTTTATGCTCTGACAATTACAGTTGGATTCCCCCCCCCCCACCCACCCCACGGCAGATTGCTAAAGCTCCCTGAATTAAATTCTTATTTGAATAATCAGCAAAAAGAAATGGCTTTTCTAACTTGATGAAAAAGCTTGTTTCTGTCACAATCCAGAAGGCCAAACAATTTGAACAGCAAGGAGCCATTGCAAGGAGGCATTTATATTTTGGTACTGGGATTAGTACCATTAATTTAATTTGATGGATGGTCTAGCATAATCACTTGACATCAAGATGACCATGACTTCTGTCTAAAGTTATCAAAATTTCAGATAATAAGCTAAAATAGGGAAAGACCTTTTTGAGGCCAAAGGTAAATTTTTCCTCTTTGAAAGATGGAATTGGTTAGGTACATGCTATTTTGAAAATACGGATGTAGTAAGGAATTCTCAATGTACATTTAAAGCAATCAACCTAATAATGATGCATCACAACAATTACATAATATCACACTCTCAAGCTGAGAATTAGAGAATCCATTTTGGCCTGGAAAGTTTATCCAAGACTAACTAATTGTTAAATGTGACATAAAGTTCTTAATGGAAAAAGAAATAGTGGCAAATCTGAAATAAAACACACTTCTGTTGTAATTGCAGTTACTCTTCCAGACTTGCTTTGTCTTAAGGTGTTTGATAAAAAAAATCATATGCTTCTGCAAAATAAAAAAAAGGGTTTTTTAAAGTAATAAATTTAGAATGTAAATACCTTAGGCTTTCATAAACACATAGTTATCAAAACACAAGGTTCTGCTGAGAATTCCCTTTCTCTGAACTGAGAAATCTTTATTTGAAATGAATCAAGGGTTAGCTATTTATAATCAATATGATTGATTTGATTTATTTGTATGTATTAGTGTAAGAGCTGACTGAAAGAGAGCATAATTTGATACTTAACACTCAGAAACTCTCCTGGAACAGTAATTATTTTTTAAAAAAACTTTTTGAAAAATAAGTTTTTATTTTGGCATATTTGAAGGACTCCATATAACAGAATAAATTATGCCCAGAATAATTTTTCTAGAGTTTGAACTGCACTATGGTTTTTTTTTTGTCTCTAGTTGGAAACAATAGATACTAATTTTTACATTTCTGTTATTTTGTGTTGAAGAGTTGTCTCAAATAACAGTTTAAGCTTAACATTTTAAGTTTTAAGATAAAAGTTTAACTTTTACAGCTTAGAGCTATATATTAAATATTTTACATCTATTCTGATAATTTAACCTGGGGAAATTAAATACTACATTCAAGCAAACAGTCATAACTCACTAGCTATTCTTTATGAGAATTTTCTGTTTATCATGATGAAGCCTTTTATCCTATACAATAATTTGTTATAGGGATGAAAGGAAGTTACAGGATTTACTTCATGATCCTTAGGAAATAAATTTTCTTCATGTTGTTGCCGTGTTCTTCTCTTACCAGGTGCTATTTTTACTTCCAAATAGTTTTTTTCCTATGGATCTAGTTTGGCAGAAATAATATTTTCATTTCCACTGCCAACTTTCTTTTATGAGTAAGCATATTAACACAGTATATCTGCACCCATGCAGACATCCTAGTTTTCTCTGTTTCAGTATTCAGCATGCTTCCAGAGAATCCCAAATTTCATGGTTACCATCTGTACTTCATTAAAGAAATGCACTTAATAGTTGTTTCTTGATCGTCTAGATTCCTATTTTTCAGATACAAAAATTTACCTGCTAATTGATATCTTTTAAAAACATCTCTTTTCCAAACTACTTCACCTTTATTGAATATATATTTTAAGATATATTTAATTATGACTAGCCTCTATATTGCTAAAATGTAACTGTGTCAGGTTGTTGTACTGACACACAGTTCCCCATGAAAACTACATTCCACAAAAAAAAAAAAAATCCCATTTCGGTATGTTAAACTTTATTACTTTTTAAATGGAATAAAATATATCAAAAATTAATTTTTCTATTTAAGTTGAGAAACTGGTTAATTTATTTCCTCTTTGCTGTTGTTGTTCATGCTCCTTAAAAAAAAAAAAAAAAGAGGCAAACCTAAAAAATATTGAGTTTGAGTTTTAAATAGAGCAATACAGGCCTTAGGCATGGCCCTAACCCATGCCTGTGGGCTTTTTTCACAGTGACCCCTCTGGGCACCATGAACTGCCAAACTTTCTATATCATGTCTGTCCTATTGTTATAACCAAAAATTCATCTGCATGGACCACTGACATGATACAGTCTTATTAAATACTGAAAGGATATGATCTCCTATGTGTTTAGAATTTTTAATGTCACAGTGAGGTGTGAAAAGCCATACCAGAAGCCAAAGTTGTGTTACCTGGTTAAGCTGTTCTTTGTGATGTGCCTTCAACAAATTAGAATACCATGCAATGAAGAGATTTTCCTTACTGTTGATTGTGAAAACTCTGGAGTTTAAACACAAAGATGCCAAAACAACTTTGTGTCCTTATTTACTTTCTTTTCCCAAAATGCATAACATTAATTTGTACAGTTTGTAAAAAAGCAGAAGTGTGAAAAACACTTTTCTAATAATGAGTGGTGATTATCATTAGCATTCAGCATAGCTGCCTCTCTCTGCAGATTTCTTGACCAGCAATATGGTGTGCATCCAGAATTATCTTGGACTTTATAGCAGGTCTTGAGATTCCAATGTCTTTTAGGCTGCTTGACTGAGTAATAATTGTTTAAACTCTACATACTGCCAAAATCTATTTTGGAGAACAGATGATTGCTGCTGCTCCTCAGATCCCTTTCCATTTCTTTTGCTGCATTTTCTCTCTTGTGCACAGCTTGGAATAGCAATTAGTATTGAACCCTCTTGTACCAAGAGGGAAGAGTTGGCTCTGCAGTATGATTGGCAATGTTCTTATGGTAAAAATAGCTAATGGTGGCCTTTGTATTTTTGCAATACAGACTGCTAAGCAGAACACCAAATATCAGTATATCTTCATTATTCCACTTATTAAAAATATAAGATAATTTAAACATCCACCAATAAATGCTTAGGGGTGCTTCAGATTGTTAAACAAATAGATATGATAATACGACTACTATGAAAAAAAAGTGCTAAATTGCTTGAAGTAATTTATATTTAACCAGAAAAATACCAATTGATTTGAAAACTAATAAGGTTCTTTCTTAAAACATATTTTAAATGGAAGTGCAAGAGCTTTGGAATATTCCTTGATTGCCCTGAGAGCATGTCAGTTCTTTTTTTTCTCCTCTCCTCAAACAGGTTTGCCTTTTTTTTGGTTCTCAGATGTTCTTTTCAGTTCAGTGTGAGATCTAAATGAGGCAAGAGAGGAGAAGAGAAGGGAAGCCATGTCCTTCCCCTTTTCCTTCCCTCTCTGGTCTGACACAAGGTGCCAGCTCTGCTCTGAGCTGTGCAGGTGACACCCTCTGTCACCCTGTGCAAAGTGCAAATAGCAAATGGAACTGGGCAGGCAACTCCTGCCTCCACCTCTGTGCCCCTGTGCCATCTCATGGTGCTGAAAGAAGATGAGCCAAGCAAAGACTTGTGCAATTCCTTAAAGGTGAGGACAAGGTAATCTAAAGGCAGTAATAAAATATGAGCCGCAGAAAATAACCAACGTGTATTGCCAAGAATAAGTACCTGATACACGTAGAGACAAACAGTGACACAAAAATAATGTATTCGAATAACAAGAGTTTATTCTATACTTGACCTGCACAAATTATGAGGAATTGAAATAAAATATCTGTTGATGACAGTCAATTTTTTTCACTTGCGCAGTGTGAAATATTTTGTATGGAACCATCCCTCTGCTCATTAATTTTTTATAACTGTCTTGTTGTTTTGTCTTGGTTTTAATATCTAAGAGGTTTAATATGCTTAATATGGGGGATATACTCAACAGAGTTATGAAATATTTCCCCCTGGAAAGAAATCTAGTTTTCAGCTTTGCAGTGTTGCAAAAGAAATTTGGTTTCTGTAAAATTAATTTTTTAATATTTGGTCCTCATATTTCAGAATGTCTTGTATTTCCAGCCAGTAATACCACAACTGTGAATTTTGTAGAGTTTATAGCAGCCTAGCTCTAACTTATAATTTTTTTTAAACCTTTACTGGTTACAAATTATATCCCTGTGTTATTGCACTTTACAAGACTTACATGATGAATCCTTATAAATCTATACTCTAAAAATGCTTCATTGATTTTATTCTTTCAGAAAAAAGTGAAATAAAGTCGTTAACTTTTAAGTGGACAGGGCATAGGCATTAAGACTTGAAGTGTTTTATTCTGAAAAATAATAACCATGATGGATTATTTATTTAAAATAAAGGTAAAAAAATATGGATACGACTGGGATATCCATATTGATGAATGTATCACGGCTGATTACCAAGAAATAACATGTAAAATCATGAGCAGCTTAATGGATTGAATTATATCTTCTATAATATAATTTTTGTGCATGCATTATTGAAGTATCCAGCACTGTAGTTATTACTATACTTAAAGTAGTATCACCTTCACAAACAGAATGTTCAGTTTTAGTTTTGAAGTGAGAAAGACAGATAATGAAGAAGAAGACTAGGAAAAAGATAATGTAGTTATATGTGTCTTTGAGTACACTTAGTGGCTTTTTGTGGCTATGTCCAAAATTTGAGTCTTGAAAGATACTAACATACAGAATATAATTTAAGGATATGAGTACTGTTTATTTGTTACTGCAGACTCACTTTATTGCTTACTGGATTTTTCTTTTTCTCAAATTTCATCCTAGTGCTTTTTCATATCCCTGTTGGATAATAAAGAACTTTTGCCATACTTCTGCTTAAGATAATAAGCATCTTGCAGCTTTGGCATCCTGTCATCTTCAATGTGTCCTTTCCCCCTGGAGTGCCCGCTTGCTTCGTCTGTCTTTTCAAATGTCTTTAGTAGTTGGTTATTTTACATAATATAAAAATTTGAAAATTAATACCAACAATTTAAAAGGAATGTTGATTTCTGCCTTTTTCTGTACAAATATTGGTATTTTTTATTGTACAAGGGTAATTTTCAGTGGAAAAATATTCTGGGACAAAACCCTGAATGTTATGCAGTGGATATGTTTACATGGATTTGCACTGAATTTTGGCATAGTTGAATGAAATTGAATAAGCTTTGTATGTGTTAAAGTACATTTGTGCTTGAAGGACCCATTTCTTAGCAGGATTTCCAAGTTCATACAGGACATTTCATTGAGACCACTGGCTGCCCTTGCCATTGGAGCCTGTCAGGCCTCCTTCAAGTAAATGTTCAAATTTTCAACAAAAACGTTCAGCTCAAACATCTGTTACAAAATTAGATCAGGAGTTTTCCATTAATCAACATGATAAGATTGGTTACTTTTAACAATGTCAAACATCTCATTGCAAGTCAACCTTCAGCTTACAAGTTGTTTTTTTAAATTATTTTGATTTCTGCAGTTATACACACCACTCTTCAAAACCGTTATCTGCAAAACTATTTCAATCTGTAGAAGTGTTTCATGGTAAGCTATTTACATTTTTATCCTTTTGGTCTGTTCCTTTGAAAGGCTCAATGTCCTTGGTATACATTTATTTTCAGTTGCATTTGAAGTCACTCGGGCCCATTTAGGTCAGCACCTTGCTTTATGTTCTTGAAAACCAGTAAATAGTTGCTGACTAGGAAGAGAGTAAGAAAGAGGGGAAAAACCAAATCTAGACCTTGGCCTTCCCAGTCGGCAGCTGAAAATCAAAAGCACATTGGGGTAGCTCAGCACGATGGGTATGGCAAGTGACAGACTGTTCAGAGCTGAAGGAAAGACGGTAACGGAATCTTAAATCAGAAAATCTTCCACAGCAGGCTGACAACACTGCTCAAAACAAATTTTTGAAAAAATGGCACATAGGGCTTGGCAAAGACAGAGAAGAAGAAATAGAGATTGGGAATGCCAAAATTCATTATGTCTTTAGAGCTTTTCAATTCAAAACTCATGTGAACTCATTTCTGGAGCAGCCTGATGTTTTCCTGGTTAGCTCTGGAGGTCTAAAGAGGTGGATTCCTGTTGCTGTGTTCTGTTTTGCACATGTTCAGCAGGATGGAAGGAGATTTTGGTTGCAGCACTGCCTGTTACAGTGTTTGCAGAAAAGGTGTCCCTGCCCATGGCACTGGCGGGAAACTGAACAGTCTGTAATGTCCCTTCCAACCCAAACCATCCTGTGACTGTGTGATTCTATGATAATGCTAAATTCCTGTGGTCCTTTATGGAAGAGCAGTGCTTACATTCCTTGTTAGAAATGACCAAATGGGATTATGTGAACCTTGTTAACAGTTAAAAAGCCTTTGTGAGACAGTAGAAACTAAATGATCTAGGAAGGATGGAACATAGGGGCTGCTGAACTGACAGCACGGTTCCAAGAGATGTTTTATTTAGTGTTTCCTAGTAACTTTTCTTCTGGGGATGAAAGGGGACTTAGTTTTTGGGAAGTTATTTTGCTTTACTTGAAAAAAAAATCTCAGGAATCAGCACTTCACTATGAATCTGACTGAAGTTTCAGCACAGTCAGCCTGGACATACCAAATACATACTTTATACATTGCTTCAGGCTCATTTAGTTGAATCCAAATAGAAGCGCTCAACTCCTTGGACAGCATTATAAATATCAAATACCGTTGGTTTCGTTCCTAATTTGCAAAGGCTCACTAAATCTCTGATAGTTACATATGTTGCAAGATATCTGGTGTATCTTTACTGGTTTTTCAGCTTTCTAGTCAAGTAACATGATGCTTTGCCTTCTTACATAGTATCTAGCTTGATCTGAGTTTGCATTTTGACAGGATTTTGTTCAGCAGTAATTGCAGGTCAAGGTAATTATTGATCTTAACATGTTTTCAGCCTGGATATAAAACTAGATTTTTTTTTTAAGGAAACATAAAGATATAGATACAACAAGGTTACTAATTACCTCAAATTCCCTTTAGCTTTTTAGAATCAGTACACTGATTTTATTGGACTAGTATTTCACCTGAAGCATCTAAATAATAGAAAAAAAAGGGATGCTAATATTTTTATATTATTTATGTATATTCACCACTTTTCCTATGAATACATAGGAATATGAATATTATGCAAACTTTAAGATAGTCACATTAGTAGGTAAAATTATAGAAAAATTAAACTAAACATCCTAAATTAGTATTAAAATTGTGCATTTGTTAAGTTCTGTATGCCTTGTGATAGTAAAATATTAGGGAAATCAAGTGATTTTTCTGTTCTCAACTTATATGTGAGACAGAATTGTGTCGTGGAGATTTCATTGGTTCTAGCTTGAATGTAACAGCATGGACAGTGAATAAATGAGATTTCATACCTGCTCTATATCTACGAAAAATTAGTCCAGAAATAGTGTCCCTGCTTAGTTAGTTCCTTTTTGACATTAAATTTCATTTCCTGCAGTTCTCACCAGCATAAGAAATATATATTACTTAACCAGGAAAATCTTTCTGCTTTACAAATCTTACTTCAATGTGAAAATCATGTCTTGGCATATATTCTGGATAGTTGCAACATGTACTGTTAGGTCAACAAATGTAGATGGTTGTTGACTTGATTTTAATCATAGGGTTTGTATCTGAATTGATAAAATATTTTTTGCTCACATGCAGAGAAAATGGTATGATGTTTGAGAATGAAATAGAGTTTGCCCAGATACTTACATAAATGTGTTTGCCAGTGAACAAAGATGTGGTATATATCACTTTGCTTTTACAATCTTGACAAGTGTAATGAATTGCAGCTCTTGCTAGGATCTGTCATGCTTTTGTTCTTTGGATAATAACTTATAAAAAATATTGTAGTTTTCAATTTCAAGACAAGGCATTTGATGAAATTGTATGTAAGAGTGCCAATTTGTGGCATATTTATAATTTCATCATCTATGAGGTTTTTTTTCCTCTTATCCACTCTCTGTATGTACTTTTGCTGATTTTAGCTTGTTCTCTGTGTTCTGGAAAATAGTTTTGAAAAAAGGAAAAAAATGCAAAAATGAATGGTTGATTACAGAAGTGGGAAAGTTTTTCACAGTTAGAGTTGTTCCTCGGATTTATTTTTTTTTTTTAAGCTTAATTGTTTCTAGTAGTCCTTGAGAAATATGAGTCTCATTTATGGAAACCCTCAACAAGCTCCATGATGCTGAGGAGTCACTGCCCATCCTTGTTTTGTCTTTCAAGTAATTGTGGTTGTCCCTTTATCTTGTGAAAGCCTGCCATGAAATCAAGCAGTTATCTAACATGATGTAGCATCTGTTCTTAGATTAAATATTTGTACTACAAGAATTAATTACTTTAAGAATTTTGGTAGTGCAGAAGGCATCCAGATTGCCTTCAACAAATTGGATATGGAATTCCCTGGGCATTACCAGAGAGATAAGTTGTAAGACTGACTGTAGTAAAAATCTTGGTCACCAGCAAAAAAACCTCTGTTCCCTGATTTTTGGTTGTTGGTTTGGGGTTTCTTGTTTGTTTCTTACTTTCTTTTTGTTTTCCTTTATTAGGGTTTTTTTTTTAGAGCAAGCTTAGCAAATAATGTCTAGTCTTTTAGACAGTGTTTGATGTACATGGGTGTCTGAGATCGTGCTGGCCTAATGGAAAGTCACAGGATAATAGCCTCTTGCCACTAGCTTAAGTGAAAGGTGAAATGGAAACGTTTATTTTCCAGATGAGACATTGATTTAGTAACAGCTTTCTATTACTGCAAATTACTGACATAGAAGTTAGCATTTCCCCCTGTTTGCAGCAGCCTGGTGTGTTCAGAATGAGTTACACGCTCCAGCAGCTAAAAGCTGTTTGACTCCAATAACAGGAAATATAAAATCACAGTTATTATTGTAGAAGAGTGTGCTTCTTTCTTTCCCATCCTCCCTCCCCCCGCTTTTTCTTTTCTTTGATGTGCCAGGAACATGCACACTCTGGAAATTGTAAGAAAACAGATCTGTTGCCTTATGATTTTCCAGTATCTCATCCCTTGTTATTATTGTTTTCATTATCAAGACTTTTGTTACCCATCTAGCAAAACTTTGTTCCCTCATTTTAGATATGATAAAAAAATTTTTATGCTTTTTACAGCATTTATTTTAAGGTTATTTCTACTAGTTTTTCTTTGTGGAGCGAGCTTATTCTGTTGAAGCTGAGAAAGGGGGAGAACAATGTCAAAATGGGAATCTTTCTCAGAGACTGGTAACTTCCTGGAGTTTCTTGGATTGTTTGAAACAGTACTGAGGTGTGGCAAAATACATAATGCATAAATATACATAAATTTATAAAAAATTGATCCAAAATTCTAAGGAATATATGAAAAGTAACCCAGTATATATTGAGTGCATGTAATAATGTAATATAATTAATATAGTATATTGTATATTGGTTATATGTAATCCAGCAAGTAACTTCTTTAGTTCAATCTCTGACAACTTTTTTGCATATTTTGGAAGCAGAGAGAAAATAAATCAGAGACAGTAAAGTCATCTTCTATATCATATAAGCCTTAACCTCTGTGTGCTGGTTATCAGCCTTTATCAGATCCAGCTCAAAGTTAGAGTAGAATTTTTACATAAAATGAGAAAATAAAGAGGGGGAAGGGGGAATTGGGCAGATGAGTTGTGGGTGTTTTTTTTGTTTTGTTTTTTGCCTAATTCCTAAACAAATGTAAATTCTTGGTGTAGAAGATAACATATTTTCATTAACTTTTTCATTTCTCTAGCCTTGAAAACTGGGAAGCACCTTTTTTTTTTTTTTTTATTCTACTCAAAGTGATACATTGAGAAGGCTGAGAATTCACCTATTCCTTATAGAAATGACAAAGTTACTTTCTATGGTGCAAAATGCTGTATGGGAGATGGTCCAAATACATAGTTATATATCTTCTATAGAGAAGAAAACCTTTTGGAACATTTACCTTCTATGCTGGGTTTTGGATTTTTGTCACGGATGCTGAGTTTAGAAATATTTAACATTTAGAATTTTCTATTATAATCGTTTTCTGATACCGTTCCTTGAATACATTTTCGTAATGCATTTTGCTGAAACACCATGAACTTCTGTAGAACTACATAAATTAATGATAATCAGAGAATTAAAATTCTATACAGTACACAAGTCAAACTCCTTGGTGTTCTTTTTAAATAGCTAGTTTGCATAAATTTATTCCGGTTTATAGGGAGCACAGTTATATGAAAATGCACACATATAAAAATGTGTGCATTTTTATATGTTAGTTATTTTGTATTTTTATGTAGAATTTAAAAGAATAAAACAAATGTAAGACCTTGGGTTTTTAATATGATTGAATTCTTTATTTGTAAGCAAAGCATGCCTTTTCTGTTTTAAAAAGAATCTTTGTGGCTAACAGTATTAGAAATTTTATGCACCCACAAAAATTGGTGGAGAAATTGCAGCCTTCAAAATAGAAAGTATGCAGGTAATCTCCCAGACCCTTAGCAATGCATCAGAAAGCATTCCCCAAGTGCACTTCAGGAGTATGGATTTGTCTCTTCTTTGTAAATTTGTAATGGGATTTGAAGTATCAGAAGTCTGTTTTCATCATGTGGCAGGTTTTGAAGGACTTCTCTCCCAGTGTGAGTTATTTTTTTTTAAGACCTGGTCTGACAGAACCTCTTTTGATCTCAGATTTCCCCAAGAAGAACAGGGGAAGAGCCAGAATCTGGTTTTAGCTAATATAAACAGTCCATTAAAAGATGATTCATTCCTGTATTAGCTACTTCTATGCTGTCATTTCTCAGTACCTCCAAATGGAGTCCTAGTGAATATCTAAGAAGATTTTTTTTTTTAATTTAGCTGCCAGAAAATATTTTTTTTTAATTACATAATAATAAAAGACAATAATAGGAAGATTTCTACCAGAAAAAGAAAAAAAATATCAAGTACAAGTTGCTTTTTACACTGTATAAGGGTTCTTGAGAAGTATCAAGAACCTATTGCTTTGATGAATGAAAAAATGTACTAAAATCCTATTTTAGAAGAGAAAAGAAAAAAACTTCCTTGATTTGCAAGCGCATGTTTGTAATGTTAATGATAACTGCATTAGTTGAGTTGTCTCAGAAGCCCTGATTAACTGTTAATTTAACTATCCATATCCCTTTCATGTCACCCATAAAAGAGTGCTTCTGTAATGGTCTCTTTCTAGCAATTCTTTTGAAATATCATAGAGAACTCATTAAATATTGAAACAAAACTTGAACAATCTTTCTAAGGCAGCATAGAGTTAGAAGTTCCCTCCAGCAATATTCATATTTTAGAAAAAGTTACAGCCTGATCCAGGGCAGCTTTAAATCTGACATGATGCAGCAGTGCTTTAAGAAGATTTATCACTTTACCTGTACCTTACCCTCATATGGTAATATTCTATGCATGCTTTTATATATCAGTTGAAAAATATTGTAGGTCATGAGAAGCTTCAGGTTTCTGCTGATATTTAAATGAATTCCTCAAATGAAAACTTCCTGTATATTTTGGGTAGTCAGAAACAGCATGTCTAAAAATCTCTGTATTTGAGAGAAAATTCAGTTTTCCATTTCCAGAGGCTATTTCATCCTTGATGATTACACAGTGCCCATTAATTCACTTGCAGTCTGTTATTGATTACTGGACATTAGCATCATGTTTTTGAAAGAACCAATTTATAGTGAGAGCTCCTTAGGAATAGGGACATTTCCTCAAAAGGAAAAAAAAAAGTTGCTTTTAAATTATGCCATTTCAGCATATTCAATAAAATATTAATTTGATCAAAAGAAGTTATATCACAGATCCATTGCCAGGAACTGAGTGTGAATATTGATGTCATCGTGTTCTCAATGATTTCATATTCAGGCCTCTGGAAATGATGTTTGGGGTGACTATACCAAGACCTACAACAGAAAAAATACAAAACCTGTTCCTGATACAAACAGGGATAAACATAAGAATAATTCTCTACCACTATGGAGAAGATTTCTAAAAAACTTGTGAATTACAATGTGTTACATATTGTTGCAACAAACCTTTTTAAAAGCAAATGAAAATTTAAAATAAAATCAAAATTCAGACACCATTTTAATTTTATTAAACCTAGAAGAAATACAAAAACCAGCAAGTATAGCAGATCTCTTTTTCCTGCCCCAAACCCCTTAATGTGGGTGGGTTTAGTTGTAGAAACATTATTTCTACATCTTCTGAAGTTTAAGGTACTGGAATGGATTTCAGGATATGTGGGGTGTTTACCTATTTGTTCAAGGCAGGTGCTTGGGTTAAGATGGGCTGTTTGACTGCTGAGTTTCCAGTTCATCAGACTGAATCTGTGAAATGCTCCTGTGCAAGGTGAGCTGCAGTTGCCCAATGCTGTCTCAGCTCATAGGGGTCAGGCTCTGCCTGCTTCCATACCACTTGTGTTTCTGACTGTATTTCTGCTGATGTGATGTCTGTTGAACTCCTTGTTCCTCTCTGTTGGCTTGTTTGTTTGTTTGTATAATCCCTGTAGATGTACTCGCCAGCTCTACTTGTGGTACAAGCATCTTCTTTCAGCATCAGTATCTGTGCAATGACACTACTGCTGAAATACCTCTGGCCCTTTCTGCTTCTGAGTGTTTGAACTGTCAGAAGGTGCACCTTCTAAGAGAATATTCAGCTAAATATAATCTTGTTTCTACCACTCATTTCTTTGATGTTAGTCTCTCCACAGATCTTTCAGACCATGACTTCTCATGGATAAGGCTTTTTAGATTATGTGTCATTAGTATAAAATACTGAAATGGTGCTTAAAGGGCATGATTTACAAGTTTTAGTTGTCTTCTTAACCCCATATTCATTTGACCAGTGTAGTTTCCTGGTTAGTCATTATCCAGTCTACATTTATTGAATCCACCTTCACACTTCACTTTAACTGATGGTTGTTCTATGGACATAGCTTTGGATGTTTTGCTGACAACCTGATAGATTATTTGAATTTCCTTCTTCCTCTCCATCTCCCAAACATCAAATAAATATATATTTGGAATTTATACATTTTCCCTTCATCTTTCTTTTTTCCCTCCTTCACTGTTCATTCTAACAGCATTCATTACAGATCTCCATATATGTCACTACTCCTTCCTGTTTCTTCCTAAGTGTAAGCCCTGTATTTGAAAAGCACTGTGGTGCTATTGTTAGAAATCCTTCCTGTAAATTCACAATCCCTCTCTTTCAGAATTTAATGATAAAGATTAACCATTCCCTTGGTTGTTATGCAGTACACTTTTATTTATCTTAGTGTTGTGTTTTGTATTTCTGCATCCTCATTTACAATGGTTGAGAATGTGTTTCTGAAAAGGAGAAAACAGAAAAAAATAAGTTGTTGTAGGAAATAGAGCTACTAGTAGGAAAATTTCAGCTGTCTTGACTTAATAGCCTTTGGCACAATGATCACACCCTAATATTTTCTTCCTTATGCCAAGTAACTGCATTGTTTGATCTCTCTTTAGGGAGCCCTGAGAGGGCTTGCAAATAAGGATAACACCTTTGAAACACATTTGAAAGAAGGCGAGCTCTGGTCAGAATATCAAATCCATCTATTGAATTGAGTTGTCTGAATGCATACTCTGCACTATAAAAGTAAAGTAATCCATCTACTGAATGGAGCTGTCTGCTCTCCACTCTAGAAATAAGGTAATCTGCCTTTTGCAGGGAGCACTAAACACCGCTGCACTCGCCGTAGGGAAAAATATATGTAGGATATTTAGTTAGGTGTATATAGAGAGTTACCTTCTGATAGCTTGTCTCTGCCAAAGTGCTGGCTAAGCATTGTGTTAAAGCATCAATTTATACACAGAGAGGCAATTTAGTCCTGCTCATTTCTCAGGCAGTGTATTATTTAATATCATATAAAACTGCATGTATACTTAACATATCAATGGCTTTGTTCTTTCTCCTTTCTATGCTTTATCTGGCAGGGCACATCATAATTTCAAACTCTGGGGTTTTTTATTCTTTTTTTATTTTTTTATTATGCCACAAGGTTTTTTTTTGTTTATTTTCAGTATGGG
The DNA here is from genome assembly GCF_028769735.1 of Zonotrichia leucophrys gambelii. Classification (NCBI taxonomy): domain Eukaryota; kingdom Metazoa; phylum Chordata; class Aves; order Passeriformes; family Passerellidae; genus Zonotrichia; species Zonotrichia leucophrys. Next base: position 62,250,168 of record NC_088170.1, on the reverse strand, counting down.
TTTTTGTGTGGTTGGTTGGTTTTGGTGTTTGCTTAAAAACAGCCAGAAAACCAGCAGTGTTTCAGATGGCATTGACAAGAGGACACACATGACATTACGTTTCACAGAAAAAAAGCAGTACATCGTCCTGAGCTTTGATTGGCTTTGTGGAAGATGCTAATGAAAAGACTTATGGCCATTGAAGGACATCTGTAGCTCTCTTTGGGAGGTAGAATACATTCTCAGTAAGCAGAGGTGAGCTATCTTTCATCAGCTGAATTATGAAAACACCTAATTCTTGCTCTGGGGAATAATTCTGATCAGGCACAGTATTGCTGTACCAAACACTACACTACATAAAGCACAGTGTTTGGTATCACAAATTTTCTTTAACAAGAGCATATTTACTATTTTATATGTTCTACTTGGAGAAGGTGTGTTTTCCTACAATTTTCAAATGAGAAAAACTGCTGAATTTTCTTGGAGGCAATATATTTCACTGCCTACTAAAAATAATTGTTGCTGGGATGGTTGATAAAACCCTTAACTACATTGTAGTGTCTTCTTCTTAAGGTACTGCTAAACAGCTTTACACATCAAACACTTTATGCTGGTAATTTTTTTTCCCTGCTATTTCTACATCACAGCCAATCTACTATTTTCATGACTACTAGGTCAATAATTATTGGTCACTTGGTCATTCAGATTAATTCATTATTGCTACTATGAATGAAGGTACAGATTGATAATGAAAAATAATTCCATTTTATTTTAATAATTTTTTTCTAGGAAGGTAGAAGCAAGCACAAATAATTTCTGATGTTTAAGGAATTTTGATACTTAAAGATGTGGTACTTTATTATAGCTTTGAGGTGGCAACTTATATTTCTTGTTTCAAAAACGAAATATTTAAAGCTTCTATTTAAAAATGATGGATATATGTACAAATAATTCAGGTGTTTTGCTGGAAGGGACAGAATACACAATCAAGGCCAGTTTCCTGCAGCCTTAGCTCTCTGTCACCTATGTTGATGTCACCAAGGGAAGCAGTTGTCCAGTTAAAACATCCACATCCTGAAAATTATCTACACCTTTGACACTGTGAGATACAGGTCACAAAGTATATTCCAGTTGCCTTCCACTTGTAGTAAACTTAAGAAGTAGAAAATCAATGCCACCATTAAAGTCTGTCACAGGAAAAAATGCAGGAGAGATTAAGAGCATTTTATTCCCACACTAGCAGTATGTTTGCAAATTGAAAATGTGAAATAGAAAATATCACCCATTTATTTAGGAAATTTTTTAATAACAGTAGCTACTGGAAGACTCCCAGGAAAGAGTTCAAAGCAAAGCTAGCATATACCCTTAATATATCTTCAATTTGCTGAAATTACAGGTGCTTCCTGAGGAGGGTTAATGTCTTTGTATTTCATATTCCTTCCTTTATTTTTTTCTCTGTGTCAATAGGTTTTTGAAGCCATATTTGCTTTGTCTGTTCAGAATAGGATTAGTAATGCAAAAATCAATAAAGATTTTAATGTTTTGTCACTTAATGCTGCTGCATTATAACTTTATATTCTTTTGCACTTGTCATAATTTTAGCTATATTTCATGTTCTCCATATTCAATTACTTATCCTCTACTGATAATATAATATATAATTCCTTATATAATTCCTTCTATGTGTTTTTGCATTAAGTGTGTGCACAAGTGTCTCGCATCTCTTCTCTTTTAGCTGAAAAATTTTATAAACTTTGACCCTGCTTTTCTCAGTGATTTTTTGTAAACTCTTGAGATGTTTTCTCACCCACATGTTTCTTCTGCTTATTCTGGTCAGACATCAGCAAACTCTGATGACTCTGTTATCTGGGCCGTCGTTTTTTCCTTTGTGGGCAAGGTTCCTTTCTGAGGATTACCTGAGCCATCACTTGTCTGAGCATCTTTTGTCACTTGTGACACTTGCTTTAGATCAATGTGAAGGAGGTCAAAGCTTAATTATTTATTCCAGCATGAAAAAACATCAGTAATCTCTGTTTTGCTGTTGTTGGGGTCTTCTCCAATTTTATATATTTTAGTTCCCAGAAGACAGGAAGCCTATCTGATTTGTGGAACTTATAGTAAGCCTATTTTCTCTAGTACAGCTTTCCAAAGACTTTTAGTGATATTAGGGTGATTTTCCAGAATTCTCTCTCCCATCCTTTCAACTAAATATGTACATATATCATCCTGACATCTGTCTCAAATACTGAACGTGCTGTCTTGGGCAGTATCAGAGGAATTACAGTATCATCCACCCATTTTGAATTAACTGTCCATTTTTCTCCTGTTTTCTTCATTTGCCGCTGCTTGTTTTTCCTTAGTATCTTCGAAGACATCAGATTTATACTGTTGCTTTTTCACTAGCTGGTCTTTCTCTGCTTGTTTTTGTAATTCATTTCTCCTGCTGATTGCCAATGCACCACACAGTTTTTTGATTTAGCTGTTCCACTACAAGCAGCTTTATGTCCAGTCCCATTCATCCTTCCTTCCATCACACCTGTGATTCCAGCCTGATGTTAATCGCTGCTCTCACTGACATTTCCAATCTAAGGGTTGGTTTTCTCAGCCAGGAGTTATACCCTCTGCACACGTTATACCTAAATATATACCATATATATGTACCTAATATAGATTACCATCTGTAGCTGGCTTCAGTCAGAAACAAATTCAGAAGAAAACTGCTTGGGTTTTGGGTAACTGAAATTCTGTGAATGTAGACAGTTGTTACAAGAGGTGATTCCTTGTTTTATTTTCTGGACAGAGATGTACAGAGATTGTTTATGAAGAAAACTCCCCTTTTAAAGTTACTGGAAATGCTGTGGCTTAGAATCACCAGTGATTGAAATTTCTGAAAAAACAGGAACTGCCTTTTATGCTTTAATGTGTATGTAACAGTAATGACAGCCACCTTGTAACAAATAGCATGTTCACTGCAAGTAAGCAGAAAATTGGCTCAAATACTCTTCTGGTGCTAGTTTCAGCAAGGAAATGAATGTTTTCAGATTCCACTATAAATGGATCATTTGAACCATACAGAGTGCTTACTAGTACATCAAGTCAGTGCAAAATACCTTCAAACATGAAAACAGTGCTCCATTAGGAATAAAAGCAGCTTAAAAATTCTACACTGGTCTATTTATCATCTTTTTTAGAAGAAGCAATAAAATAAGGAAAGTCTCTCCTAGATCCCATTCGGCCAAGTCCCTTTTTTTCTTTTCTTTTTTTTTTGTTGGTCTTTGATTAGTTTTTCTCGTTTTGATAATTTTCTGATTATATTCTGAAAGAATGGTGATTGAAGTAGCTGCATTACTATGTTTCCCACAAAAAACTCTGCTCCTGATGTGCGTGTGCAGATACAGGATTTAGAACTTATATTCCTGCACCTAAGCTTTATATTACTGTATAATGTCAATTTAAAGTGCAACACGCAGCCAAAGAAGTACAAATGGGTGGCTGCTTTGGGAAATTGGAACCAATTGTCCCAGTAACTTTACAGTGAGGTTAATTTTTATGAGAAATAAAGAAAATTTACTTTATTATGTCATTTTATAGTGTAAGAAATAAAATGATTTAGGAATTTTGCATTTATGTCACCAATCATGGTGAATGGAACTATTTAACTCTTAAATCAGGGTAGCTCTCTCTGTGTCTCTTTTAAATATGTTTTTAATGTAGCCCAGTGAGTACTGTTTTTTTTCCTCATTGTGAATAATTACTTTCTACAGTTTTTTTTAAATACATTTGCTAGGGGAAATATTGATTACATTAATTGATAAGATTAATTGTGAGATTGACTCTGTTTACATAGATAACTTCTGGCTGAAGGAAGGCATTTTTGACTATCAGCAAGACTGAAATTTGTTGTTCTAGAAAATTGATTGCTCCCTAATGTTCCACTGTTCTGAGATTTCATGTGACCTGGAAGAGTTGCCTGCTTGTTCATTAATTTTCCAATTTTATCTTTTTTTTTTTTGTTCACTTCTGCTAATTTTATGTTTCTGAAATTTTATGTTTATTCTACTTGTTACTCAAGAATTCATCTCAAGATGCTGTGTGCTACTAAGCGTCATACCCTGAGAATTAAACAATTTGAGGTCAAATTGGTTGATAGAAAATGTTCTGTTGTGGTATTTTAGATTAAAAATAAATAATTTGTCTTTCAGTAAATACATAGATAGATTTCTTTTAAAATATTGGACTCTGTAATGCAATTATTATGAAACCCTGATGCAGTCTTTCAGTATTCACTTGCAGAAAATTTGGTGATGTATTTCCTTTATTGAGAAAACAGCAGTTATGTCTTAGGCTAGAGCTTCTCCACTGTAGCAACCTCTAAATGCCAGTCATTATTTTTTGTTGTTTGACATTTATTATATGGTAAAAAAAGGAGTTTTGCAGTAATAATATCTAGCCAGGATGAATTTTTTTTTACTGTCCCTCAAAGGCGTCACCACAATGGTCATAACCCAGAGAGGGTGGCACCTCCTCCATCCTTCTTACACCTGTGGTGCTGCTTGCTTGCACATGTGCTGCGCACTGCTACAGTTGTTAATTGTCTTAGTCTGAAGTGGAATTGAGAAGATTTAAGGCTCAGATCTGGAAACCAGTCAGAATCAGCATTTTCAGGCCACAAGAAGAATGTGTTACACTGAGGTAGGTGGAAATGAAGAAGTGTGGAAATGAAGTCCTTGGGAAGAAGCATCAATTATTTTTTGAGCCGTATTTCCTGACCTTTGTGGAAACTTTTGCTTGTGTAATGACTTCATAAATAAGTTTAAAAAGCCAGTTAGCCTACTTGTAGCATAAAACAGATGTGCAGCTCTGTGTGACAGATGTGTCTGTGTGACAAGGTTACACTACTGTAAAATTTTAGGATTTTTTTTTCCTCTCCTCAGAATCAGTGTGTTACCTGGAAGAGGGGAGAGTGTTTGGTGTAAAGGTAGAAAGGTATCATCCAAGAGCACTCTGAATTTAGCACTGTAAAAGACAGTGAACAAAGTCATCACTAGTTTTTTGGATTGTCCTCCTGAGAGGTTATAACAATAATGTCAAAATCAAGTGTTTAAAGTGCTTTTAGCAGCAGAAAGGCTATAGTGTGGAAAAAAAGCAGTGGAAAATCAAAATGATGACTTCAATGTAAAAATGAACATGATACCGGTGAAAATGATACAGAATTGGAAAGCAGTTACTTTGAAAAGATCAATATGAAAACATTCAATAGAAACTGACAAGAGAAGTGAAAGCCTTTTGCTAGAATAAGATGAATATAAATCAGAGACAAATGAAATCTGACCCATAAATGAAAGATTGCTGAATGCATACGATCAATATGTAAAAAAGTACAATGTAATGGCACAAAAAAATTAAAAATTTAAAAATAGGGTTCTTTCAAGAATAACATGGGAATATGCAAAATAAGTAAAATAGAGATCATTGCAATAGGCATGTGATCACGTAAATAAGAATAATGCTATGTTAGTGTATTTGTTTCTTTTATTGTGATTTTAAGTTTCTCATTGAAATCTGCTGTTATTTGGTCACCTTGTGGCAGATGTTTAGTTCTCTCTTCTTTCTTGAATAGCCTTTGTAAATTATTGCAAGTCACAGTAAAGTGCAAGGGGATTAAGGAAGTATTTTGGTCTAGATTTTTAAAGAATATTGTTTACATCCTTGGAAGGGGAAGATCCACATTCTTATTCTCCACATCATCTCTTTTCAGTGCCTTATATATATATATATATTTTTAGTGACATTATTGCAGAAAGTCACATCTGCTGTGTTCAAGGAATTCTGGGCTCAACTTCAATCCAAGATGGGTTTTGAGTGTCTTCAAAGCTGAAGACACAGCTTGAGAGTTAAAAATCTTAGACAATTCTTTGTTGTGTTGCTTATAAATAATTGAATCCTTTGTCTTGCAAGAATACACTGTTTGATAGTACTGACTAGAGAGTGGAAAGCACAAGAGAAATCTTTCTGGACCTTTTGTTTCAGTGGAGTTGAAGAAATTTAAGATGTTCCATGTTATTAAAGTCACAAGACAATATTGACTAAAATGATTGTCTGCCTTTCTTCTACCACGTTATCTGCTGCTCCAAAGACTTTTGGAAGGATGCTCTAGAAATTTCCTGTTATAAAATGCAGCATCTCTCTCTGTGTTTGGAGAGGGAGTGGTATTTTGGATTTTTGGAGCAATAACTGTAATGACACAGCCCGTTTCCACAAAAGTGCATCAGTTCTTTATGGCACAGATAAGTAATTTATTTGCTGTTCATGTTTCAAGCTCACTTCTCTGAAAGTTGGTTTGACTTCTTAACACTAGTATGGACAACTGAAAATAATTCAAATATCACCAATATGTGGAGACAGAAGTACAGAGAAAGGAAAAAAAGGTAATACAGTTAAATCTGTTGAACTCTCAATAAGGGACTGATTGTCACTGAGCTAAATTCATCTTTTATCCTTGAAGATTAAAATTGTAGCAGTGCTGAGATTTCTTTGCTGCTTGCTCAGATAAGTTATTTGATCATGGTCTCTCATGAGTGATCCATTAGCATTTTTCATGCATTGTGGCAGTTAAACTTTCAAGAGACCGAAATATTGTCTGAGTGCTGGGGGTCACCATGAAGTCACTAAACTGAACCATGAGGCAGATGAACATTGACACTTCCCAACCCCTGGAAAAGCTCCAAGGCCAGGCTGGATGGGGCTTTGAGCAACCTGGTCTAGTGGAAAAAGTGTCCCTGCCCATGGAAGAGGATGGAACCAGTGATCTTCAAGGCCCCCATCCAACCCAAACCATTCCATGATTCCATGGCAGTGTAAAGAAGAGAATCCAGAGTTTCTGCATTAGAACTTTGGCCCATTTTTCTGTTAAATATACTCTGAAGACCTAACAGATAATTAAAGGGTAGCAGTGCTGACATAGTGCCTGAAAGTGTTAGTGTTCAGTTTTGCTACTCATATTGGAGGGAAAACCCTCCCACCTAGCATTCCACATGCATTAATATCAGGGAGATTACTCGCATCCCTAAATCTGTATTTTTATGTTGCTGATGTATCTGCTGATTCAGTTTTAACTAAGAGATCCCACCGAAGAATGCGTTATTTGCAATATTTAGGGTAACACAATGCTCATTAAATCAGTGAATATAACCACTGGATGGAATGGTGAATTATGTCCTGATTTCAACCCCAAAAATTTCTAAAAAAGTAAAATGGTTCCCCTGGTTTTTTGCATTTTTTCAGAGACAGCAAGCAAACATTCCGGTTTTATATTTTGATTTGGTTTGGTATTTTTGGGGTTTTTTTTAAAGTTTTTATCTTATGCTTAAAGGATAGATGCAAACACTGAAAGCTCTAGGCAGATGAAGTAAGATCATAAGCAAAATATAAATTGCTGGAATGGCTAATGAAAGCCTAGAGTAGGGCTGAACACAACCTGAGGCAAAATTAAGTAGTTGTTTATCTCTGCTTCTTCCTACTCCAGGGTAAGAACTGATTTTTTGTCTCATCCATACATTGAACTGCTTACTGACTGCTTTTGAAAACATATATGCATAGGTACACATATGTTTATCATGTATTTACAAAATTATTTAATATATAATCCAGATGAGATTGAACATTTAAAATTTCTTTAGCTGCAAATTATGTAGCTATGATTTTAAAATAAATTTCTATGTGTCTTTGCTTGATTGATGATGGAAAATAGTACAAAATACATAATTTTTTAAAGCTTTTTTTGGTTTTGTTTTTTTTTTTTTTTGTGCCGCTGCGAGTAGCTCAGTTTTAGTTGGTTGTATGGAGTTACTGTTTTATTTCCCATTTTCTTTCAGAATAATTTGAGCTAATTTTTTAAGTAATTTTATCAAACCCTTTCTGGTTGCCTCATAAGTATTATTCTTGACTTACTTTCTCAAAGCATTTCATTTTTTCCTTTCAATTATAGATCTCCCAAAAAATTATTTTAATTTTTTTGGTTTCTCAATACATATCTGTACAGAACACACCTGTTCAGCTGATTTTTCATGAATGGCTCTTCATTTCTGCACCAGGTTCATTTCTGCACCACTTTTCCTTGAGCACTTCCATTTGTAGTCAGTAAAGTTTCCTTCAGTTTTCAAAACTAGTTCTTAATTTGATCTTCCCTGATAACAGAGGAAGAGAGGTCAGAGGCAGAGGGATGTTGAGTAGTTGTTTTTACTTTTCCAAAACTGGGAGAAGAGTAGGGAATTGAAGGATATGGCAGAACTCTGCTAGAAATTCTGTTTTGCTGCTGAGTTCTTCCCTCATGATGAATCCCCAGCTCATGTTCATCTTAATACATTGGGTCTTAATTCTCATTTTAGAATTTTCAAGACATGAAATATTTCTACTTATTTGATTAGATCATGCTTAACAAAATTGACTCATTATACATTAATAATGAACTAATTAATTGTGACAAATTGCAGAGCTGCAGCATTTGTCTCTTGCATTGCCTTGCCTTAGGGGTTATGCTCTCCTCAGCAGATGATGGATAACTTGTCTGTTTTTTCAGTTTGTTGGATGTTGTCACTGAGTGTGAACTGGATGCCTTTGACAGTATTTTATGCCGTTCTGTGGCATAAGCTGTCAAGAAAGGAGACAAGGGATAGATACCCAGTGATTACTCACTGGGTCATGCACCTGAAATCTCATTTTGCAAGAAAGATTGTCTTTGGCTAGTCCTACAATGTTTCTTTAAATGTTGTCCCTGAAGCAAGCTTGTAGGAGCTTGTTATTCAGAATATTTTTATCTTGACAGTTTTTTGTCTCTCTCATGTAGAGAGCTGAAGGAATAAAATATTTTTTGTTTGTTTCTGAAAAAATATGTATATCTTTTTTTAATAAAAATAAGGTTTTTTGACTTTTTTTTAATTTCCTGACTTCAAAATAAATCATTTGAGGGTTGTTTTGGGTGGGGTCTTTTGGGTTTTTTTTGTTGTTTTTTTTTTGTTGTTTTTTTGGGGGGGGATTTTGGTGTGTGTTTGTTTTTGTTGGTGGTGATGGTTTTTTGTTTGTTTTTGGTTGGTTGGTTTTGTTTTTTGGGTTTTTTGTTTGTTTGGCTTTTTTTTGCATTCTGCCAATGATAGGAAGCCTGAAGATCAGAAATAAAAAAACCTTCTATGTCTCATTTTCATGTTACACTCTGGAATAACATAGCAGTGGCTTCAGTGAAAATATGTCCACTTGAAACAGGTGGGAGGCTGACCGTTATTCTGACAGAATATTTTTATCATGGAAGCAGTTGGTTTTCAGATAAGAATTTCAATGTTAAATGTTACAGTTTGTTTGTACGTCTGTAAAAATACATATTTTCAATTTTTTTATCATGCTCAGGCCCATCTCGTTAAGTAAGTTGAGTGCACTATCCTTGCAGTTATAATAGAAGATATTCCTATGTTCCAAATACATCTGCTGCTACAGATAACTGAAAATTGTGCTGTGACAGTGTGTATGAGACAGAGTGACACTCTAGAGCACGAAGTTAAGTATTGCCAGTTGACTGTGAACTTCTCTGCCTTTGGAAAGCAAGTTGTTCTCACTCTCAGCTACCTGATTTATTTGACAACTATTGCTTTATGAGAGCTGGATCTGTCCCTGGTAGGACTGTAGTTCAGATCAGAAATGCCCTTTGTAAGAACATTTTGGCCCAAGCTACTGCAGCTGGCACTGCTGAGCCTTCAGAGAGTGCAGCTGGATTTCCCTGTGATGCCACCTAAGAGAAGATGCACTCTCACACTGCCCCTGCCCACACCTGCTGTGATGGTCATTCAGGCTGCAGCACAGGGCAGATGCAGCAGAAAATAAAATCTCCAAATTCTCTATATGAAAATTGTAATCCCAGCGGCAACTTTTTCAATATACATAGCTGATTCCATTGTCCTGCCACTTCAGGCTGATACAGGTGAAGCCTCTGAAACCAGGGTGCTGTTAGAAAAGCAAAATAATGACTTTCTTACAAGAAGCTTTCCTTATGCTTCATTGGTTCTTTTGGTTTTTGGGTTTTTTTGCTTGTTTGTTTGTTTTCCTGAATGTTACATGAAAAAAAAATAGGTCCATTTTTTGAAACAATTGCTGCAATGGGTTGTTAGCAGGTTGGGCCATTATTTCCCTGGAGTACAGCCTGAACTGATGCAGAGTGTCAGAGCACAGTGGGATTTAGCAGGTGCTGAGCTGCTGGCATTCAGTTTTGCTTCTTTCATTCATCAAATATGAAAGTTAAACATGTGAAGAAATGCCTAAAAGAATGAGTCTGAAGTTTGGTTTATCTCACTATGTCATATGAATCCTACACTTTATTTTAAATCCAGATTCATACTTTTATAGCCTCCTCCTTTATCCTGGGAAATGTGTCATCCTGTATCCTTACTCCCTGACTTCAGTTGAAAATAGCTGCTTAAAATACTGTATGACTTCAAGATTTTGTATATTATCTTCTTAACTAATTTGTTTCCTTATGCATTTTTTCACTCCATAGCCATTGCTCCAGCTGTGTCTTTATTTTCTTAGCATATTGTTCACTCCCTAGTATTGGAAACAATCCATACAGAAGCCTTTAGAAACCTCAAACTCAGCATCTTCTCTCATTTTAAAAACTCTGTTTATGCAGTATTTACTCATTCAGGAAGGATTATATGCCTTAGTTAAATATGGGAGGCTAAATTAATTAAAATGTAGTATACATGAGACCATTAGGGTAGGTATTTATAACAAGATAAAATTTCTTCTTAAACAGCAAAGTAGATGTAAGATAACATGTCTTTCTTCATCCCATTCCAGTTTTCTGCAATTTTACTGCCTTGTCCTGTGGTTTTATATTGACAAAGTAAATTAAACAGAAGGAGACCTTAGCAAGCAAGTTTTTAATTTTTTTTTTTGGGGGGGGGTCTGGACATTGTAGAACAAAGAACTTCTATACTGAGTGATTAAAGCAGCGAATAGAGAAAATTCAGATGAATATATACTCATGAGAGTACCCATGACATGGAAGCAGACAAAAACAACTACAAAGAAGCTTAATCTTACTGTGTTCTCAAAGATCCTTTTGAGTTTTTTTTTTTATTATTTCAAAGGCATTCAGATTCTTATGAAGTGATTTATAAGGGTTTTTTTTTTTAATTTTCTTAAAACATCTAAAGCAACAAGCCCCAACTCCTAATATTGTCATCTGCTTATTGGATCAGACTGACAAAATGTACAGAAAGAGTGGCTGAAAACTGCAGGGTTAGTGTTCTGAAGATGGGGGATGAAATCCGTTCCCTAGGCAGTAAAATTTTTGTCTCCCTCTTCAGGGAGGCCAGGACTCACTGGAACACATCTTGGCATCCAGAGCAGGACTGGGAGCCTGTGTATCCTTCCACATAGTGTAAAGTCTATAGAAGAAAACAAAAATCATATGTTTTTCTTTTTGGAAAGGGACAGGGAAAGTCTTTATAGCAAGAAATAGAAATGTCTTCAGAGCAAGAAGCACCTCTGTTTATGCAGGCAGCATAAACACTTTCAACTTTCTGATACTCTATGGCCCCATAATCTTTGAGAGGAGTTTTATTCATGCTCCCTCTACATAATCTGGAGAACAACACCAAACCACACTCACTTACCAGTGGAGGTACAATACCTATGATGATGCTAGGGCCAAGAATAACAATTTCTGTTCTTATATTCTGATAACTCATAATGCAATTGCATATGGTAAAGATTTTCATCTATTGGACAGAGGAGTAGTTGAATTTCAGAAAATGTCAGTCTGCTTTCTCTTTGGACCAACCTGTGACCAATAACAAGAAGAAAAACAACAAAAAATAATGTTTGTAGAAATTTCATTGTTTTTAATTCACAAGACTCATCCATGAGCTGATCGGAATATTGATGAGGAGCAGGAGCTGTCACATCTTTACCAGCTCAGGTGATGGAACAGGCCTTGTCTCATCCTCATTTTTCTCACGTTTCCTGCTGGTGCACTATATTCCCCTCACATTTGGTGTGTCTTAGATTTCTGTCACCAGAGATATATTTTAAATAAAATAAACCACCCTGCTATTCCTTAATATTTCACATATATGAGGATTAGATTTGAATCCATTACCCAAATCCTCTGTATTACTGTAATATTTTTAAAAATGTGTTCTCCATATATTACCTAGATAGGAAAATAATTTTACAGTGTGAAAATCATTAATAATTGATTTTTATATTTGATAATATATACAACATATATATGTATGTAATCTATTTAGAAATATATATGAAGTCAATATAGATATCCATAGTTTATTTTAAAGCATTTAATATTCATTAATTAGAGATAAATAAGTGGTTTTTCTTCCAATTCTTGCTCTGCCATTAGTGCTTTATAAAAGTGCATTTTTGTGGTTACTAAATTTAGGCTTCTAAACAGACATTTTCTTTATTTGTAACAAAGGGTGACACATCAGAATAGGGCAGCGTTTTGCTTGCCAAATCCAATTCTTAATCTAGCTAGTTCGTGTCATTCCTTTATTAAAGTGATCAAGCTCAGTCTTAACAGATCTGGGCTGTTTGCAGGTATCTCATAGCAAAAGACCATTTTAGGACATTCTGCTCTAAGATACTTTCTAACTGCCTTTCCTAATTTATTCTCAAGTACTTTCTACCCTTTTGTTGTGCCATTTCTGCCCTTACTCTTATATACCGTTTTTGAGGGTGGGCTTCCTTTCTGACTCATTTTTTAGCTTGCATCACTGAACCTCTGTCTATTTTCAGAGGACAGATTTTCTGTTCTTCACAGCCCATCTTAGTGGCCATTTTCAGCATTTTGTCCACTTGCAGTTCATGTCGTTGCCATGATGGATGAAACAAACTTACAGAATCCCAAGCACTATGATGAGTGGTCTTTATTTATTGTACTACCACATCTCTGGTTTTGCTGGAGATACGTGTGCTTTCCAGTTTGCCATGGCTGGGAGAGGAAAGAGGGAAATGTTAGTAGATGATATTCATGTTGTAAGAAAAACTGTAAGAACTTTTTAAGATGTGATCTACATAAAACCAAACAGGATGGCATCAGTTCTGAATTAACTGTTTCCAGACAACAATTAAAACAAAATATAATAGAAAACAGCCAAATAGTTTAAAAAATGCAGAAAGCATGAAGTAAGAGAGCATTTTTGCATGAGTTTGTCTGCTCCTGGTTCTTTTCCTTCTCACTTAAGTCAACTGTTGCTTGGGATGTACTGATCTTTTAAGGTGCTCTTAAAGTTATTGAAGTGATGGTACTGTGGCAGAATGATGACAGAACTTAATAAATTATTCTAGAACAGCATTTTCAGACAGTCTTTTGATTGGTTTTATTTGGTTTTGTTAACACCTAATTAATTTTTTTTTAGAGAGAGAAGTCTTCATTAAAGATCAAGCATATCTCTGTACTTACTTTAATTTCAATGTCACTAGGATATCCTTTGAAATGCTAACAAAAAATTAGAGCAAATGAAGGAAGAGAAGAGTTAATATATGAAAGATGTGTGTAGTTTTTTGATAATTAATCCCTTATATTTCCATTAAAATACAACATATTTATCTGTTCGTATTTTTTCTGGTGGTTTGGTTTTGGGTTTTTTTTAAAGATGGAATTATTTCCAAATAGTGACTCTACTTTCAAGTATTCTGTGAGAGTAACAGTGAATAATATAATTATTATTTCTATAATAATAATAAGGGTTTTTCAGGTTCTTAAACTGTGCATATCTCTACAAAATCTGGAAAGTCCTGTAGAACCACTCTAATGAACAGTATTTTTCACACATTTTGTCTTCTTGACATCTTCCCAGATAACCTTACAGAACTATGTGGTTGACATTGGGTATTTTTTCATTCTGAAATTCATCCTGGCATATTCTGAGATAAGAGGAAGCAAGGCAACAACGTGTAAGATGCACAAATGCTGTTTCCAGCAATGGATTGATAGTTTAGAATATGGTTGTCTTTTGTGTTTTTGCAGATAAACAACTTGTGTACTAAAGAATCTGTGTCTCTGCATTGTATTAACTCTTTTTTGTTGAATTATAATAGAAGCATAATTCCATCTTCTGTTCTTGACATTTTTATTCTCATTTCCCTCTCCTGGCTGTTGCTTATTTTAATAAGATTTTCCTGTGCTTCTCTGGCTATCAGTATATGGCAGCAAAGCCAGACAGCAGACAACATATAGCATTGCCAATTAATTTACTTGATTTGGCAGAGACACAACAGTATTCTAGACTTCAGTGACTTCTTAATGGAATTATTTATAGAAGTGTCTGAGACATAATGTCAAATATCTAATGAGGCATGGAGAAGTTGTTCATTAAAAAAAAAGTACATGACATTTTATCATTTTGCTTTAATTGTGAGCATAAAATATCTACTCTAAAGAACTTGAAATTATTTTATTCAATAATTGCTCCATGTATTTAAAACTGTATTTTAATACTTTGGTGTTATTCACCATTAAATGCATATTATCCAAACAGTTCTGATTATCCAGTAATTTTGAATTATGATATGGTGGGATAGGGACTTCATTCAAACTAATATGCTTCATTCAAAGTGAGATTTTGTAGCAAATTTGAAGAAATGTAATATTTGCAAGATCTAGAAGAGAATTGAATAATGAACTGTCCAGTTGGAAATTCCACTGTATAACAGTGGTTGTTTGTTAAATTCAAAGACTTATTTTTGCTTTTCCTTCCTTGCTTTGAGTGAAAAGGATACATTACCTTGGCATTTGTATATGCTTGTTCTGATAAAATTTGAGAGTCTAAAGGAGAGGGTGGATACTACTCAGTTCCCTTATCTCTAGAAATTTTGCTGTTCCTCTTCTATACCTGTTTTCTAATCAGCTGTAAAATTTCTTTGGATGACTGTTTTGAATTGGACACTTTCCTATGGTTTTGTATAAATAGAATAAATGTCTAAATTTGGGTTTCTCAAAGGACCATTTACCTTGGAGAAAATGTTCGTTTTGAAGCCACTATAAGTCTTCTCCTTGCTTTGACCTTTTTGCTATTGCAAGAGAGAAGAAACTGACTTATAACATGCATCTAAATTCAAAGAGTTGAAGTTTGAGTTACTCCTAGAAGAGTTCTTCAAATTATATTTGGGAGATATGTAGAAAATTCGTGTGTTTGTGGGTACATAGATGTATACGCATATACTAATAAAGACACACATATGGATAAGCCAGTGCTAAAATCAATTATAAAAGTACCTTGACATAAAATGTCTGTTCCTTCTAAGTCCCATATAAGAGAAGACAGAAGTGCAACTTTCCCGTGACAGTGGAGTGAATAAAATTCTGTGTAATTGAACAGCAACATGAAGGAATTAAATATTTTTAAAAATCAGTGAAACACACAAGTCATAAAAAACTAGTTTATACCTTCAGTAGAGTTTATTATAGTTTTATTATCTGATGAACATGGCTACAGATGGAAGCATCTGTGTTTGCACACATATATACAAAAATATGCACTTGCAAAAGTGTTGTCCCTCTTTGCCCACTTTTGAATACCATAATTGATTGAAAATATATATTTAAATCATAACAATTACTTCTCAGTGTTATCTTTGAAGAAATCAATGGGTCAACTTCATTAAGCATGGTATGGAAGAGTGATACATTCCGGACATTAAAAGAAGAATAATGAACAGCTAAGGAGCTCCCTTCCCTTCTCCCCAGTGTCTGTGTAGCTGCCACATCAGGGAACAGCAGCTCACATATTTTCAGATATAGGAAATAATTCTCAGGCTTTTCACATAAAGTTGTTCCCTGTCTTGCATGCAGGCCAGAGCCTCCACATTGAATAAATCATCAGAAGCGTGTTCCAGTTCTTTTAAAGAAGGTACAGCAGTGCTCCCTATTTTTTATTGATTGCATTTGTAGGGGGAAATTGAATCCATTCCTTGTCAAGACCCCTAAACCTCATATCATGAAGAAGAAGGAAAAAATGAAAAGATGGATGGAGTTCAGTGAAATTAGCCACAAAGAATGATCTTTCATATTGTGTGATGATGAATTTTATTTTTTCATCTTGTTTGTAGCATGTGAAAGGTAGCAGCTGATGTACTCTGAAGTAGTCATCTTCAAAGACTGCTTTTAGAAGAACTGAAAATAAGCTTATTGGAGAGTTTTTTCCAAGTAGATTTTCTGCCAATTATCAGTCAAGAGCTCTTTCCTGCATGTAAGTTAACTGAAAGAAAGACAAGCAGATACACAGACGTGTGACTGTAACACCTCTAAACATTTTATTTTAGTAAAATGCTTTTTTTTTTTCCGAACACAAAATAAATTTTCACTGCATAAATGAGGTCAATATAAACTTTTTCTCCAGTTAGGGTATTCTGACAGGTGCTATGTTCTGTACCACGAGCTAGTGAAAGTACCACACCTTTGATTTTTATCAATTGAGAGTCAGGATATTTTATAAAGAATCATTTGAAGGGTAGTATTTTTGATGATTAGGACTGGGTTTGCTTGCTGTTCTTTGGAAGTTTCAAATCCATTGCTCTAGCTTTTAAACCAGAACTCAGAGGCATTGGTTTGAGGTATAGGTCTATTACCAGTTATATTGCATTGTAAAAAGAAAAAAAGGGGGGAAAAAAGAGGACTTGATTTACGGCTCATTTGTTTTAAGTTCAGGGCGTATGCTTTAGCAGAAGGAAACCATTAATAGAAGCTGTGGAAAAATACTTAGAAAAACAAACTATTCAAACTAAAATTCCCAGCACCCTTTTCCTCATTTACTAATTACTGAATTAGTTAACACAGATGTGGGTGCATTCTGTATCAAGTATACTTATAGATATAATGAAAAAACCCAACCAAAAAACCAACCAAAAAAACAAAAATAGCAAACCACTGCAGGAATTATTATTTTGATGATCATACAATTTTTTTTTGAGTATCTGTCCCACCAAATAAACTGTGTTTCTGTTCCAAATACATTTTTTTTTGTCCTAATGAGAAAGTAAATTAAGAAGAAGGTGATATATGTTGAGCTCGTCATGTGTTATTGTTTATTACAGAAATTACAGAGACTTGATAACTTAACTGTGAATTTCTGGGGTGCAGGAATATCTGCAGTATTGCAGAATAGGAATATATTGCAAACTGTTAGTAGCCTTTTTTCCATATTTATTACAGTTTCTTTCTGTTAAGATGCTCTGTTCTTGTAACTTTTCTTGAATTCAACATTATTTATTTTTTTTAATTCCAGCTTCATTACTTGGGCCATTGTTGTAATCTTCACTGCAGCGTTGTTCTCGCCTCTCTGCTGGGGCTCTTCTCCATTCTCTGCAGTACACTCCTTCCTTTCTTCTCAGGGGCTCCTCCTGGGCTCTTGACCCACCCCTATTTATTTCAGTTACCTTCACGAGCTACAGCTGCTGCCCAACTAAGGACCCTGCAGCTGCAGCTCGTTTGGAGCAACTCGGACCCACACAGATCCCACAATACAACATACATTCAGGCCCCCACAGGCCATTTGAGGGTTTTGGGTTTTTTTCCCTTTGCTGCAGATTCTCAGATTTTTTTCTAGGCTGTTGTATTTATCTCCAGGAGAAAGTTATAGAGGAGGAGGAGGAAGGGGAAATTGGGACATAAATAAAATCATAAAACTCTTAAATCTCACTGAAGAACATCACTTCCCCACAAATAATACACACAAGATCTAGTAATCCTTATCTCTTACTTTATAGCCTAATCTTAACTAGTCTAATAAAGGGCAAAAAATATCAGTTCTAGTTTTTTGGATTTGGCACTTCAGTATTTAGTTATTTTACTATCTGTAGACCATCTCCTTTTTTTGTATGTATTTATTTGATATATATATTTGCATATATATGACTGTGTATGTGCAGAGGTGTGTGTATACAGATATAATTCTTTGCGATAATTGTTGGGTGATATTACAACCACAGAATCGTAAAATATACTAGGTGGGAAGGGACCCATCAGGATCATTAAACCCAGCTCCTGGCTCCAGGACCTGTGTTCCTTTAGAGCATTGTCCAGATGCTTCTTGGACTCTGTCAGGCTTGGGGCAGTCATCACATCCCTGGGGAGCCTGTTCCAGTGCTCAGCCACCCTCTGGATGAAGAACCTTTCCCTGATGCCCAACCTAAACCTTCCCTGACACAGCTCCCAGTTTTCTTCTTGAGTCCCCTCACTGGTCACAAGAGTGAAGGCATTGATACCTGTCCCTCCAAACAGGAAACAGTAGCATGAAAAGAAACAAAATCAAGCTGAAAATATCCTGTCTGCCTAAGTGACAGAGCCACTTCTGGAGGCCAGATCTGACACAAAGTCACATTTAGAGAGTCTGTGCATAATCTTTAATTACACAGCAGGTCAAACGGGATGTAAGATGTAATTGAACAGTAACCATTTAAAAATTATAATTAATATCTCATGGTGCCTCTGGGATTTTTTCTTTTTACATAAACATATATTTATTTGTAATTATCTACTTGACAAAAAGAGAGGTATATAATAAAAGCTTATTGCTTACAGGAAATCTCAAGAGCTGGAAATTTAATTTGATATTTCTTCAGAAAGCTATCTCTTGAGAGGATAATATCTTAAAACTACTCTGAAAAAAAAAAACAGATAAACCTTTCTGCAAAATACATGGTGTAGCAATTTTCTCCTTAACCTTTAAAAACAACCTTGTAAAATTTAATGTTGTGATCTCATTTCTCTAGTACCTTTTAAGAGCCTTACTTTGGAAATGGGCTGTAAACTGTTAACTTTCATACCATCCTTATTTTTATCTTTTTTTTTCCTGTGTAGCAGGGGGCTAGAATGTGGACCTACATACCAAATTTTGCTCTGTAATGCCACTCAGGTCCTTTAAATGTGAATTGGTTTTATTTCGGCTTGACTTGCCCATTTACAAAAGATGAATTTTCTTTCCTGTGTGCAATACCATAATGTAAGCAGGATCTCTGACAAGTGGCAGTTTTTATTGGATTTATACCTACATCTTTAGCTCTTTTCAACGTTTTTTTTCCTCTAGGTTCCTTTCCACTCTTGGCTTGCTGAACTAGATGCTTCAGTTTCAGAAATATTGCTTACAATCCAGTATGCAACACAAAAGAAATAATTAGTGACTAAACCATCAAAAAGCCTTTGCTTTTCAAAAATAACTCTGCATTTGAAATTATCTAAAACTGGTGGTGGGGGAGGGAGGAGAATTAATGAAATACTTACAAGTGATTGATGTGAAAAGCATGATTTATCATAAGGTGTTTTGTTTCACAATGCAATTTTATTGATTACTGAATCTAGTACATTGATTCTTTAGTGCCACAGTGTTGATCATTTAATGTTCAGTTTTAAAGTTTCCCAATATAGGTCTTTCTAAAGAAGGTATAGAACATGTTTAAATATTCCATATTGGTTTCATTATATAAACTATTTGATTAATTAAAACAGTACAGGAGAACTTTACGAATGTAAGTTTCTGTCTAACTGGCAACATACTGTTTAGCTGGAATATGACTCTTCTTGTATTTTAAGTTAATTGACCCAACTCATAAATGTTAGCATTCACTTTTCTGTCCTTACTGTCAGAGACTACATCTATGAATATTAAGATCTTTTTAGTGTGTGCTAATGAGCACTGCTGTTCATGCAGCCCCACCTTAATAGCAGCAATAACTCATCAGTGTCTTATTCCCATATAATCCGTTTTGAAAGGGACATCTCTGTTATGTTTATATTATACCTACTTTTGTTGATGTCATTCTACTCATTCTTATTGCAGTACACTGTAATTAGCTAGCATTTTTTCTTCTGTAAACAGTCTTCTCTGTGGGTGGGAAGTACAACTGGAGTGACATCTCAGAACAGAAGTATTTTTAGAAGATATTGTCTTTCGCAAATGAGTGACACTCACACACCGAGGTGTCCAAGGCAAAAATGGGCATGTTTATTTTTGGACCTCGATATTTATAGAATTCCAAAAGTGACTCTGGATAGGAGGATGAAATTGCCACCTCTCCAACCACACTGGCCAAACCAACAGTCCATCAATTCTCTCCTCCTCCAGAAAGGAATGCAAAACAATCATTATTTACATGAAAAGTATATGAGAAACTTCATTACAAAAATGTAAACATCAGAAGACTTGGAAGAACTTTAGAAGAACAGGGTGACAATAGTCTTTGCAAATAAACCAAGGATCATGGCATGCAAATAGTGCAACAGAAAGAAGATAGTGTGAGGAATTTAAAGAAAATGCCCAAGGAAAACGAGTGTGTTTCTTATTTAATTTCTGGATTAGTTACATTAAATCTTAGCACTTTCTTAATGTTCCAGCTTGCTTTTTGTAGCTGTTGCTTCCTGTGTTAGGATGTGACTTTCTAATAACAGATATGTTTTGTCTTTGACAGCCACAATCGTGTTAAATGAACTCAACTGGACGGCGGCCCTGGATGATGTGTTCAAGCGCAACCGGGAAGAGGACCCCACGTTATTATGGCAGGTTTTTGGCAGTGCCACTGGCCTGGCAAGGTATTACCCAGGTAACTGAACTGTCCTAGACTGTGGGGGTACCAGTCGTTGGTTTTTCTGGGTCTGGATTGAAGGCACTTGAGACAGTAATTCATGTTCGGACTCAGGTGTTTATTATTTCTTATCAGTGAAACAGCCTCACTACTGTCAGTTTGGCAGCCTTTCATTAGAAGGCACAAAATGGCCAACAATCTCTTGTTACAAGGTCTTTTAAGACTAAACTATCCAATTAAGAACTGACACCTGGATTATTTTCCCTTTTAACCCAATAACTGATCCCAAAGAGCTGCAATGGGGACTTTTCTGCCCCATTACAAAATGCCACCCAAACCCATGAAGAAGAAAGAAGAACCATGAAGAAGAAACCCAGGACAACACCCTGTGCTCTCCATCTTGCTTCCATCCACAACATACTAAAAACCCCAAAACCTAAATTTCTCACCAAGTGATACACCTACACTCCTCTCTAGAACCTATCCCACACTTTTGTGGATTCTAATCTATCTTGAAGTCTAGGAAACTTTCTCCATGAAAGGATCAAAGTCAGTCAGGATCCCCCAGAGCAGACAGAGAAATATTCCCTGTGCCCCCACACTAGACAACTGGCCTATGCCATTTATTGCATTGAAAATATTTTTAATTATCTACGAGCAGTGAAATATAACTAAAACTTACTTTTTTACATAGGCACTGTTTTTTTATATCAGGACTACACACTCAAGGACTGTAAAATTATTCTGGCATAAAGCTATCATGAGAGGGAAGGAACTGGGAGTGAAATATGTAATAAGTATATTTTTAAGTAAAAAGTACAGAAGATTATGTCCTTTGAAAAGCAGAAGATTTTAATTTTTTTTCTATTAATTTCTATATCTTGTGTAAATAATCACTTGAATATTTGCAAGTGAGCTTTTTGTACTTGTCTAGTTTAAAAGATAGTGATGTGGAAATTAGACATATAGTCATGCTTAACATCAGTGAAAATGTGAGTGCACCATGCCATGTTCATGTCTCTCAAAATCCACAACCCTTGACAGGTACATCTTTGCTATTAGAGCTAAGGTCAATTCAACTTGATTACTTCAACCAGCATTAATTATATTATATTATATTTAATTTTATAATATATTAATATATTAATTATATTTAATTATATTAAATAGATATATATTTTACTGAATTTAGATAATGAGTAGCCAGAATTTGATTTTTATTGTTTGCTATGTAAAGGAAAGCCTTGTTTTATGGCAAGACCTGTGCTGCTGTTGTTGTTAAGTGATGTTCTTATCAAAGCCTGAATAATGTGTCCACTACACACACAACAATGTGTTGTGTGGAGCATGTTGATGTGTGCCTACAACTGCCTGAGGAAGAATTTTGAGAACCTTTCTCTTCTGTTTATACAAGATTGTTTGTGTTTCTGAGGGCGAAAGGGATTATTCTGAAGCTGTTATTGTATCATTAGCACAAGTGCTAGCACAGGAAGAGAAACTGCCTCAGGCTAGTTTACAAGAAGAATATTTCATAGCACTTGAATCCTGTTTGTTTTGTCATGCTGGATGATCATGAAATAAATACAGGGAGATGTTGCAGAAAAAAAAATATTGAAAATGCATATTTATTATTTATTTCGTTTTCCAACTCTTCCAATGCTTTTGGTATCTATCATCATGTGTGGGGCCAGGGCTATGTGATGTTTTTTTAGTACTGAAAAGGAATGTTTCTCTAAATATATCTCTCAGCCAATCTCTAGGAAATCTTTCACTTGAAAATAAATCCCATATATTTAAAACTAGATTCTAAAATCTACTCCATTTGTTCACCAACACAACATAGGAGCCTGAAAATCTCTATGCATTCTTCCTTAGAACACCTGTATAAAATGGGAGAAGCTTTTCTCTGTTTTGCAGGTGCAAATGTTACCTGTATATACTTCACCTAAACACAATTTTAAATTGAATGTAAAGCCCAGATACTCACACCTGCTATTTATTCCTTAGCTAAGTATTTAACAGCTGTCCAATTCTGTCAGAACATAACTTCATAAATTCCTAAGTAATTCTCCAGTTTTTAAATGCTGGACATACATACACAGTGTAGTGTGATACTCTGTAGGTTATATCTGTTTTGTGCATCTGCTTCCCATCGTAGCTCGAAATGGAAAGCCTTTTACATTTTAGGTTTGTATAATAGGTCTTTTGTGCAAGGCTCTCCATTCCTCTCTTGTTGTAAACTTTTTCTCAGTTTGCTGACTCAACAGATGTTCTAAAAATTAATTTAGGTTTCATATGCTGAAGTGGATGCTTTTGACGTTTACATTTTGAAAATTATATTATAAATTGTAAAAAATTGCTTCATTACATTGGCCTTTGGAAAGCTTGTTTCAAAATGATGAATTTTTCCATAGTGATGATATTTGTGAAAGAATTTGGAAATATCAAAACCCAAAATTAAAATGCATAGATAAGGCTGTTCATTATTATCTGGAACATATTTACCCAGTCTTTCTTCCCATGTTAAAAAAAAAGTTCAGTGCCTCTAAACTACAAAGGATGTTTTCAAACAGAGTTTTTGTGTATTAATGTTTTTTATCTGATATTTTCCCACTGTTTTGAGTCATGAGCAAAGGGTACATCACTTCTGCCCTTGGGCTGTCCTTTTCACCATAATAACCGACAGCATCAAGGGATCTCTCTATGAGCAGCCCTGTGAGAAGGAAGAATGTGTAAAATAGGAATGTTTGAGCCACCAGCACCCCATTCTTCCCCCATCACTTGTGGGTACATTCTTCTCCCCAGACCTGGGGTGGTGAGACCATCGTGTTGCCTTTATCTTATCCCAAGTTCCTGCTGCAGTCCCAATTCCAGTGAGCAGGCATATTTGGGGAGGGATGGGCTTTGGTGGGCAGGGATGGAGAACCTTTGCAGCTGTGCAAACATTCTTAGAGGATTTTAGCATGTTTAAGCCATTAACCATTTCAGTCTCACATTGCTATCAATATTCTCATCAGCTTCAATGGCAGCATATTTTTGAAGATGATTGCTAAACTCTGTTACTCTATTGGCAATCACCCATTTTGATAGAAGATGCCAAGAGCAATTTTGAGATTTCTATTAGCTACTCTATGAGCTCTGAAGAACTCAAAAGTAAACAGCAATTTAATAAAAGAGCTCCAAAAAAAGCATATAAAGTCCATGAAACTTTGAAGAAGGATGTAATATATGCCCATTCATATGTTTAAAGGCACAAATCACAAATTAGTCTTTCATCCATTTTAAGAGCAGCCCTCAGTACTCACAGGCCTCTACAATCAAAAGGAAATTCTGGAATAAGGATACCTTGTTCCCAGTGGAGGAGGGTTGAGTTAGGGAATGTTTAAACAACTGGACTCAAAGGAATACCAAGTAAGTTTTCCAGAGACACTAAACTGGGAGGAGCTGTTGACTCCCTCAAGTGTAGAAAGGCCAGTTTAATATAGAATAAAAAATTGCACAAAATTTGGGTATTTTATGATTTTTTTAAATTACATTTAATGATTCTTAATTACAGTTAAAATATATCAAATTGCTATAACAAAGGAACAGACTCAAAAAATTGTCAATTCATTGAATTTATTATAAAAATATCTGATTAATTTAATAATTTTAGGTAACTTAAATTTATTAATATTATTTAATAATACTAGAAATTTCCAGCCTTTTTTCCTGCAAGCAGACAGTTTTCCATCATTAATGTATAACTCAAGAGTCAGGGCCAGTTTTCAAAAGTGTTGTGGAAGGAAGCTGAAATGTATTTTGTGGGACTCTTTTACGCAAACACTACTGAAATGCAGTTTTATGAAAACAGTAAACAAAACCAGAGGAGTTTCTTAGGCAAAACTGTGAGTCACTAAGTTGGATTCCTGCAATAGGGCAAGAGAGCCCAAATTATTTTAAATGTTCACTTGCTTTCTCCTTAGTATCACTAGATGTACATCTACCTGCCTAATTTTTTGACTTTATAAGTCTAATTCCAGAACCCTGTATTAGCTTTTAAGATGTCATTTTAAGATGATTCTTGACTAATTCTAGTCCATACAGAGGGTTTCAGTAGTTTTTGTTTCAAAATAAAAGCAGTAATCGGGCAGTGATTTATTAAGATCATTGACAATTAATTAGCAATTAATTCCAATCCAATTAAAACCTTTTCTTTTTTTTAATAAATATTGAATCTGTTGACTGTGGGCTTGCACATGTAGGGTTTTGTTTGTGCTGTGTGGACAGCATGGTATTTTAATATAGATCATGTTTCAGATTTAATTTATAATTAACCACAGAGCACTGGTCCAATCTGTTGCTGAAAAATAAATTAATTTCATTAAAGTAGTTTAATATGATATGACAGATATTAAGTAAGTTACATTTTGTGAGGCATCTATCCAGGTAATTTGAATGCTAGATTTTAGAAAGCAGCTATCTAAAAGGACAATTTAATAAAATTTTTTTGGTGGACTACTTGGAAGTGTAGGTATAAGGTAACCAGTTCCTCTTTTAATCATGAAATTTTTTTTTAATTATAGGCATAATTAGGATTATAATTGTTAATCAATGTTTCATTAAAATACTGCAGTGGGAGGCATACTATTTACACTGCAGCAAATACTAATTAAACAGACTTGAAAAACAACTTTGTATTTATGTGCCTTTTACCAGATATCTCTCCCTTTGTTCATTTTGTTGGGTCTTTTTGGGGTATTTTTGTTTTGGATTTTTTTTGGTTTGCAGAGAGCAGACATTTATTTGTGGTTAAATATGATACAGCAGGCTTTCTAGCTACAGTAATAAATCTACTTAAGAAAAATTGGTTGCATAGGATTACTCAAATGAAAACACATTCCTGATTTAGATGAATGTTTAGCAAAAGCTGTTTGATCAGCAACACTGACTCAGCTCTCTCGGGCAAGTACACTAAATAATAATTTTCCCAAGGGTTATTTTAGAAAGGGTAATACTGATAGGGAGACTGATAGTGCTGATAGCTTCAGATTTCAGCTAGTGGGTTACAAATATCCATAGCAGTGGCATGATGATGCATGAGTAGATTCAGCATCTTTTATATGGAAATGCTGAACCTAGGCACATTGGGACAGTATTTGGTCTGTGGCAGTGACCAAAGGTCTGAAGGTGAGGATGTGCCCCACTTGGTCAAGATCCGAAAAGTTGAGTCAATTCATAACAAAAATAAATTGGAAATTTAGCAAGGGCCTATGGGAAGTTCAGCTGAAAGCTTGTGTTCACGATATGGCATTTCTGGCAAAAGGTATGTCTTCCAGTCTCCCAAGCTTCTGCATGGATCTGTGACTTCTCTCCACAAAAAGACTTTGTGGAGGCTTTTTGTTGGGAGTCTTTCACAGAGGAGAAAGCAGAGTCCAACCTGCAGCTCCACACCCTTCTCTTACCACATCACCTAGACACGCATACTTGTCCTCTTCATTTGATCTTACCTGTATGACCTGTATTAGAGAAAAATTCTTACTTTAAATATATCTGATCATGCCCTAATCATGTATATATGTGATTTGTAAGTTCATCAGCTCCCTCAGCGTAAAGATGTATCTGTGTTATTTAACAGGGTAAATCAGAGTTTTATTGGAATTCTTCAGACAGCCCCATGGTGTGACTGAAGGGACAACGTGTGACGGCAGCTTTTCCCAATGGACAGCACTCAATGCTGTTTTCTTTCCTAAATACTGCAAAGTTCTTCAGTTTTGTTCCAGGAGACTTTTTGTTCTCAGAGACACCTGGATTATTTTGTGCTAAGCTGCCTGTCAAATATATGCTGCACGGCATATAAAACACAAGTTTTCATCTGCAAAACACTTCTGGTTAAAGAACTAATAAAAACATCCTTTTGTCCTCATTTTGCAGATAAAAGAAACAGGTATAGAGAGATAAAATGTCCTCTTCAGTGATCCTCTGAAGGTTAGCTATTCAAGCCAGGGGTATGCATAGCAGTAATGCTTTTAGTATTGAGTGTGTATTTATGTTAACTCATATTTAAATTCTCTTTAAATATCAGCAGGTCTGGTAATCTCCTCTGGATGTTTGTCATATCAGTACTGAAGAGTACAGTGAAAATAGCCATTTCATTCTTCCCTTTCTTTACTGTAGACTTCCCTTCTACTTAGTCTTCCTTTATTTATCTATGTAATAAGTATGTATAATATGATGGGAATTTTAATTAATTAGAAAAAATCTCTTTGCATTGCTCATGCTAGTATTTTAGTAGAGAATTCCTATGGAATTTGATCTTATGAGGTATTAAATGGAAAATAAACACATAAAGAAAGTAGCACTTCAGTGATGATTTTCCAGAAAAATAATCTTGTCCCTAAAGTCTTCAAAATTTGGGATTAAAAATATAGATAGAACAGATATATCAGAATAAAGATTATCTCTTATCCTTCATTTAAAAACAACCACTCAAAAAAAAAAAAAAACAACCCAAAAAATAAACCCTTAACCTGTTTCCAGATGTTAGTGAATCGAGTTTCACTTAGCTATTAGAGCATTCTCTGCTTAGACAAATTAATAATAGAAGAGCTTTAAAAATCAATTTCTAATAAAATAAAATGGTATCTCTCAAAATGAAGAACTTGCTGTGCACAGCTGCTCTTGTGTTAGCAATTAATGGCAAGCAATAGTGTTGTGGCCATGATATTGAACTCTCCAGAGAAAGTAATTACTGAAGCAGGTACTGAGAGACTGGAAAGCCTAAAAAATCCATATAAAATGAATCAAAAGCCTTGCAAAACTGAGAATGTCACTTTTATTTTGCAAAAGGTTTTATATTTTATAGCTGTTATTTCCTGTTAACAGCTCAACATTTAAAGGAGCCTTTAAAGTAGGCAAACAAAGTAAAACCACAAACACTTTCCTGGTAATGCAGCTTATAAATTATCAATTAGTGCAATTAGTGTGTGTGAGGCAGATACTTCTACTTTTTCATAGAAATAAGCCTCTTTGAGTGTTGTTTGCTTTTTTTTTTTCCTTTTTTTCCTTTGAAATCTGGGAGGGAGGAACAGGAACTGACATGATTTGCATCTAACCATACTCGTAGAATTTTTGGTGGAAAATGCCTTTAAGATCATCAAGTGTAGCCATCAGCCCAGCACCACCACCACCTTTACCACTAAATCATGTCCTCAAATGCCACATCCACACATTTTTTTTAACTTTCAGGAATGGTGACTGCCACTTCCCTGCACTGCATGTATCAAAGCTTCACAACCCTTTCTGGCAAGAAATGTTTACCAATATCCCATCTAAATCTCCTCTGGCACAACTTGAGGCTGTTTCCTCTCATCCTGGTCCCTTGTTACTTGAGATTGACACCCACTTCACTACAACCTCATTTCATGATATGAAAAATCTTACAGTGAGTTCAGTTATGGCCCATTTTTCAGGACTGATGTGCTGAATTTTGCAGTTACACAGGCAGATCCACCAAGTTACAGGATAACCTGCTATTCCTAGTGAGTTAATGCAATTACATACTGCAGCTCACCATGCCTTCATGCTGAAGTTCAGGCTGTCTTTCTGTCTTTAGGATACAGATTTAAATATCTAGAATGTGCTTTTATAGGAGAAAAATATAAAACCACTATACAGCCAAAAAACCAGCTTCTTCTTCTTCTTCTCAAGCTCTGATACTCCAGCCCTCTTTGGGGAGATGATTAGTAGTCCAGGTGAAATTAATGCAAGCAACACATTTAGGATGAAATTCAGTTTATAAATGCAGAAAGAGAAATGTTTGCCTCTGAAATAAGATAACCGAAAGAGGTTCATTTGAAGTGGCAAACTGCAGCAGATATTGCACATTTTAATCACTCTTGTGTGTTTTGGTTCATGGGGACCAAAAATCAATATATTTGTTTGTGTATGGACTATTCCCATATCAAATCTTTGCTTAACTGATTTGTGATAAAACTGAGTGCAATATTGCCCATAACATAATCAACCATGATCACCTGGGTAATACGTTCTAAAAAACTTCAAGATTATAATCCTCTCTTTTCTGTATTGTGATGATGCTGTGAAAGTTACAGAAGATATTGCACAGACCTGTATAACTTAGATAAGGTTTTGGCAATTTCAGTCACTAAGAAAAGAAAATCACAAGGGAATGGCTGCATTCAGTCCTGACTGAGCATCTGGTGTGGTAGCACAGAGCTGGTCAGTAACGATCTCTCTCCTGGGAGGATGCTACTAACCAGAATTAATCCAAGGCATCATAATGATATAGATATCCTGAATACAAATTATAGCAGTTGAAAACACTTTATGATTATTAATGTTAGGGGTCTTTAAAATTATGACTCTTTCTTATTTTTGGCTACCATGTCTCACCTTTTACTGAAAAACAGCTAAGTAATTCTACAAAAGTGGTGCTGATACACTGAAATTCAAATGACTTCTTTCTGAGTAGAAAATTGAGGAGTATCAGATTTCTCAAATAGTCTGGGCTATCACATATTTGAAATCAGATTTTTTCACATAAGTTCACTAAAAGAATTATGAAATATCAGCAAAGTATATGCTGTATCTTATACCTTTGCTCTATCTGAGGAAGACTTTGCTGAATCTGGCTCAGGGAATTGAATAATCCATGGTTTTGGTTTTCTTGAATATCCACGTGAATGTTAATTCGAGAGATTGCAAGATAAAATGTGGAGCCTGAGTCAAAATAAAATGATGCAGTCTGGAATTTGATAATTGGTGTTTGTTACCTATCTTAATATCATCTTTTAGCCTCTTTTCTCAAATGTGTTAATAATGTAAAGGGATGTAAAGCTGTTAATAATTCATCTCTGCCTCTTTGTTCTTGCACATGCATACCTAACCAGCAGAACAGGGCAGAACTTTCAGGAGATTTTCTCTCTTGACACTCACCTATGCCTCTGGAATTACCTCATGAATTCAGAATGGGAGGCTGTAACCAAGTCTTCCTTTCCTAACAAATATTTTCATTTAGGCTCTACCCTGTGACAGTCTCTATAGTGCATTAGTTGGTTCTGTTTGTAACCAACAAACCTGAGGATTTGTACTCTAAATGTGCAGAAATAACAGAAAAACATGGCTTGCCCTTGCTTGAATTTTATCCAGCCCTTGTATCTCAATAATGCAAACAGAAGTAGGAGGGATATCAAGCCTAATGAATAATTTATAAAGTATCAAATCTATCCGCATGCCAAACAGGAAAATCATCAAAAAGGAACATGAGTAAAGCCTGATGCATGCACCAGAGAACTGTGAAGAGTTGACATAGTTCAAAAATACTCATATGCAACAATGAACTGTGGTGGGGCTGATTTCTTGAAGATATTGGTAAACCAGGTTCCAAACAAACTTATAAAAATGTATTAAACAATAAGTTATATAAAAAACCTGTGAATTTCAAAATCCTTGATCAATTTAAGTTTTTGAGGGGGAATTGGAATAATATTTTTCGTGGTTTTCATTTTGCTTTTGTTTTAGACCACATAACAGCTTTTTTCAGTAAGATATAAGCCAGTTTCCCCAAATGGCTTTATAGTGTTTTTTGTATATGGACCAAAAAAACAGAATATCTCTTTCATTGGTCTCCATCCCTTCTAATAATTTCCTGTATAATTAATAATGCATACTTACGTATTTTTGCATAGAAAGTATTTATCATCTTTTAAGAAGGTTATCTTAAAAAACATTAAATCAGGATAAGTTAAAATTGATCACTGAAGATCAAACATTGTAAGGGACTTTCAGTTTCCTATTAAAAACAATTTCAACAATATCCATAGTTACTAAAACCAGTGAATACATTTCAGGCCATTCAAAGCCATCTGAAATTAAAAGTGTTATTCTAGATAGAGACTATGAGGAATTGGTAATTTAGTCATGTTAATTCTTGAGGTTGGAGAGGGAATTCAGCACTTCTTTGCTGTGAATGATATTTCAGATACTAAGGGCTGACTCCTTATTTATGTTGTGCAGAGCCAGAGCCTTGCAGAGACTTTCTACTAGATTATGTAAATTGTTGTAGAAACCATCAGAAAGATCAATAGAACAAATTTTCTCATTATACATTGTATATCTTAATTAGTGTATGACCCAGCAGCCATTAATATCCTGTGATAAATCATGCAGTCATTGAAACTTAAGCATATAGAAGCTTGTGGCATTTTTTCTGGAAAGAAAATCATATATTTATTAGGAAAATAAAACTTATTGACCCATGGCACAGGAAATAGTGGTTTAACGGCATGATAATAAATAATGCTTTTAAAGACCTTCTCCATATCTCCCTGAAGCTGCTGACAGTCATTCCAGGACTGGGTGCACTGCCAGAGCTATGCTAATGAGCAAAAAGTAGAATTTAGTTGTTGTGTTCACCTCTGTGCCTATCTACCCAAAACAAAAGCTGTATTACCAGTCACAATCTCATTCATATTCTCCAGAAGGAGCAGATAGGCTGTAAGTAGTGTGCTGAATGGCTTCTGCTCAGTTTATTTTGTGTGTAATTATACTGTTATTAGAGTTTATAGCCTAGTTCTCATGAATGGCTTCCTTTCTATTGTTCTTTTTAAGCTGCTAATATAGATGTATTCAAAAAGAGACAGTCTGGGCCTCGGTGCAATCCTGGTTATTCCTGAAAAGTTATGGTAGAACTGAGTCCAGGTTTAGCAGCTCAAGGTTTTACCAAAGGAATTCTGCTGTAGATCAGTTTGGAAAAAATTGTCTTCATATCCTTCATTTTACTGTCTCAACCAGAAGTTTTGGGCATCCTCACCATATTTAAAAAACAAAACCAAAAAAAGGAATTTTAAAATATGTTGAGATTTTTACTCCAGTTAAAAACCTCTCAAGTGTTGTTATACAATCATTTGGTGCTTTTAGAAATACTTGGGAAAGTTTCAGGCATTTCAAATTTTGCTATTTGGTGTTCAAGTCAGTATAAATTCTGCTTCTTCATGTTTCTGAAAGGTTTGCCACATGCTGTTTGGTCTAAAGGTTCTGAAGGGCTTTATTGAGAAAACTGGTGTTAGCCTTAAGAATGTGATGTGCTTACCTATGAGGTGGTGTTACATTAACATGTATTTGTAGCTCTCAGATTTTGCAGAAAAAAATTATCTGAGTTATTTCTCATGGTCTTCTGCTGCACAGCTAAAATGAAATCTTAACCCATATTTCTGTGAATGTTAGTTTAGACTTAGAAAAATTACCCTGTAGTTAAGATGTGAAGATTGTGATATCAGATGAATTCTAGCTAAATGTTCCTATGATGGTTTTCAGAAGATAATTCATGTTAGCTAAAGGGCCATTCTGTCATTCTGCCTGTAGAACATTTGTTCAGTTTTAAATGACTACCTCTGTCAGCATTTGCTGTCACAGTAGTATATGAAGATGATGTTAGAAATTCCCTTCTTCAGCTTCTGCCTTCAGAATCTCTTTGAACCACCATCCTTTTGCTTTACAGAATGCACTTAAGGAGTTGAACTTATCTTTGGTGTGAAATAAAATAACATTACCAGTTTAAATTGAATTTTCTCTGTTGTTTTGAAATAAATCCAGATAAATTGAGATAATTCTCTGTTTATGAAGGCTGTCCAAGATATGTGTCAATCAAGAGGGATATATTTGGTAGGGCACAGCCTTTTTACTGAATGTCACTGAAATGACTGGAAGTTTTGGCAAAGATATGGCAGCCTTGGTCAGTATCTTGATTTCTTTTTGCTATTTTACGTAAACCACTCATAAAACAAACTGAAATGAAAACATTCTATGAAGATTTTGCAAGTCTTAAGGAACGTATCTGAAAGATGGATTTTCAGATGGAATTTCTATGGAAAGGATAGCCTGGACAGAGACAAAAAGAATCCATCATTGAACATGTGCTAACCTTGTAGGCTCATAAAATACTGGTGAATTTAACATGTGCACGTCTAACTAATGATACTTAAGTTGGAATTTTAACATATATCCATCTCAAAAAAATTAAATTCTCTCCTTTCTGAACATTTCAAATACTTTTATCCTGTCAGGTCCCAAAGGACCTGTCAGGTGGTCTAGTCTGAAATCATAGACAATACTGGTGTACATTTTGAGGTTCTTCTGGTGTGCAACAATGCACAGTGCTCTCTGTGGCTGGTAAATGTGTACTGCTAAATGTGGGTTACAGTCAGCTTAAAGGTTCCAGTAAGTGATAGGCCAGATCATGGTTTGGTCTCTTAGGAAATGATTCATTTTGTAAAATCAAAAATAGGCAGCTGCTCAAAGCTGATGGCTTCTTTTATATTTATGGGTGAAGATATAAATCTCCCATTTTGTCTAAGGTATATTATTTTTCAGGAAGAATCTTGGAGCTGCCTATATCTTTCTTTATTTCCTAGACAGAAAAATGATTGATGTCAGGAAATAGCACCCCCAAGGCTTTTGGCATACAGTGAGAGAACAAATTGTGGAACATTATCTCATTCCCTGTAGCTTTTCACATTTTTATTTGTGTTCATTAAGCTGTCACATGGTTTTGAAAGGGTCATTTTACTTTCCAGTAAGGAAATAATTTCCACCTTTGATGAAAATTATGGTAAAGCCTAGATTAAGAACTTGAAAAAGGTTATCATTTTTAGCATTTTCTTTACAGAGACATAAATATTTACATCTCTTTTTTTTTTTTTTTTTTTCAGAGAATAGGCTATTTTCATGTTCCTTTTCTAATACGCATTTTTAGGTAAAACTCTTGAGTCAGTGAACAATTATTTAGGCTCATAACTGAGATACCATTATTATATACAGCAATAATTAATTATTTTTAATTAAATAAGTTGTTAAAAAAAGTTGTTTCATTATCTGAAGTGTTTTGGTTGAGTTTTTGGTTCCATTGAAATCAGTGGTCAATTATAGTACCTGTTCCTTCAACACTCTTGGCCATACACATACAGATACATATACATTTATACATTTACATACACACATACATAGTTTTATTGCATTGTATTTTGTGGTTATATGTATAAGGATGTCTAGGTATTTCAACAACATATTACACAAATACAGACTATTTTTTATCTATATGAAATGTTGATATCTATATAGTGCAAAGTCTGTGATACTGATTCATGACATTGTTGTAATTAAAATACTTGAGATAAAGTTTTATATTATTCCATACATTTTTTATTTTTTCTTTTTAGCTTCCCCATGGGTAGATAAAAGTCGAACTCCTAACAAAATAGATCTGTATGATGTACGCAGAAGACCATGGTAAGCTTTCTTTTTAAAGGTTCAGTAGATATATATATTTACATCGCTTACTTTCTAGATATTACTGTAAAAATATTTTTTCTGTATGTCTGTAATGGTACTCATTTTAGATATTGTTATTTTCTTTTTTAAACTTGTTAGTTTTTCTAAATAAAAAAAAATTTCAAATTATACTCCTTGTTATGCAAAATCTACTTTAGTTGCTGTACAATTGGATTACATAGACTTTTCATAGGAGGCTAACTGCCAAATAGGTGTAAGACAGTTAAAAACTGATTTTGTGTCAAAATCATTTATAATCCTGAATATTAGACTGAACCATTCTTCTAGATTTTTGCAAATATTTAAAAATATGCCTCAGTGGTTTAAACCAGCAATAAAATCACTAGATGTGTAAAAGATGGGAGCCAGGTGGAATTACTTCTCATGTTTTTTTAATACAAGCCTCTCAAGACATAAAGCACATTGATACTTGGATCTAGTAGGACGTATTTTCTTTCTAAAGGACTAAGTATTTCTGCCTAAGCTGGACTGAATAATAATTCATCAGTCATCAAGATCTGTAGCTATGAAACAGCATTCCTGTTCTTCAGTTGCATGAAAACAGTGAATTTTGATTAGTGCATCTATGTCCAGCCTACCCCAATGTGGTTTAGACTTAGATTTACCTTGGAGACACAGCAAGAGAGGAAATAACACACACAGATTAAAAAACCACACATGGGTTTTGTACTAGCTACAACAGGAGGATTTCATTGGCTCAGCTGCTTTGTGTTTAGAGATCCCAGTGTCTTGTGTCACACACAAAAAGATGTTTATGCAATTTTGCGTAAAACATATCATTTATTTATTTCAGGTATATCCAAGGAGCAGCATCTCCCAAGGACATGCTTATTTTAGTGGATGCGTGAGTGTTTAATGTCTGAATATTGACATTAGTGGGGTAAAAGATCTTTGCTACATTGAACAAATCTCTGTATGCTGAAAAACAGAGAGGCAATTCAGGGGTCTTGTATGCAAGCGTCAAAAAACTTGGTATGAGCAAAATAAATACATAACAGAAGTTTCAAAAAAAACTTCAAAAACCCAAACTAAACATGAAAGCTATTTAAACTGGAGGCAAGGAAATTTTTATTTATATCACTTCAATTTTTTTTTGTTTTCAACTTATTAATTACTGCAGCAATCAAGTGAACATTTCTCCTGTGTGTGCCAAGTTTTGTTGTGAAGCACAAACCTAAAAACATATGACTAGAAGTATTGCAATAGATGTGACAATGATTGAATGCACCTGACAGATAAGAATTATGTGGACTTTGTGTGTTTTGCAATACAGATTTAAAAAAATGCCAAGTTCAGTTACTACAAAAAAATTGCTAGAAAGCAAGCAAAGAAATGAATAAAAACTTGCTGTCTGCCTCAGCAAGGCTTCTGTGGTGTAGGCAAAGTTGAGGGACTGAAGAGAGCATTGAACCTGATGTGTCAGATTGCTTTATGCTGAAAAGCTTCTCAGGCACAGAATTTGCATTTAATGCTTTCACACGTGGTGAAGTGCTTTCATATCAGCAGTGAGTTTTATCAACATTTGTTATTTCTTCACTTCAGCTTAGGTTTTGCCTTGAATCAAAGAAGCTGTCATTGGCATCTCTGGAAATCCAGAGCTGTAAATCTGAGTGTAGGAGTATAAAATGTTTAGATAATGCATTGGTTGAAGGTGTTAAACTCAGATCTCTTGAAAAGGAGGTGAGTAAAGGATGTAGCATTATGATGTCATCTGAGGCACAGGACTGGGACTTTGTATGCCAATTTTGGACTTCAGTAATTATGAAAAGTTTAATAACACTAATGATGAGTTGAACAATTCAGGAATAAATTTTATTTATTTATTGTAAAATTTAAAATTTTAGTGTTTAGGTGGGTGCTCTGTATTTTCTTTTTATGTTACATAATAGTTGATGAATTCAACTTTTCTATTGTGAATTTTTTTAGGAGTGGGAGTGTCAGTGGGTTGACATTGAAGCTGATCCGCACGTCCGTCATTGAGATGCTGGAGACCTTGTCTGATGATGACTTTGTGAATGTAGTTTCAGTGAGTATCTGTTCTTTCCACAAAATTTGCATTGTCAACAAAGCCAAAAGCAAACTATTTTTAATACCAGATGAGAGATACTTGAATGTTAAGCTGCAAAGAGACTTAAAGTATATTGTATTTGCTTTCTTATATAAAAAAAATGAATGTCCTAGATATGATATTACATATACATTTGAGTGAAGGGCAAAAGTAATTTCAATAAACTCCTGCAGAGTCCTGCAGAGAAATTCTCCTTTCCAATATTATTCTACTGTCTGTCTAAAACCTCTCCCATTAGATTGGTGTATGCAAATTCTCTTGAAATAATTGCTGGTTCCCAGATTTTCTACACAGAAGATATTTGTATTGCTTATGTTGTTTGATGCATGACAGTAGATGTGGAGCCATTTATCTGATTTACCCAATAAAATTTTCTGAAAAGTTTTATAGTTCTTTACCACTTGATGGGTGGCAAATTTTTTTTTCTCATCATAAATAATAAAATAGAGGGAAGAATCTATGAAGAAAGGATGGGAAATTTTCCATTTTCAGGAGAATACCTTGGATGTCATGTTCTAGCCTTGGGAAAAGCTTTTTAATTTTTTTTTTAAATTAAGTTATTCAACTGTAGAGTTTTGATTCTATGGATTTAAGATGAGAACACTGGCATATTTTTAATAACAAGAGACAGCCTCAATGATGAGTAACTAGAATGATTTTGGAGATAATTTTCAGCTTGCAGATTCATGTTGTAGCCAGCCTGAAGGAGAAAGACTTGAAATCTAACTGAAAGAAATATTTTTAAAACTACTTGTTGCTTCATTGCTTTCTGACAGTCTAGCTAAATCTTTCTGCAAGGAACAGATAAGTGTTTATTCTCAATGTTATTTCGTTTGTTAAAGTTTTTAATAGTGGATAAGACCATTTTCCTTGGTCTAAGTTGCAGTAACTAAAAAAAAAACCAAAAAAACAAACTGGATTTTTTAAAAATTATGGTTATTAAAGGAAATAAGCTTCTCTGTAATGGTATTGGGGAGTTGAAATCTTCTTAGTTTCACAAATAAAAAATAAAAAAAAAAGAAAAGCTTGTAATCTAAACTGATGGAAATTGATTACTATGTTCAGTGGAGTTGTGCCAGCTTTCCCTGCTGGAAAATCTGGACCTCTACTACCTCTTGTTTTACACATATTTCCAAACACTTTTGTTACATTTTCTCCATGACCAGAAAGAGTCATCTTAATGCTAAGCCTCCCTTAGGCTGTGAGTATTTTGTTAGCTACGGGTCACTATTATTCTAATGAGGCCTCAAGGTTGGGATTTGTGTCAGAAAAGGACCAGAAACCCCCAGTATTTTGTACAGTATACTTCCCCAGGGGTTTGTTTCTTACAATATATAAGGGCCATTTTTTCCCTTTGAATGAACTTTAGAGGTTCACATCATAAATTCGATTGCAGAACCAAAAAGGGCATTTTGGTCATGTTGTTTTCATCATTAGTGGAGGGCAGCAATCATAGAAATGTGCATAATAGAACATGGCATCTCTAAATCTTTCATAAACTGCAATTTGGTGTTGTTCCCTTATAAATTAAAATCTTCCTTATTAAAACTTTTAAGTATTATAATTACTTTGATATAACCTATATTTTTATGCATTCAGATGTTTTAGGAATGGAATTGTGGTGAAGGATTTATAACATATATGCATTTTATTTCTCTAATAGACAGGAAATAAGCTATAGATAGGAAACAAATGGTTGTACTGCTATAAGGCATTCTATACGTGAGAGAAGTGAACACAAGTTTGGTCTTTGAAGATTGTTTTTTTAAAGATTTCTTTTGTTTTTAAAGATTTGGCAGAATCAGTTTAACAGTTGTACTAGATATTTTTTAAAGTCTTTTTCAACATAAACAATTCTACGATTCTATCATCTTGATTGACAAAATATTCCATAATGGAGAAGGACTATCTAAAGTCCAACTCCAGTGCTTTCTTAGCAAACCCAAAAGGCAAAAAAACCTACTTAAACATTTTGTTCTTGGTGAAATAAATGCAGATTTATTCAATATTTTTTGAAAATTTATTCAATATATTGCATGTTTTTGCTTAACAACATTTTCTCCTGAAGCATCTCAGTATTAGACATGATAGGCTAATCAAAAAGTCAAAAAAGCTAGGTGAAAATGTTAAGTTAATACAGCATTAGCATATGGTTACATGAACACTAACACTATTTAGAAGTTATCCACAATTTTTCTTTCCCTCATGGATCTTTTGGCTTAAAATGTGACATTTTTTTATGGCTTGTTAGCTTTAATAACCATGGAGTCTTTGGTCTGGGGTTTTGAGTTAACTAGAGAGCTGTTTCAGTGCTAACCTCTGCCAAGATGTTGTCCCACAAAGCCCATGTGCATGATGATTCATACCCACAACTGAAAGACATGGATTTAAGCTCATGTCAATCACTCCTTAAAAGTGACAGGATGATTTCATGAACTGTGCCTTGTATATGAGGAAATCCTAGAGAAAAAAAGCTTAAAAGTAGATGTGCTAAAAACATTAGTTCAGCTGAATAAATGTAGTTCCTGTGCGGTGTTGTGAGGTCCCCAGGATGAGGTGAGAGATGAGAATTTGACTCCAAGTTCTCAGAAGGCTGATTTATTATTATATTATTATATTATATTATATTATATTATATTATATTATATTATATTATATTATATTATATTATAAAACTATACTATAGAAAGAGAAAGGATACAGTCAGAAGGCTGAAACAAGAATGATAATAAAAACCTGTGACAAACTCAGAGAGTCTGACACAGCTGGCTGTGATTGCTCATTAAATTAAAACAATTCACATGCTGGGTAAACAATTCTCCAAATCACATTCCAAAGCAGAAAAACATAGAGAAGTTGAGGCTTCTCATCTTCCCAGGAGAAGAAATCCTGGTGAAGGGATTTTTCATAAAATATCACGGTGACATTCCTGCATTTATTTCCAGGGAAAGAAAGGTTGAATGAACTGTTGAATTGTAAAAAGATTGCCAGGGGTTAACATATCATGGTTTCCTTTGGGATTTGCATGTTCCTTATCTGAAGTGCTGTGCTTTGTTGCAGGGAGAAAACCTGCTGTTTGCAAGGGCTTAAATGTATGAGTGATACAGCTGTTTTCCCACTAATCCGGTTAGAGGCTTTGATAGCAGCGAGCAGTAGATGATGGGGGCAGCAATTCCATCCCAGCACGTCGTGATTTAGTGGTTTGGTTTCAGATGCTGACACAGAGAGTGTAATTTGTTTGTGATTGTGGGTAGCGTGCAGGAGAAATGGATTTCAAATCTGCAGAGGTGCAAGAAACCACACAAAGGAGAAGCCTCCCTAACTGCAACAGATGTGTTAAAGGTCAGGAGCTGCTGTACTTTTTAAATTCACTTAGCCTTTGTAAAAATCCAAACTAGTATTTACTGCTTAGGAACTGGAAATTAAATGTCAAGAGCATATGAGATAGAACAGAATCATATTCTGGGAAAATTGAAAGCTCATCTCCTACTCTTGTGCAGTTCTGCACATTGAGTAAACTCAGAGAAAAGGTGATTTCTACATGAGTTGATCTCATAAAATAAAGTGTGCATCCAGCCTATGAAATTATTGTTGGGGATAAAAAATAAAATCTGTGGATGATGCATCTCTTTTCCCACTGATTTTTAATAGAAGTTTTTCATGTAATTCCACAGCTCATTATTTGCAAAGCTGTTTACTTTTACTTTGTCTCTCTTACTCCTAAGCTTGTAAAATCTTTACACCTTGCTAATTAAAATATTTAAATATGCTAACAGAGGAAAAAGAAAGTTTTTTAAAAGTGTT
Source organism: Zonotrichia leucophrys gambelii (assembly GCF_028769735.1). Taxonomy (NCBI): domain Eukaryota; kingdom Metazoa; phylum Chordata; class Aves; order Passeriformes; family Passerellidae; genus Zonotrichia; species Zonotrichia leucophrys. The sequence goes on along the minus strand of NC_088170.1, from coordinate 62,210,381 downwards.
TTCAATATGTCAAAGGGCTCCTTTCCCTTTCTATAACATGATCCATCCTGTATTCTGCAGCTCATATTGCACCTGTATTCTCTTAAATACAGGGAGATGTTCCTTCCTTCTGGGAACTACTTTCTTAAGTTTATTATAAAATATAAATAACATGCCGTGGGGGGAAAATAGAGCTTGAAGTTCTGTTGGAGGGAAGAGGATGATAGATTCTACAACCAGGGAGCCTGTCGTGATTATACAATCTTTGCTAGAAATCTTAGCTTTGTAGGAGTGCACTTCTATTTGGTTGGCAAAAACTTGGAGTTTTATATAAAAATAACTTAAACTTTGTTTCCTTTATTATTGCAATGTAACATTTTTAGTGGCCGTGAAATTAACTTGTGTATCCACGTGGTATAACGGGGTTTTTTTCCTGTGTTTTTGAATTTGAAACCAGAAAAGTTCAGTAGTGTTTAGTTTTTTCCAAACATCACTACTTGAGGGAGAAATTAAACATGATCGTGGTATGAGTGGAACTGAAGTATTTCTGTTGGTAGATCTAGAGGAAGTGAGAAAGACTCCTGTATGAAGGGTTCTGCCAATGTACTTTTGTTCTTTATTTCTCATTTTCCTTAATGGACAATACTAAGGAGAAAATATTAAGATGCCTGCCATCTTTTTCATTATTTGACAAATAAAAAACTAGATAGAGAATCAGGTTCTCTCTATAATAAATATGTCTGCATAAGAGCCTCTCTTAATGATTTAATCCTGAAGCGTTTCAGGTAATGAATCACAATAGCTGCAATTAAGTGTGCAAGATCCTCATCATCATAGCTCTGTGAGGCAGTAAACAAATACCTGTAATTAGTTATTTCTTTGTCAAGGGACATGGTTTGGTGTGTTTTCCTAGTCACTGAAAAGTGGTAGAAAGGCAAGTTTAGGTCTGAGTGTTGAGCTTCCTGATTCTCTTAACAGCAATCCATCTCACTGACCTTTCAGTTTCTCTTAAATTGAATGGTTCATTTTCAGGAAAAGGGGAGCAATGATAGCTGCAGATAAACACATCTTGGTAGCAATGTTCCTTAATGGAAAATCATTAGCATTCCTTAATGGTAGGTCATTATCTTGCATCTTTCATATTCAAGGGACAAGTGAATTAAAAAGTTTGGGTTCTTTTTTTATTTTTTTTCTACAGATATATTTAATAAGCACTGTAGGTGCAGGGGTAAAAAAAAGCTTAGAGAAGTTATGATCAAAATCTAATATTCAATTTCTACCTTGCTAATAATTACAGGTAGAGAAAGGCTATGTATCTATGGAAATAAATGTAGGGGAATTATATCTGGAGGACAAGTCTAGCAAATGCAATCAAGGTGAGTAGTCTGCAAATAAAATTGGAGAAAATTTGGAAATTATGGAAAGCAAGGGATTATTAAGAAGTTGAAAAGAGATTTATTTTTAGCAGCAGGAATTACAATAGTATAAACGGCGTCATGGAATATTTATCTGCTTGTAGAATTATGTTTCTTTTTACCTTCTCTCTAAAAAGAAAGTCAAGAGAGGAGTCAGTGAAGATCTGTTAGAAATTTTTCAGGGGAAAAGTTGAGAGGGCTGGAGTCGAGAGGAAGATTAGGGTAGGGGGAGTATTATCTTAGCTGACTTTTTTGAAATGAAATTGGCTTCAGTAGGACCCTGATCCTCAGGAAAGCAAATTACAGAGTTTTTTTGTCAGAAAAAGAAAGAGTGAGGGATCACTAGGACTTGAGCTTCTTGCAGTCTTCATCTGACATGATGAACTAGAAATGCTTGTACAGCTTCAGTGACGTCACTAGAGACAACTTTTTGTCTAAATAGTGTATGGATTGAAGGCTCATTTTCTCTCCTGGAAGGCAAATTAAAAATGTTTGAACTCAGATTTTTACTGTATGACTCCTTTGTTGTGGTTGAATACTGTTACATATGTGTGGAACATATCAGTAATTTAACATAAAAACGATTGGCTCAGATATTGCAAAACCTATTGTAGGTGTCTCCTCTGAGGACTGAAAGTGTTTTACAGGTGATTGCTTGGCACTAGAAAGCATCTTCTCACACACCTGAGTGCATCATCTGAGAGGCTGAGTTTTAGGCCTGCTCTCAAACTCACAGAATTTGAGCTTTTTTTGATTGTTCTAGGGTACAGAAATGAATAATCTAATGACAGATGTCATCACAGATGAGAAGTGCTGTTGCTGGGGAAACTGTTTTATCCATAGGTTCTCAAACCTTTCAGGTAAAAACACTTCAGAAAGCATGAGTTGAAGCCAAATAAATTTTAATGGCATATAACCAGTTAAAATGCCTTTAAAATTCCAAGGAAAGATTCTTGTTGTCTTCATATCAATATTTAATGCCTTTCTGGAAGATGCACTTTAAGCAAACATCTGCCACTAAATAAATTTGTTATGGTTTATTGCAGAAGTAGCCAAGGGAATTTTAATGACCAGAGGTAGGTGGGTAGTGAGACAGTAGGCAGGAGGTTAGATTGGAGTGTTTCATTGCCCCTTTTAGCCTGAAATCAAGAATATGTAAAGATTTTGTTGGTTGGTTTTTTTTCCTCTTTTTTTTGTCCTGCCAACTAGAATGTTTGTCCCAAGTAGTTGTTCATCATCCACTCTAGTTATTAATAGACTGGCAAGTACTTCATGACCCTTGTGTGGTACAAATATTCAAAATAAGAAATATTTCAAAGCTTTCATTTTTGCAAACAGGGAATACATACCAATTCCTTTTTTCTTTTCTCTGTCTACTTCACAGTTTTTCCATGTCTATCTAGCAAAAGACACATTCAGTAGTTAAGCCTTCTCTTATCCTTAGTGTAAGTAAAAATTTCCTGTTAGCTTCATTTTAACAAGCCCTACAATACTGTCTGTGCAATAAGACCAAATGGCAAATGCTTACATAAAGCAGACAAATACAGTCTAGCCTGTGGCAGAGAGGTGAAAATGAAGTGTTACTTTTCCATCCCAGTGATAATATTCCTTGTGGTACTTGCTTGTGCTTTTTCTGGAATATCTGGCTTAAAATAGTAATGTCAGTGTTTAAAAACACAATATAACATAACATAAAAGTCATGTCAATTCTTTTCTCTCTGAGAATTACAGCTCAGACCAGCACCATCTTCAGAAGCCAAGTTGCCACGTTCACCTCTGAACTGTGCACAAGCTACAAAGCCTTTGAAACACTGCAGCCAGACAGAGCCCACACAGAAGCTACTCATGTTTTTATTCAAAGACCATCTGGACATACCTGATATATTGCTACAGGATTTAGAAAGAAAAAATGAGTTTCAACAGTTTTTCTCTTAATTTCTCATTTAAACTGAGCTTTACATAGCTACAAATAAACTTGACAAACATTTAGAAGCTTTATTTTTCTTTTAGAATTACAAATTCATAACCAAGCCATCTGAACTCTGGAATTTATTTGTTTATCCATCTATTATTTTACCTCCTAGGGGAAAGCATATCATGCCAGATTCAACACCCCAAGAGAGCTGAGGCTGCTGCAGCTCTGTGCCATGTATCCTCCCAAATGTCTTCCCAACTGGCCCAATATGCATGGAGCACATGTATATACACAAACATACATAAATATATGTCTATACACACACACATATATCTATATATCATCTATATATCTATATATCTATATCTATATCTCACACACACACACACATAAATATATAAATATATTTATATATAAATATATAAATATAAATGTAAAATATAAGTAAATAAATAAATAAATATATATATATATATATGTGTGTCCCCACAGCAGGTAACACAAACAAATGTAAAGCATTCATGTGAGCGCACACATATGAATTTAACTGTTAGAGACCCTAGGACTGGCACCTCTGTTTTACACAACTTTTTAATCTCCAAACCAACTAAATACATATCCTTTACTCTGTTTAAGGGTTTTTCTCTTAAATATTCCATACTAAATCCTGTGCAAACCTGAAATGCACGTTACAGTATTTAGCTGTTACATACATTTAGTATGTAACTTTAGCTTGCTGTGGAAGGCAAATGTTCAAAATGGATATAAGAAAGTAAAAAAGACATGGAAAGATTTGGAAATTTAATGGTACAAATATAAAAACATGATCTGATTCATTTTGTATCTATCACAAAGCGTTAGTTCTAGGGAATAGTTTGCTTGAGTGCATGAAGAGCTAAAGGGAGTGGAAATTAGAAGCTCAAATTCTACATTAGGGTGTCAGGAGCAGGAATGTTGCTGGAAACTGTACATTTATTACTGTACCATATAGCTGACAGCTCCAGATGTCTAGAAAAGTCACCTCCATTCCTACTTTGAGGGATTGCTTTGGGCATCAATACACATTTTTATTGTCTCCTCTTATGGCTGTCAAATGTCAGGGAGTCAGACTTCTAACAACACATGGCATGGGGACCTGTGGTTTCCAGAATAAATCTGAGCTCTCTAGTACATTAGTAGTATTTAAAATGAGTAGTGTATAAAAAGTAGTATGTAAAAAGTAGTATTTAAAATGTGTAGTTTAGTGATATATAAAATCATTTGAAAACTCTACCTCATGGTTCCCCTTGCTAATAAATCATTGAATCCTTCCAGTTTCTTAATTTTCAGCAAATCACAAATCTTACTAAGGAGGCCCCTGCTTTGTCAGACATATCATTGATCTTGGGATGTTTTATGGCATGTCAGATGCTGGACCAAAAATGCATTTCTGAGTCAGCTTTCCAACTAGGAGACTATCATCAGGAAGCATTGTGACAATATCATTAAAAATTTGTTTGGGAGAATGGTTTCTTGAACAATAAACTCATTCCTTACCAGTTCAGAAGAGGCTGGGCTGGGCTGGCTGTAATGATTCTTCTGGAGAAAGATGACTCACCATGTTGGTAAAAAAAGGAAAAAATTCAGGCTGTCCTGAAATTTTGAGACAAGGTGGAGGCTATTTGTTCTGTGATCCACCTTTTAAAAAACAAACTTTCTATCACAGTCATCTATTTGTTAGGTAATAATTATGTGTGGCAGTGTCTTGGTATGGAGTGAATCTAAAGGATCTCCTAACTTTGGCAGAGCATGAATGAAATACTGATGGAGTTCTCGAGTCTCACACTTTGCAGATTCTTGCTTTTCCCTCCCGTCTCTCAGTCCCTGCCTCAGCAGCATCTCCCATGTCAGCACTGTGCTCTGCAGCCTCCTCACTGCCCTGCAACTCCAGGCACCTGCCCAGCCAGGCACAGTGCTCTGCCCTGACAGGGAGCAGGCACAAGGGAGTCAAAGAGAATGCAGAGGTGATGCTGCAGCCCCCTGCTGCCCCTCTGCCTTGTGAGCTGATGCTAAAATGCTAAAATGTGTGTCTGTCTTGTAACTTCTTGCACCAATTAAACATTCATACCCTGAGGAGCAACCTCACATATCAGGACAATCTATAGGTAACAGTTTAATATTTAAAACTTTGTCTCTGATGACCAGTGAAGGGACATGAGCAATGTCAGGGAAGTTCAGTGTGGATATTAGGAAAAGGTTTTTCACTGGGAGAAGTCTGGCACTGGAACAGGCTCCCCTGGGAGTTGGTCATTACTCCAAGCCTGTCAGAGTTCAAGGAGTGTTTGGACAATGCTCTTAGTCCTGTGGTTTAGTCTCTGGTAGTCCTGCATGGAGCAGAGAGTTAGACTTGATGATCCTTATGGATCCCTTCCAGATTGATATATTCTCATGATTCATCCTTTTGCCGAGGGTGCTTCATGTTTTAGACAACTTGAATTTGACTGAATGAAGATTCTCCCTGTCAAGTGATAACAAGAAAATGTCTACAAAATAATTTTCTGGGAAGTTTCTTCCTGTTGCAGCTCTCTTCCCCAGTGGGTCTGGGGAGCAGTGCCATGGAGGGCAGGCTGCAGAGCAGCAGTGCTGTCGTTTAGATCAGCCAGCTTTCCCTGGGAGATGATGAAGTTTACAGCACTGAATTTTTCAGTACAAGTCAGAAACACATGATTTCAAGTAAATAATACATGCTAACTTAGCCGCAGCAGCAGAAAAAGACCATAAATTTCATCTTGCTAAGCAAATTCATCTCTAAGCCTACACTGGCGTTCTGTGCTGTCACTCTGAGATTGGCAGTGCAGGATCATGCTTTATGGTCTGAACATTAATCCTGGGGTACTTAGTGGGAGCTTTGCAGTGATTTATGTACAGGAAACAATATTGGTTATAAAGGTTAAAAAAGCTGACTGAGAGCACAATTTGGCCTTGTATTTGGTCTTTTCCCTAATATGTATCTTATGTTACTCTGCAATATTTTTTTCAACAGCTTTTTATTGATCTAACAGTTTTATTGTTGTTGAATTCTGTTAAGTCTGGTGTATGATGGACATGTATTTGTTTAACAGTGAAAAGAAATGTGATATATTTTAAATCTCAGTGAATGCCAGTAGTGGAAATTGGCATATAATCTTAATATTGTTTCATTGATACTTGAAATACAATTTAACAAATGCAGATATTCTTCTCAGTACTTGAATAAGCTTCTTATATCTTCTCTACCATGTATCTGTAGGATTGCACTGAAGGCTGTCTGTACATAAATCATAGAATAAAAGAAATAAATTATTCTATAGCAAGGTATGAATGGTGAACTTTGATATCACATATTATTTTCTCTCACGTCAAATTACAAACCTTTATTGCTTGAACTACCTCAGATTTTCTGTGTACTGAGAATTTACATGGGAATAAAACTTGGCAAATTGCCTTCATGCTATTCTCTAAATGGGTTCTGATAAATATTTATAATGTCTTCTCACTGCTCAAATACAGATTCTAACTGGCCTGATTCAAGATTCAGTTATTCTTGGGATTAACCCTGAAATCCTATTACCAAGCCTAAAGCAGCAGGGGAAGAAAAAAAAATGGAAAAAAAAATGACAAAGCTGGATTTAGCTACAAAATGAAAGCCTGGTGAAATCAGATCTATTTCACTATTGCTCATTTAATACGTATGGATACAACTGGGTCACCAAGCTGATTTAGCCACGAGGTAGAAGTAGCATAGCAACAAAACAAACCTCAGCAGATTGAAAGTCAACAGCAGTACTATGAATAAGTCTTTAGCAAAGTCATTATATTTTCCCCAACTTTCAGATTTCCTGCAATGATGTTATTGATTTATTGATCAGTTGGGATTTTAGTTTCTTAAATGTGTTTTGTTTCTAGAGCAAGTTTAAATGTAGAATCTGCTGCTTGGTTCAAGTTTGCATTATTTTCTGTAAAAGATAAAGATTTATGAATGTTTAAAAATGCACCACTTTCATGTGGTTTAAGTCAGGTTCTCATTTCATATCAGAAAATTTTGGAAAGGGAGATTTTTGGGGTTTTTTGGGGTTTTGTTTTTGTTTGGGTTTTTTTGTTTGTATGGTTTAGATTATTTTTGTTTGGTTTGGTTTCAGGTTGTTTGTTTGTTTTTTGTTTGTTTTGAGGTCTTACTTGTTTTTTTTAAATTTTATTATTAACTTACAAATGCAACTCCAGAAGATTCTGATTAAACATGCTATGTTGAATCAATAGATGTAAGTAAACAAACTGATAGAAAAGGGAGGCAATAGGTAAGGATAATTATGAAAATCTGAAGTTTTGCAAAGATTGGTCCTACATGCCTTATGTAATCACTTCTACAGATTTTGGAGGCACAGAAGAACATTTAGAAATCTGGTTTACAGCTTTCTAAAAGCTGGTTTACAGCTTTTGCATAATTTTCATCCTCCTAGAATCGGGACTTCCTGTGTTAAAGATGTGGAAATTTTCCTTTTAGGAGGAAGCTTAGATTTTAATATTTGTGGTTTTTCAGTCATTTAGAACATGAATATATTTTGTTGGTTGAGTTTAAATGAAAGTTTTATGCTAGTTACAGAAAGCACCAATGTTCTCCACCAGAAATATAAAATTCCATGTTTCATGGTCCTTTTAAGATCAGTTCAACTCTTTTTGTTTTAGTGCCACCTAGTGACTTAAACTTGAAAACTTTTTTGAAATTTTCGATTTATTGGCATTTGGTTTTGCATTTTGCTGTGATGAGATGATTTACAGAAGATTTTGTTATTTTCAAATGTTATTTTCAAGATTTTGTTATTTTCAACTGAATCACAGAGTTTATGCTGAATTCTGATACCTTCGTCCTTCATTTCAGATGCTTTCTCCAGATTTTTTTTCTTTTTCACTGTCCCATCTTTTTCCTCATACTGCCCTCCTAATGAAAACACCTGTCTGTAAGGTCTTGTTATTCATTCTTTGACCTGCATATCTACAAAGTGGAACAGATATAGGAAATAAATCAATATTTCTGTTTTACTTCCCTTGAATTCCCTAATAACCTCATGTTGTGCTAGCAATTTTAGTAATTCTATTAGAAGGATTTCCAGGTCAAGGTTGTGGAAAATAAGAAGTTTTTAGCAATGCATAAGTTACTATTCTGGAATTAGAGACGGTTTTCAGAATGACAACCTCCTATTTTCTGTCAGTTCAGCTCTTGGGGCGCTTGGATTGCAGAGATCCATGGGGCTGGAGGATCCCACAGCTCAGTGGAGCTACCCAAGGGAAGGGAATTTAAATCAAGCATTTAAATCTTTTGCTTCACTTCTGTATAATTTTTCACTATTTTTTTCACTTGGTTTTCACAAGTTGATCCTTTTATGAATCAGAAGATAAAGTTCTTGTAAGACTGTCAGATTATTATTTCTGTTTCAGACCTTCTCCATAATGACAAAGCTCAAGCAGCAATAGGCTCAAAGCCCTTCATTTGGACTTTCATGTGAAGTTGAATTGGTTTTCTTCTCTTTCAGGTTATTGAGTTGCCCCATGTATGCCCAGGGATTGTACTGGTGGTCTGAGGTCAATGAGATTGAGTTCCCTTGAGACTTTTTGTGCCCCAGCAGCTGGCTTAGTTATTCCTGCCCAAACCTGTGAGGAGAAGGTCTTAATTTTCTCAGAGCAGAGGATTGTTCTGGGACATCCCAGAGGTGGAGAATGCAATAGGATATAAATAGATGGGGTAGTGAGAACTAATCCAGTGGAAACTGCATCTGGATCCTATACCTTGCAGGTATAATTACAAGACAGATTTAATTATATTAATACTTCATGAAGCTTTAAAATAAAAAGCTCAAGGTTATCCTGTTTTCCTTGATTTACAACTGTTTTGCTGCAAGCCTCTCTTATTTTAGCTTAGATAAGGAATAAGCTTTTCATGTACTTGAAAAAATAGAAGCTGTCATTGGTGGTGACAGACTCTATAGGGTGACTTTACATTTGAACAATTAAATGGTTTGCCTCTAAATGTCTTATTTTGTTTTGCAAATGAATCACTGAGCCCACGACATCATAAAAAATTCCATTTATTTCTTTTTTTCTGATTCACTTTTGTTGCATATGTTTATATTTACTGCAATAATTAGGGGGAATGCCAGGCTGCTAAATACCCAACTGACATATTTCACATATATACACTGAGAGTACTTTGTTCAACAAAGTATGGGTTGTAATTACCTTAATTTTACACCTTGATAGGATTTGATTTTGTAAGAACATGGACTTTCTAAAATGGCTTTGGTTTTTGAGAGCTTTAATGTTCTTTCTTCAGTTGAATCCTAAGTGATTGTGTTTTCAAGAAATCTTGTCAACTTGAAATAAGCATTATTATGGTACTTGAGGGTCAGACAATGTGACCAGTAATCAATAAAGGGTTACAGGAGTTATTTTAGCTTGTAAATTAAGATATGTAATTTTTTACAAATCTTAATGTGTAAAAACTAATAGTGCCACTATTGCTATTATGTTTCATATGAGCATAACTAAAAGCTGGCTCAGTATGGCTAACTCTAAATTTTGAATGGTCCTGGTGTTTGCCGTGTATAAAAAGTCAGTTTTAAGGATATTCTGGTTTACAGTTGAAATCCTTCCATTACTTCAATACTTTCCTGGAGTTCAGATTAATTCAATTCATCCCTGAATTTTCTTTCCCTCTTCATCAGCATTTCATCAGTCAGATTTGAGCTTTGCCTTCATCTCCTAGCAAACAGGGAAATGTTCATTCTGTAGGATTGCTGTTCCATCGAGTGATTCCTTCATCGAATCACAAACTCTGCTCCTCTGCCTCTCTGACTGGCACTAACATTAATGTTGACTGATGTCTCTGCAAACAGCTGGCTCATACATTTGCTTAATTAAATTAGAGCATTTGCAGACTTTGGTTGATGTAAGTCTCCATGCTACAAACGTGTCATTTCTCTCCTTCATTTTACATCAGCATTTGTGCATCTACAGATGCAGATGCTTTGGTTTGACCCTTTGTTCACTTTGCAGAGTGTGTGAGTGCAGTGCAATGCAGTTAATTGTGGAAGTTTAGTAAAGCAGTTTTCTTGTCAGCTGCCTGCACAGTTTGAACCAGTATTCCTTAAAATATTTTAAAAATCATTTCTATAGCCATAATTACCAATCCATGTGCTGGATACAGTCTACCTTCTCAGAAATAATTATCCTGGTATATTTGCAGGACTGCTTGCAAGTGACTAAGACTGGCAGTTTCATGTTAGTGACATTTCAGGGAGAAATTTTCTCTTGTCACTAAATTTTCACTTATGAAATGTCTAAACTGCTGTTTCCATAGCCAAAACAAGGCATGTACAGGCCATAGGATTGATCTTAGGATTTATTTTATATTAAGTTGTTAAATAATTTCTATATAATATCACTAGTGAAGTGATATTATATAGCTACTAGTGATATATATATATATATAAAACTAGATCTATATACATACTAGGTATATAGTGAAAACACTGAAGAAGTGTTTTCACTTTATTTTTTCAGATGAAATTGACTTTTGTAGAGCTGAACTGCCTACTAGATATTTTTTTTTTTTACTTTCCTGATACAATTTCTGTACTTTTACCCCAGCTCACAATTTGAATTGGTTTTCAAACCTTGTCTTTATAAAATTACTTTATGTCTATAATTATCCTATCATGGCTATAAATTTAGGTTGAGGCAAACTGAAATAATTCCACAGTACAATAACTGTTTTCACTCCCACATGGTTTATGTTTCCAATAATCATTAAGTGATTTACTGATTACTTCTATAAGAAACTTTTATTGGAAGCACCATTGAATGTGTCAGAGTTGTGCAGCAGAGTGAACTGGTTCAAGTGGTGTGATCATCTCATGGTTTTGCTTAAGCAGCAAAACAGACTGGTTTTTTTTTTGGTCCCAAAAATATTCTTTTTTGGGCAATACAGAATGCATTAAGAATATGCAGTTCTTAATGTTCATACTCCTTAATAACATTAATTGAAATATTAGGCATTATTAAAAATGGTTTAATATCATTAATCCTTTTAAAGTTTTGTTTGTTATTAGTGTTGTACAGATACAGGTTGGTATTTGCAGCTGAAATCACTTCTCTGTCTATACTTTGTGCCTGGTACTCAGTGATTTATTTTAGACATTTAGGTAGTTGAGCATTTATTGAAACCTGTGACCTTTTTTACCTTTTCGCTACAGAGAACTATTGAACTAGTTAGCAGTAGTGAGATTTAGGCCAATGAAGCTTGATTTTTAAGTTATTTTAAAGCTTTGCACCAGGCTGAAAGCATAAAATTACATTTATGTTTACTTTCACAGAACATCCATAATCAGGAAGAGGCATAATAATCTGTTTTCAGTTGAAATGTAAATTGTGAGGTCTGTATTTTAGTATACATGAATATATGTATATTTATACAGAGACAAATTTAAAAGCAACCTTAAACTGATTTCCACTTGTGCAGACAACATTTTGCACTTAAATTTCTGTGTATGTTTTTACATAATGTCAGAACATCATATAAATTACTTTTCAGGGAGTAGTCTTTATGGATATGTGAATAAGACAGTAGAAGTATGTGTTTTCTCAAGACAGAAATTGCTACTGCTATCATCAGTATTCTCATATTTGCAGCTGTACTCTCCTGTGCTTCCAAGAGTGTATTTTGTTTTCCATAATTTATATATAACAATTGAGTCTGATCTGCAAGTTACATTGTAAAACACCAAACTAATTCATGCAATATGGAAGTCACCTGAAAATCAATATTTTTCAGGGGGTTATATAAAGATATAAAAATATATCTTTATCTTTTTTTTTTTTTAATTTCCACAAGTCTGCATTTCTAAGTTTTATTTTATTGCTACATTTTATTTCTTTATGTAAACTTGAAACAAAATTTGTGTGATTTTTTCCACTATAGTAGATTTTTTTGGCTTGCCACATAGTGAAGCATCAAATACCTGTTTTTTTAAAATATTTAGATTCATTTTGGATTCTCCATTCACTACTGGTTGCTCTCAGCATAGTGGAAATAAAAATCTAGTTTTTACATTCTTTATCACACAAAAATACAGAAAATATAAATCTTTACTTCTAAAGTACACAGAAAAGAAAACTAACTGTCTTTAATACTATTTCTGTTTATTTTGCAGTTTAATAACAATGCTCAGAATGTCAGTTGCTTTAATCATCTTGTCCAAGCTAATGTGAGGAACAAGAAGAAACTGAAAGAAGCTGTCTATAAAATCTCTGCTAAAGGAATTACAGATTACAAAAAAGGCTTTAGCTATGCTTTTGAACAGCTGCTAAATGTAAGTATTGAAGCAAGATCTGTCTGTTGTCAAGTGAAGGAGAATTGGAATATTCAGCAGGCCCCTGCATGCTCCTTCATTGTGTAACTATGTGGTACAAGTGCAAACCTATATTTGGCAAGTAAATTTATCCCAACAATGTTTTCTTCCTTGCAGGTTTCCCAGCAGGTTGCTAAGACTTTGGAATTAATTTGGTTTTCAATCTGTTGTACTGTTTTACTTCATTCATTCAGCTGGTTTTTCATTTAACATGTGATTCACAGTTGACACATACTTGTGGTAGTGGTTGACTTGCAGTTAATTTTAAAATGGAAAGATCTGTGTTACTGTGTTATTATTTCAATTTTACCTCATCATCTCCTAGCAATGCTTAGTTAACCTACAATTTCACACTTATTAGAAGTCATAAATAGTTTACCATGGTTTGAGCAAGATAGGGGAAGACAATGAATTAGTTAATAGAGGAATTCTGGGCACTTGATGAGGCCTAAAGCATAGTACTCACTCACTGAGACTATTCTAATTTTTTTCTCTTTCTCATGTATAAAAAGAATAATTTCCTCAAAAATTAAAAGCATTGTTTCCCTTTTTTACATACATTGCACTTTCTAACCAGGCACAAGCTTTTTGAATAGCAATGTTTCCTGTTTATAGCAAATGTTTGGGTTTTATGAGTAAATTTTAAATGGTTCATGTAGTTGTTTAAAAAAATAGTTCTACTTCTCACCTTCCTGAAGTAGGCATATTATATCTTAAACATTAGCTTAATTAAAGCTATATCACTTTACAGCAGGTAAGGTATAGCTTAAGTATTCTAATCCTTAGTGGTTTTAGTTTTGGTTTTGTTTTGGTTTTTTGTGGACTTTTTGTGTAGGTTTTTTTTGTGTTTTGTTTTTTTTTTTTGGTTCATTTGGTTGGTTGGGTTTTTTGTTTGCGGTTATTTTGACTTTTTACTTTTTTTTTTTCCCCAGTCTGCCAGATTCTCAAATTCAGGACACTTCCCTGACATTGTGTGTGCAGTTTAAAGCTAGATCTGATGTAAAAAAATTATAGCCTTGTAAAATTTTGATGGAGAAAAAGAAAATGCAATGTTTTTATGGGAATTTTCTCAGTATACTACTATTCAGATTAGCAGAAGGATGTGGGGGGAAATGAGTGGGTGTCCTCTGCTGATGTGGTTTTATATAAAACCACAAACAATATTTTGAAGTCTGTTGGACATTTTGGACCAGGCTGGGTGGCATTTTCCCCTGTTCTGCACCTGTTGACATCTTATGCAGAGGGAACCAGGAAGAAAAGAAATTTTGCCAAATATGTTCCTCCTAACAATGATATTTGCTTAAAGTTATGGATTACATTTGGTGCAGCACCAGGAACATGCTTGGTGTACAGGAAACATTAACAAAAGCTGAACACAGGGGAAGCCTCAAACTGGAATTTTTGTAGGACTAAAGTATTAAAAAATAATTGGAGATGAATGTTAAAGTGGGACCATCTCTTTGGTAGCTGGAGGCAGAAGTAGATTGGCCTCACATGTTCTCTGCAAGCGCAGAAGTTATGGCTGGACATTGTGGGTTGCACAAGCTTATGGATATATTCTCATCCTCTCCAAATATTGCCAAATCTGTTTAGCAGGAAGAGTAAAGGGCTGGTGATGGGTTCAGGCCAAGGCTCTGGTGACAAGACAATATAATATGGTGGTATAATACAGGCTTAAATAAATAATAAAAAATATGCTTTGGGATAGTTGCCATTGTATATATATGAATTCAAATAATCCAATTGTTTTAAGGTCCAAATAAATTAGGTATTTCTCAAATTTTCAAAATAATTTTGTGGGTATTCTTTCTGGATGACAGTTATTTCAAACAAGTTCCCCGTATACTAAATTAATGTTTGGTACCATTAAAAAATTGCTGTTTCTTATTTTTCTAAATGGAAATAGACACTCGAGTTTTTTCAGGATAATAATTCATGTGATTAACAACAATCTGGATTCCATAAGTTTTATACAGTATTTTCATATTATTATTTGTCACATTAAGGTTCTCCCTTGAAAATCATTATACTTCAGTTTCAGCAGTTCAGGAGGATTTTTCCCTCATACTGTAATATCTATGTTTTGTTAAGGAAAAATTAGTGAAAAACGCATTCTTGAAGTGTCATGTCACAAAATATAATTATAACCTGCCGCTTACAGGTGTGAATTTTAAAGATGCGAAGCTTCTTTAAAACAAAAGCAATTTTAGATGCAGTATAAAATAGATTGTGTCATGCTTGCCTATTAGAAAGGAAAAAGTAAGGCCTGTATCAAAGAGAAGAGAGAATTAAAAATTATTAAATAGTTCAATTCCTCTTGTTTTCTTTTGTGGTTATAGCTAAGAAGCTGTTTTTTGTGCTGGGGAAGCTCCTGTATAGACAACACATTCCCATTCAGCTGTGGCCCATTGGACGAACTGCTCAGAAAAATGAAATTACAGTATCAGATTTTCAGACTCTGTCATGGATTCACTCCCTGAGCCAGTATCTCCATTTTGGACCAAAAGAGGCTGGGGGGGGAGGAAGATGTGTTTTAAATCCCTTAAAGATCATCTGGTTCCAGCACCCCTGCCATGGACAGAGGCATCTTTCACTAGACCAGGCTACTGAGAGTTCTATTCAGCCTGGCCTTTAACAGTTACAGGGATAGGGTAATGTCATATGAATTTGAATTTATTCATGTTCAGCTTTCCAATAATGTTTGGAGGCTAAAATCTTGGATATTTTTTTCTGTGACATTAGCGTCTTTAATGTCTAAACAATGTAATGTAAGTAATGTCCTTCTCTAAGTATGAGGAAATGAGAGAAAACTGATTTTTTTGTGATACTGTTATATGCTCAGTAAGTTACAGAAAAGTCCTGCTTTATTCAGTGAAAACAAAGCCTAGCTCAAGTTTCCATTGCCTATAGTACTGCTTCTTTCAAAATCCCTAGAAAACTTCCATAATATGAGCAAAGTTTGGTCCCCTTCTTTGTCTCCGATATTATTTTGGTCTATATATTAAATCACTGTAGATGTAGGTGAATTTCTTTATTTATGAGGTATCCAACCCTACTTTTATTACATTTTTAATATCGAGAGAATTGCAGCCCAAAGCAGTATCTTGCAAGTTATATTTCACAAGCGAAAAATGGTCATAAATTATTTAATCCCAACTGAAACACAGCGTGCTGATGAGGCTGGAGAAAAGGTATTGATATATAGCTAGGTTTTATATGCTGTTACATGTAAGGGATGCTGGGCTAAATTCTTTGGGCTTGAATTTTTTTTTTTCCACAAGTTATTCGATTTGAAAGTAGTAATAGTAGGAAAAGAAGTAATTCTTCACTGAATATTGAGCAGAAATTAGACCAATGAGTAGAGTGAAAAGTGGCAGAGGGGAATGTGGGATCATCACACCTGACCAGCCTGGTGGCAGTCAGTTTGTAGCCACAAAGAGTAAAGCAGGAGGGAACTGAGGACTTTATAAGGACCACTCTCCTATTTATCTTCCTGACTCTAGAGTAAATTCATAGAGCAAAATTGAGGCTCGTGGAAGGAGAAGTTGAATTTATTTCTCTGGATCTCTAAGGGTTTTACTCATTCACATCCAGCTACTCAGAAGTACCAAGGTGCCATTTGTATGCAACACTAAGGGCAAGGAATGGCTGCAAAAGCAATAAGCAATTTACTTTAGACTAGAGATTTAACTTTTAGAGAATAAAAAGGAGCCAAAATTCATGCTCACCACTATTGATTGGGCTGTGGAACAGTGTTGTTATTTCTTTGCAAAACACACTGCCTTTTTCTCAAGGGCTTTACTAGTTACATTGATGAATTAGGAGTCAGAGAGGCGGCTTCTTACTTGTATTTCAGGCTTGCTCTGCAGAAATAATGGAACATGCTCCATTTTTCAGCTCTAAGATGCAACATAATTGGAAAAGTAGGTGATGGAGCGATTTTAATAATCTAGGTGGCCATATCTTGGCTACAATATATTATGTAAACCTTATTCTAAAATACATTTCTCAAGATTAGCTATTCACTTGAGAGTATTAATAATTTTAAGAACAACATGAAAGAATTAAAGATTTAGAAGATGAAGCCAAATTTAAGGAAATATGACAAAAATATTTTGAAGGGTATAAGGTTGATATTCTGTAAGATGCTTAAATTAACAGAGTTTTTATTCAAGCTGTCAGCAAGTTGGAAAGTTTTTGTGAGTGGGAGTTAAACAGAAAAAAATAATCATATTCAGTAATTCATTACGTGTCCATTGTTCCCTAATTTCCACAAGGAAAGTAATGATAAGGGAAAAAAACGTAAGGATGAGAAAAGAGAAAAAATATTTTGATATCCCCACTGTGCAAGTGTCATGCAGAACATCTGACAAGGAACACTGGGGTTGATGTAATGAGTATGAGCTAAAGGGTTCTCCTTGTGTTTGTGGAGGTGACAGGAACCAGCAAATCCCCATTCCACTATGTTGGGCCAGATCTGAAGTGACTCATATTGAAGTATTATAGAACAGAAAAGTATCTTTTGTTTATTTTATTTTATTTTTTGTTCAGTGGGGGATATTGAATGAAATTCTAAAAGATTTATGCTTTGACATTACCATGATAAAATAGTAAGTGTATAGCTATAAAAGCCATCAGATATAATAATTGTTATTCCTTATAGCCTGAAATATAAAAACTCTTCTGTTTGTATCTCCTACAGCACAGTGTCTCCAGAGCTAACTGCAATAAGATTATTATGCTGTTTACAGATGGTGGTGAAGAAAGAGCTCAGGAAATTTTCCACAAATATAATGAAGACAAAAAAGTAAGTGATATATGAAAAATTTTACTGTATGAAACATAACAGCATAAATGTATAAAGTACTTTAAAAAAGCTTATTAGTATTGATCCTCAGGACACTAAAATCTTTTTTCAATCTATAACATTTATTTGAAAAATCATAAAATATATTTAATGTTTTACACTTTGGGACATATTGTTCTCAAGTGATGCAGAACTATACTGTAAACCATAAAGAACTCACTTTCTATTGACAGTTTTCTTGCATTAGTGTAATCTCTGAATTATCCAGCAGAAACATAGGTAGTTAAATGACAGGATATACATGTGTATCTCTGTCTCCTCACTGCAAATATCTTCTATGTGCTTTTATTGTTTGCCAGGCAAAGGCAAATGAGAACTCAAGGTTAGAATCTGAATTTGAATAGATTTGGGCTGGAACAAACCCACATTTTTCCCAGTGAGGCTAATTATACCTTTGAATGTCTTAGCAAGAAGTGGGATGGCTTTCTGTTGATGAAATTTGATCTGTGGTTAAAGCAGAATTATGGGTTTGACATGAGAATCCCTGGATGAGTTCTCCTGTTTAGACAAAATTGGATTATTAGCTGTGCTGGTTTTGGGTTTAATTTTTGAATCTAATCAAATTTCTGGTCTGGCTTTTGCATACTTAAAGATATAAAAACGCAGGAATGTGTGCATGAAATATAGCAGATTATAAAGTTGTTTCCTATTAAATTTTAGTGAAAACTATTATTTATTATTATCAAAAGATTAATCATATTCTAAATAGAAATGGAATATGAGCTGGATTCACACTGCAACTAAGCATTTACCTTTTGCAGTGCCTGGGACTGTGCCTACATCTGTGGGGTATTATGAGTTATTTTTTGTTTTGTATTCAAAAAAAGAGCTAAAAGTTAGAACGTGATTCATGAAGGCAGCTGCCTTAGATGTATATACATGAAGCAGTGGAAGTATTTAATTGAAAATCTTCATATGTTTGAATTAATCCTTTCAAAAGTAGAGCTGGAAATGCAGTGCTCAATTTGTGTCTTGACCAGTGATTCAGTCACTGATCTTGAATAATCATTTGGTGGCTGTTTTACAGTGGTGCTTCACACAGAATGATATGGTGGGGTTTAGTTAATCTTTGTGTCTGAGCTGAAAGGACTTTTCAAACTCTCAGTTAGAAAAGAGAATAGAAGTCGTAGCCATGTGTGATGCACATGGCTGTACCCTGAAAATAAACACAGAGATTCCTCTTCAAATTTGGATAGTAGTAGATAGATAGTAGTAGCTTTTATCACATTACAACAACAGCCATCAGTTATTGGAAATACCCCCATAGGGGGGAATATGTATGATTCATTTCTTATTATATTTTTTCATTTAATTTACTCTGTTAGGAGGAAACTGTAGTAAAATATTCAGTCCAAACTACAAAAGAGATTTGGAGGGCTGAGATTTTTGATCTTACTCACATCATGCCTGATGGTTGATTATTCTGTGAAGTATAATAAATGAAATGTAAGATTTACTAATTTTAAATGGTTATTTTACTGCATCATTAAATACTGTAAATTTTCACTGCTGAGGGTTGGGATGGTTTTATGTATAATGTTAAATATAAAATTCTATACACAGTCACTTTCTTATGAACAAAGTTTTGAGGGTTTTATTGCATACAGCAAATGTATAATGGTAATAATGGTCACTGTGTGTCTCTATATTATCATGCATAATTTAATGCATTGCCAATGCAATGCAAGGCACATTTTCTACATCTGTTTATGGTCTATGCATCTACTTGCATCTACAAGTTCAAATCTTAGTAAACTTCCAATTTGTAACTTGTCTAATGAAGCACTGGGTTGCTATATATCAGTCCTTGCTGGTTTTCTCCAAGGTGACATTGGAATTGCAGTACCAAGTTTATGCAGGTGGAATGTGAAGAACCATTTGCTTTCCCCTTATCTCTTTCAATCAGTAGCAATCCTTGTAGTGTTGAAGGGAAATTCATGGTTGGAGAACATCTAATGAGACTGCACCACTAAATTCTTTTTCAGGAGTCACAATGAAATCTCCCAACATCTTTCATAACATTCTAATATTTTTCAAAAATAAGCCTTATACAAAATATGCTTGTGATAATGCTCTCCTTAGCAAAGTTACACCTGATTCCAGAATGATGACATGTGAGCTCTTTTGTTGTTTCCTTTGTTGTATGTAATTTAATGTTAGTTCATTACCAGTAGAGAACAGCGTAATTGGTAGACACATTCCAACATGAAAAATACACATACACTTTTAATCTTGCTAAGTCTCAATCACAAATATCGTGTTACCTTCTTAGATTGCAGAGTAGGCTGCTTTCTTATATTAAATGATGAGATTTTAAAGAGATGTGGGTGTAGTTTCTGTTGTCTTTATTGCAGTTAATTTATAATTTAGTTCATAAATATCCAGTGGATTTCAGACTATGTTGATATTTATCATTTGTAGAGGGACTATTCAAAATAAGGTGTTAAAAACTTTTTCTGTGTTTTACAAAGAAGCAGTTCATGGTATAAATATGTATCAGCATATGTCTCTTCTTGCCTGCTCTGCATTTATTTGACCACTTGTCTTTGTGTTTTTGCATAAAGCATATAAAAGATGAATCTTTATTGTCTTATGTCACAGTCAGTCACTTAGCACCACTGAGTTGTAAACTTACTTTCTTTTTCTTATACTAACAAAAGACCATTTCTTCAAATCTCTTAATCCTTGTTTCCATCTTCCTGATGTGAAATGGCTTCAGCTATATAAGTATTTTCTTTTTCATGTCAATTAATTTGTAAATCCATGCCATGAAAGAAGATTGGTTTTCAGCCCATCAAGTAACATGATTTAGTACACTTGTTTGCAGTGTCCTTGGTTCAACCTTCAAGTTAAGTGAAATAATGCAATAAACACTTGAAAACTACTAAAAGAGAGCCTAGAATCTAGAAGCTGAAAAGTAGTCCTTTTAAATTCAAAATTTTAATCTGTTTGAAATAGCATACAGATATATTTATAATAGTTTTCTGTCTGTATAAATAATTTACAGTGTGAATAAGAGGGTTATTATAAACTTATGTAACACAGATTTGGGGAGGAACACTTATCTGTGTGAAGAGGAAAATCACAGTTGTGTTTCACCTTTGCATGCCTTTTTCCCTTTATAAAGCCAGATTTTATTGTCACATATTGCAACTACATGCTGAGCCTGATATTTAAAATCTGGCATGTTTACCTTTATGGTGACATTTGGGGCACTCACATTAAATGTGTAAAATACCACACATGCTCTAAATTTCAGGAATGAGGGTGCTAAATTTCATTTTATTTGCACTCCTCCTACAGATGGCTTCACTGAAGATAGCAATATAAATTTAATTGAAATGTATGCCCTGTAGGCGTTTCTCGTGAGAATTTTGGATCCAGGTTGAAAATAGAAAACCACAGATCTTTGGGGCAAGTTTTCCCCTTGGAATCTGTATTTGGAAAGATTGCTCAATTTATGTGAGTAGGAAAAGACCTTAAACATACCTCATGCACTTTTAGTTGTTTGAAGTTTCATAGAATGGCAGAGGTTTGTGTGTTGGATGAACTGACCTGACAGAGGTGGGATTAGTCTGACCCCTCAGGTGGGAGCAGAACTATAAATTGGGTCTTATGTCCCATTCCCACAGCATTATCTTCCATAATTAATACAACCTCATTTTTTGGTAGGTTTTTCTGACAGTATCATTTGAGAGGAAATGATGTGAAGAGAAGTTTTCCATCAGCTCAGTTCCATTAAGAATATCTGTGTGTGATGGGCACAGAATTGCTGCTGTTGCAGACATCCCCTGGGAGAAGGCTCCAGCTTGTTGGAACTCCCCTGGGAGGCTTAGAGCTGCCGCTGACTTCTTCCAAATGGGAGACATTCAGCATGTCAATAGAGTGATACAATGAAATATTTATGTGAGAGAGAGCTTGTAAAACTTTCATTTAAAAAAAAATAAATTGAAAAAAAAAAAAAAAAACCACAATCTTCCTACTGTCATTACCAGTGGAGGGAACCATTTTCTGTTTTGGTTTCAATCCATTAGTGCATAACCGCAAGTCAATAAAACTAAAATCAAAATTATGTTAATTTAGGCAGTGGTGTATGTATTGTTCTAGATGACTACAAAGGACCATCAAAAAAGTGACGTTTCCATTTTGGGTAGCTGTGGAATTCTCATCAGAGATCAGACTGACCAAATGTAACTTTATATGGTCACTTACAGAGCTTAAAAATTGAAACAGCATCTTTCACAACACTAGTGGCAGCTTTGAACTGAATAGAACTGAACAGCTGTCAGAGTGCACCCCAACAGGTTTGGCATTTCTGAGTGTGTGGTAGGCTTGTGACACAGGATATAACACAAAGTAATTAAATTAACAGTTGAACAAAGCTTGAGCTGGCTGGTTAAACTTGCTCCCCAGACCTTTTCCTAATCACTTCTGCCTTAAGAATGTGACACCTTCCAGCTGTTAATTTTACTTTATTGTATGTTCCATGATATGCACAAATGGTAAACCTAAAATATTCTGGGTGAAACTTGGGTCAGTACTCAAAAATTCCATAATCCATTACTTTTTCTGTCAAAGTAAGAAGTGGAAACTGTTATTAGAGTATTCACAGAAGAAACTTCTTATTCTAAATGCAAATTACCTTTTATTTTTTCTTACCTCTTAGCTCCACTTATAAATTAAGGGTTTGCAATATACCTACTGTCCCAGTTTCTGGATTCCTTACATAAATTAATTCTACTACAAAAATTAATTTAAATACACCATGTCTTAGTCTCCCTCCTTTGACACTCATTACCCAAATATGCTTTGGTAATTGTCAAGCTGCACAATTTTAAGCTGTGTAAGTCTTGAGTTTATAAGTCCATGTAATAACTGTCTGGGGGAAAGATTAGTGTTTTTTTTTTTCTTTTTCAGTATGATATTAGGCACACATTGTTCCCCCATAAACTTAGATTTTGAACCACAATTACCTGATGGTTGTGAAGATCTGTTTCCCTACCAGGAATCTGAGTTCAGTGATTTTTAAGATATCTTTTTCAAAAATGTCTATGCATTGTTCTTTGAGCAGTCATCGTCTCAGCTAACCTGCTAGGCTACCATGTGTCCATGCCCTGGCAATGCTCTTGGATTACAGCAGCCTGCCCATCTTTCCTACATGATCTTTCACTGACCCCTTTATGTTTAGACATCACCAAACATCACCAAGCCTTTCTTGGAGACTTCAATAAAGAAATAATATCCATTATATTTTTTTCTATTTTTTTCACTCTTCCATTCAGCCATTTCATCCCCTGTGCTGTTCTGTGTGTGGACACCTGGGTGAGATCTCTGCAGGCTCAAAGAGCTGCAGCAGAAAGTGCAGCTGGGCTGAGGGGGGCTCTTTTAGGAAGATCTGCTTGCAGAACCTTTTCATGCATGTGTCTGCACACACATCTCCCTGTTGATATGAATTTCTCTTTATTCTGCTGTTTCATTATGAGCATGATTCTGGGTTGCCACGTGGCATTTTTATCTCCCATGCCAGATAAAAATCCATGTGGAGGTGTTGAGAACTGCAGAAGACTAATGAAAGTTTTAATATAGCTTTGTTGAAAAGTAACCTTATCAGTTTTATTAAAGTCATGTGTATCTGTTACATAAAACCCAACTGGCAGCTTGTTCCCTTCAAATTTGGCATGGAGGAGGCTATTTGATACTTCTATTTTTGTTGATCTCCAATTCCAAACACTGTAGTAATAGCAATTGATTCAGTGCATTACATTGAGGTTGATGCTGCAGATGGCATAAAATGATTAATCAAGGCAACAGGGATAGAATATCAGTTAATATAGAAAGCACATTATGTTTGTTTTGCGACAAATGCAAGAGAGTCAGACTGCATTTTGCTTATTTATGCAAACAGAGTGCTACATATGGCATAGCTGGTTGAGGCTAAACATCAGAGGGTCTGTCCTGTCTCAGCCCCCCCACACATTAACTGTGCATTCATTCCTGGGAATTTGCAATTGCTGTGAAATGCCTTGTGATTTGATTATGTTCTCCTGTAATTCAAGAATTGGAAGTCTGGGACTTTCTGCAACAAGCCTTTTAATACCTAGGCCAAGCCTAATGGTGTTTATGTAACCTCTTATTTAAGGTATCCAGTTCCACAGCTTCCTTAGGTATTTACATTCTTCTCTTTCAGCGGCCACCTGTTTAGAAAGCTTTCCTGGATTTCCTTAAGACAAAGTAGGCTTAGAGGGTTTAGAGTTTCTTCTTTCTTTCCATTTTACATTCTTTAACAAGAACAACTAATTCCTATCATAATAATATCCCTTCCATTTTAGGAAACAATTTCTGTGTTGAAATTTTCATCCAAGTTTGCTATGCAGCTTTTGTCTTTTCAACTAAACAAGTTAATTTCTTGTCAACTAAACAAGCTAATTTCTTTCAGATTAATTAAATGTGTATCTTATATTATATTAATTATTTATTCTTTACACCCCTTTTGTTTATAAAGGCACGTTGTCACTCTTGAACAGTGAGAGAAACTTAAATGGTATCAAGAGAACAGAGCATTATCTATATATACACACACATATATATATATATATACGCACACACACACACACACACATACATATATATATATATATACATACATATATATATTTTTTTAATCCATGTCAGCATTTGGTTAAATATATCATAGAGAATAACTTACCATTTTGGAACTGTGTTACATTATTGAACCATATTTGTTTAGCTGCTTTATTCTGAATATTATTTCCCTAGATGTTTGGATTTTTTTGTTGTAGGTTTTGTTGGTTTTTTGCTTTTAATAGTTCATCTTCAGTCTCAGTATCTGTGCTTGATTTTCCAAATCTTTTTAATCCTACATTACATCAAACTGTTTCTTCTTGTGTACTTAATGTTTTCTTCTTCCTAAATTGCCATTTTTCTTTTAATCCTTCATTCTTTAGTTTATCTTCCTACATTACTCATTCAGCTAGCTAATTCTCTGTGTTAGTTGGAGTCAGTCTCTTAACCTTTTTTACTGCTATGAAACATTCATTTCCTTGTAATAAAAATATCTTCTTGATCTTTCACTCAAATTATTTTCTATCTCCTAGGTTTACAGATAATTTTGTTTTAAAATTCAAATATAAATTAACTGTTATTGGCATCTTCTAGAATAAGAAATTTTCCTAACCTGCTAAAAGATATTGAGTAATAATGTCTCAAATTATAAGTTTATCTGCATGACCTTATATATTTACATTTATAAATATTTTTCTATGCTTCGGGTGTTTATTAGGGGAAGTGGAATAAGTAAAAACTGGCTGTGATGAGTCAGTTGCAGACAACTACAACAGAGAAGTTTTAAGTTATTTTGCTGTAAGGACCACATAAGAGTGGCTCACATTTCCCCTTCATTTAAAAATACAAAGAGTGAAAAAAATTTGAAAGTTAGGAATTGTTTTCTGCAGATAGAGAAGCCAAAAATAATGCAAGAAAAAAAATCCATTTATATGATTATGAGGATTAAGAGATGCTTTTATTTAAAATTGCCCATTCTGAGATTGTATGATCACTGAGTCTAGAGTTTTTCAAAGGTTAACTTTACAACATTGGTTTAAAATGCAAATTTCTGGGAAGAAATTGCAGAATTTGTCACTTAATAGAATACTCAATATAACTAAGGTGGTACAACTGAATAATATTTTAAAAATAATTAACTAGTATTTAGTGACTCTAAAACTTTATAGAAATCTTAGTTTCTAAATGCTGCTCAGGCCATTACATAGGTGGGTGTTGAGGATTTGTGTGTTAGTAGATGGAAAGGTTTGCCAATGCACAGGTGGAAAAAGTGAACAGAGTGAAGAGTTTACAGCTGGGCTCCAAGAGGGAAAGTACAGAATAGAAATCTCTTTGGGGGGCAAGAGAATAAGGGAACAGCTGAAACAAGCAGAGGGTGGCACAAGCTGGATGCATGCAGCAGCCTAAACAGGTGACAGGTTAAGAAGGAAATAAAAATTTCAAAAACTGAAGTTACAATCCATTTGGATAGCAAGAAGTATGTGCTTATATATGCAAGAAGCATAACAGAGGAAAGGGATGGGAAATGGGAAGTTAGAGTGCAAAGGAAGTAGATGAACTGTAGATTTCACCCAGACAAGTGGAAACCATGTGCAACTTCAGTGTGGAGTATTAAAGATTGATGCAGATGTTGTAAGGAGGGATTGCTTTTTAGGAGAGAACATCAGCACATGAGATGGAGGAGCTCTGTTTAAGAAGTCTTATCCAGAGTAAAAACTAATAAATGTCACTTGGAAAGTTTTTTTGAAAGCATTTAGCAAAAAGAAAAAAAAAATCACCCTTTATTTTGAAAAAAAAAAAAAACAAGGGAAAAAGTAATTTTACAAGTAGGGAATGAGTCTGCTGGTAAATACAAAATGTCCCCAGTCTCTCCTTAGAAAGTGACTTGAATTCAGAATCCTAATTAGTCTCAAAGTAAATCTGCTCTGTCATATCTCCAGGAAGTCAGAGTTACATTCTCAAACCCTTTGCGTGGTACAGGATAGAATTTAATATGCAGAATTGAATGTGCTGTAAGAATAGGTTGTCTTTAATAGAAGAACAAGAAACTGACTTTACAATCTTGTACTTGCATGGTGATGGGAGCATGAGGTTCTAATTATTTTAAGGTTTTCACAAACATTTTTGTAGGCTTAAACAATAGAGTCCTAAAAATAGAGGGGAAAAAAGAACCCCAAAAACCTTTTTTTTTTTTTTCAGAAGAGAATCAGTTCCTATATGTAGTCTTTGAATTCTTATAATAGTATGTACCTCCATTCCTCTGTTTCTATATGCAACTTCTGTTTGAAGTCAGTAATTTCAGTTTAACTCAAATGCGTGTTAGCCTTGTATCAAATTCAAAGTAATATATTCAGTGTTTACTGAGGCTTAGATGGGAATTCTGTCCTTCATAATCTCATCCTGAATCTTGTGTAAACAAAAACATCTAAACCATAATGACCACAGAAACTGGAGTGCCAGCTAAAAATGTATTTTTTTTAATAATTCTGAATTTATTTATATGCCCTTTTTTGTTACAGAGTAGAATTTGGTTTATTTGTAAATCTTTTTTTTTTAAGACATGTCTTTGAATTGTATACTGCAGTCTGACAATACTGTATTCTCAATCCTATGTGTAGACAGGAAAAAAAATAAGCTCAATGTTTTTAGTTGCAAACTTTGTCTGTAGATGCTATTTCATTTGAAAGCAAAAAACAAAGACAAACCCTCTAAGGCAATGTTTTGTCTACAATAAATTTCTCTGTAAGAATCATATTTATAATTAGGGCTGAAGACCTTTTTCCTTGTTTCTTTTTCAAAAAGAAAAAAAAGACTTTGTCAAAAATCATTAAAATCCATTTGTGACATATTATGGACTGAGAAATGGCTAACACCTTGTCACATAAGGTATAATTTATTGGAGTACATTTTCTCTGCTCTTCTCTCTCAGCCATTAGGAATGCCAAATTTAGATCTAAATTAACTAAGAACATTGTGGTACAAACTGTTCAACTCACCAAGGCTATAGACACGCCACCCCTCCAGGTTGTTTTATGTGTGGATTGAATGGGAAAATCACTTGTATTTTCTTTCTGAAAATCTACTTTATTTAGCTGATTAGAAAAGAAATGAAAGTGCATATCATTCAGTGTATGAGTGAACTGTGTCATGATTAAATTTGTGTTTATCATTAACAGCCCACGGGATGGGTGGCAGCTCTGTGTACATATCCAATGCTTCTCTTTGACAGTCCTGAGAGTTCAGGTGCGCTTTGGCAAGAAGTGCAGCGAGTGGGCATGAACTGCATGCATTAATCATTAGCTGTGAAGGGCATTCTCTGTTCCATGGGTGCACAGGAGCCTCTCTCTCTCTCTCTCAGCCCTGCTCAGGCTCCTGCCAGCTGCTGACAGGCAGCGTCGTCACCGCCTGCCTGTGCCAGTGATGGCACCGACCTGCAAGCAGAGGCAAGGTCAGCCTGCCCTCAGCACAGCCCTGTTTGGCACTGCTCTATTTCCATCAGTATACAGTAAATCTTAGGGGTTTTTCCACCTAGAAAAGGAAAACTTGCAGCATTTTCATCCCTTAATCTTCCTCTTCAAAGATACCATTCTCTTCCCAGGTGTCTTCCAGAAAGAGGAAGGGAGCATGGACAAAGTGCCCTCACCTCTTTGGGGCGGCACACCCTTTCTAAAGCTCACTGAATCATTTTTGTTTAGAATTTTCATTCTAAAAATGAAAATGTTGAGATCAAAAACTCCTTGTAGAAAATGTTGAGATCAAAAGCTTCATTTTACTTGAGGAGACAAACCTGGAGTGTTGCGTCCAGTTCTGGGCCCCTCACTTTAGGAGGGACGTTGAGATGCTTGAGCAAGTCCAAAGGAGAGCAGCGAGGCTGGTGAGGGGCTTGGAACACAAGCCATATGAAGAACGACTGAGGGAGCTGGGGTTGTTCAGCCTGGAGAAAAGGAGACTCAGGGGTGACCTTATCACTCTCTTCAGCTTCCTGAAGGGTGGCTGTGGTGAGCTGGGGGTCGGTCTCTTTCTCCGAGCAACAACAGACAGAACAAGAGGACACAGTCTCAAGCTGTGCCACGGGAGATACAGGCTAGAATTAAGGAGGAAGTATTTTACAGAAAGAGTAGTCAAATACTGGAATCATCTACCCAGGGAGGTGGTGGAGTCACCATCCCTCAATGTGTTTAAGGGAAGACTGGATGTGGCACTTGGTGCCATGATCTAGTTGAGGTATTGGAACATGGGTTGGACTCGATGATCTTGAAGGTCTCTTCCAACCTAGAAATTCTGTGATTCTGTGATTCTGAGACTGTGCAGTACAGAGGACACTGTCTCCTCGTCATTATGTAATAGTCCAACATTAAGTTACTGTGAGCATATGAAACTGTGCTTGTACTCCTGTGATACTTAAGGCCCATCAAAGATTATGTCTAAACTAGAATTTTTATGCTCCTTTGAGCATCAGCCAATTATAAAATTAGACATAAAATTTGAGTAATTTATAATTTCAAAGAGGGAGACTTCTTGTAAGTTTCCAGGATTCTCCTGGAAATAAGGGTTTCTGAGGGTCCTTCCTTTTCCCACCTACTCTTTTCCCTGCTCTAGTACAACTCTTTGACATTGGCAACTGTGAAGATTCAGTCACTTTTCCATGCCGTACAAGAAATGGAGTAAATGGGTGCAAAAAATTGAGGAAGAAAATATACAAGACTATTTGCGTGGGAAGTAAAAAGGCAGAGTACGTGATTAGAAATAATATTTGAAATGGCATATTGAAATATTCCTTTAAGTACTTGGATGATATTTGTAACACTTCTTCCCTGGGATTTACAAGGACAATGAAAAAAAAAAGAAAAGAGGACTTAGTGTCACAATATGAACTGTAAATATCTCTCTAATTAATCCAGTCCTTTCCAGCTGCTCAGCTGCCTCTAAATGTTGTTTTGACTATCAAAGAAATGCCAGAAATTCTTTTAATCCAGAGTACAGTGGGAATTACTTTGTCAACTCCCTTGTCTGATTCCTGATATGGACCACCAAATTTACAAGGAATTCTCAGAAAAAAACTGTTTTCTTCAGAGAAAGCTAAATGATGAGTGTCAGGGAGAAGCAGCTTAGGGAAAGGAGGAATTTAATTGTTTTTCATTTCAACAGGGAAAATTTCCCCAAAGAGGAAAATAGATCAACTGTTTGAGTAAATACAACATGGGGAGTCCAAGTAAAATATTCAACAGATGAATTGCTAAAAAAATGCCAATATGTTCTTTATCTGAAGTCTGGGAGGCAGGATGAGGAGCTGGAAAATGACCTGATGCACCTGAGTTCTTTACAGGGATTTCTGAATTGGGGTGATGAAGACAGCCCTTCTGGTGGAAATCCTGGGAGAAGGAATGTGCCCTCAATGAGTCCACATCCCTTGAGCTATCTACAGCCACAATTATTCAATAATTTCTGGGTTTAAGTGAGTTAAATTTGGGAGGTTTTTGGCCTGTGCCAGGTGGCACAGTTCCAGACAAAGTGCTGGGACTGCACCTGTGCTCCTGTGGCTGCAAAAAAATGGGAAGAGGGAAGGAGCAATACTTTGATTTCTGTGTGTGCATATGGGCTCTGCTGACAGAGCTGCTCCAAAGACTGGGGAGTGCACCAAACCCCACTTTTTTGGGAGGGTTGGCATGCGCAAATACACTCAAACATAAAATTCAAGCACATCAATGTGAAATCCCGCTGGTGGTTTGGGGAGTACAGCCTTTCTCTTTCTTATTGCTGTTCTTAAGCAATATGTTACACAAGGCTAATAAAACAGAGCTGATTTATATCTAAACCCAGAAAATGTTGAGATCAAAAACTTCATTTTACTTGAGGAGACTCTGCAGTACAGAGGACACTGTTTCCTCATCATTATGTAATAGTCCAACACTGTGTTACTGTGAGCACATGAAATTGTGCTTGTACTCCTGTGATACTTCAGGCCCATCAAAGATTATGTCTAAACTAGGTAAAGAATTAAAGAATCCCATAATCAGTGATCCATTCTATCTAATTAGGATCAGTTTAGCAGGGGTAGGCGAGCAGGTGTCAGCAGGGAATTTAGAGTTTCATTCCTGCAGCTGTGTGGCAGCAGAGGAAGGGGCACCGCACATCAGCCCTTCTGTGAGTGGGGAATGAGGTGCTGTGGTTCCACAAGGTGGCACTAAGAAGTTGTAGAACAGTGAGACTGAATTCGTATATTGTTTTTAGTTCTGTGAGAATGTTAGTTCTGAAATTTTTCAGTATAACTGCAGTAGTGTTTTGACCATTATTCCACAGTAGAAAATATCCCCATTTTAATGTGGATATATTTTCTTTGTGAGGGAATGAAACAAGCTAGGGGAAAAAAAACCCAACCAAAAATAACCCCTTTTGTCATTTTTGAAACACTTTGTAGTTAGCAAAGCATATTTTGTGGATTTATGGCAGTCACAAACTCCATGAATATGCACCTTTCATTGTATGTGTGTGTTAACGTGTTCATGTATAATTCTAATAATTCTAATAGGTATAATTTATATAAAAAACAGTTTTTAATTACTTTTCTAGAATAATTCCTTACAACTACACCATGCATGAGTTCTCTTGATCCTATTTTCTCAATATATTAACACCATTAAATGGTTTGGAGCCCATGTTATCAGTATAGATATGTGCTGATATATATCCAAATATATCCAAAGAAAGTGAGATTCTCCAATAATCTCCTCATATACAATAAGTGTAATTTTTATTTTAAGATAGAAGGAGGGTTAGCATTAGATTGTAATGTGAGCTGATTTTTAGAGTGTCATTATTTCTTTTTGTTATTAGGCTATAATTATACAGACTATAATTAGACTATGAATTAATAAGCTAGCATTGCAGTTTAAAGTTTGAGGTTTAATTGTAGTGAATGAAAGATATTAATGATAGGGAAGATTTCAAGTACACATGGAAAGTTTGGAAGAAATAATTTGTTGTGGATGAATGTCTAAAATAGTATTTCCAAGAACCTGCTCTATTTTTCTTTAAATACATGCCTCAGTTAAAAGATTTTCCTTTGGTTTCAAGGGGACACTTGCACAGTCATGTGCCTTGCTGAATCAGAGTATAGAGGGTCACTTATGGAAACACTTGAGTAGTGTCAAATAGATTTTCAAATCCTATGGGCTTATACTTTCTTCATGGCTAAAAATTCAAAGATGTCCAGACTGTAATTATCTTTGCATTTAAATATATGAGAGCTAAATTCTCCTTCTCATTGTTTCTCATGTGGGTTTTTCTTCTCAGTTACCCCAAGTCTACACATATTTTTGGAGAGTACCCACAGCAAGGGAAAGATCTAAATTTATTCATAAATCTAAAAAAAATATAGCTTCGTACATATCTGCTGGTGTATGATGCCATTACTTTTATTTCGTAATTTGACATTAAAATGTGAATTCTGCTTTCTGAGTTCTAGCCCTTTAAAACTTCAGAACTCTGGCACCTGACTAGGTGTCATTCCCTGCTGCTCAGGTCATCTCTGCCTCTTTTTCCCATCTCCTATTAATGGCAAAATGCATCAGCAGCCTGACAGTTACATACAAAAACCTGAATCTCCAACTTCTGAACTTTCTTGAGCCTGGCATTCAAAGCTGGGGAAGTTAAGAATGTGCTCAAACTGAGAATCATGAACTCATCCCTCTTTTTGTGCGAGTACTGAACCCTCATTTATAAGTTTAGTGGCACCACTGTCCCAGTAATTTTGAAAAGCTGGGCCTTAGGGCTCTATCACAAGAAAACCAGCCTTACAACCAGACAGCTCTGTCCAAACCAATAAATGATCCAGGGCCAAGGTGCAGGCTGCAGAAATGTCCAGTTATCCAAATTTGCTGCTGTTAACAGACCCAACAGAATGGCTCCTGGCCTGTGGCACTCAATTTTTTAGCAATGTCAGTGGTCAGTTCAGTAATAGCATGAGCTAGGGCATGTTCCCAAAAAATCCTATCGTGAGATGACCTGAGATGGGGCCAGGCAGGGAGGGAGGATGGCTCTGTGGTGTGGCCATTGCGATGTGAGCCCTACTGTGCCACTTGCCCTCATGGCCTGAGAAGGAAAATGGGTTATGTCCCTTTTATAGAATGCATAAAAGTTGGCTTAAGGGATCCTGAAACTGTCCTCTAGCACACTGTTGTGAGTCTTGCCCCTGCTGTTAAGCTCAGAACTTCTATTTCTCTTCTAGGAAGAAAAAAAAAATGCTTTACATTTACAGCTCTAACCTAAATAGTTCAGGACTGTGTCCCTGGATGTCCTGAATTGAGAAGTTCAGCATGACAGATTATTAGCCAGAATTTAGGTGACTCTCTGTGATTGGTGCATCCTGTTGGCTAATCCTAGGTGGTTTCCTTATTGGTATATTGTGTTTTCAGATTGTCCTCTGCAGTTCTGTTCTCAGTTCAAATAAGTCATAAATGTCTTCTGTTCTCAGTTAATTCACAGCAAAATCCAAAACCATCTTCAAATTTCTGTCCACAGATGTAAAAATGTAAGAAAAAAAATGCACTCACAGTTTTAGCTGGGACAGCTTGAAAACTACATAACATCTCCATGGCCTACAGCACAAAACACAAAACTGACTAAGTGATTTACAAGCTATACTTACAAGGGATTTAGAAGACAGAATGCATAATGGAAAATAGAAGAGCAGTTTTATGGTTTTATTCAGAATGCAAGGCTTCTTATGTTGTCCTTTTATTTCAGAAGTGTACCTATTAAATATAAACTGCAAACGATTTTTCCTCATCTCTGATAATCTGTAAACCCATTACTGGGAAAGATAATTCCCTGGGTCATGCTGGAATTACTGAATTATTTATTTCCCTTTATCACAGTTTTCCTTGTTGTATAGTAAAAATGATTATCTGTGAATCTTTACCTGCAGCTATAAAGGCCAGAGTAAAATGTTCTGAAATCTTACAGCCGTCATGAAAACTAAATTTGAATGATTTGATGAGCTCAGTTGTTGGTCATAGTCAGTTTTTTTTATTTAGTGGTACAGAGAGATGCACTCTTTACATGCTAGGCATAAAATGACAGAATTCATCTTGCCTGCATGAAGTAGAATCCAACTAAGTGAATTAAATGTGTAGCTCTCTTGGTATCTGGTAAAATAAACATACATATCTCCAAAAGTCAATTAATCTTTTCATAAACAGAGGAGTGAAGAGATGCACAAAAATTATTATTGAGAGCTCTCTCATTCCAGTAGCACAGAATTCAAGTCAAATAATTTATCTGTCAAAAAATGTGCATTTCTTCCACTCTAAGGGGTATGCAGAGTGGGTGCAGTGCTTTTAGGCCAAACAGGGGAGTTAGAATGAGATGACCTTTAATTTCTCTTCCAGCCAAAACATTCAGTGATTCAAGGAATCTACATTGTCTTCACATACAGTCAGTACCCTAAATAGCAAGTGCATTGTGTTTAATTACCCCTTTGAATTAACTTCAGTCCAGACTTAATTTTTTGTAATACTCATAACATGATATACCCAAAGGAAGCATTTAATTTAATCTTTCTTTAGTCCAATACCAAAATGAAGAAATAGAATACATGAAGAGCAAATGAGATCTGTAGGGAAAGCAGCCTTTTCATAGATACCCCTTCATTTTTGTCTTCACCACAACTCTCTTGAGTGCCATTGTCCCAAAAAATCTGTAGCAGTCAAAATTTTTTATTCACCTTGGTGCTTATGATCTTATTCCACCAGAAAGAAATACAAACAAGTAGGAAATTAATTTTATAATTCACAATTATATTTTCTTCAATAAAGTACATCTTCCTCTGTTTTTGTAGAATTCTTTTCTATCTGTCATTTGCTCTGTTTAGGAGTTGGATTTTTGCATGTATTCCTTTGCTGTCCTTCACAGGTTCCTAGGATAAGCCAGGTTGCAACTGACTTGCAGAGGTCTCTAGTTCAATATCAGGTCTAAGATCAGGCCAGGTTGCTCAGGGCCAAATCCAGTCTGGTGTTTAAAACCTCCAGGGAGGCAAATTTACAACCTCCCTGGGCAGCCTGTGCCACTCACATTTGTTGCTAATTAGTATAGTCCTCTATACACTGTAAATTATTATAACAAAGATTTTTTTTTTTTTCTCTCTCTAAGGTTAGTCTCAGTGAGGAAAATGCAGAGGATTAGTTTTCAACTCCTTTGCTAAAAGTTAGGACTTTTCTATTTCAGAACATTTTCAAGACCGTGCCTGGATGGGCTGCCAGGGCAGGCTGGTGCCCATCTCTAGTTCGGCTCAATTCTAGGGGTTGAAGTTTTCTAGAAGAACTTTACTTTTAATAGTTCCATTGAAAATCAGAAAGCATGACAGCTCCTATTTGTTTATCTAATTTTTCCATTAATTTTACTGCCTTGGAACTTATGTTTCTTTATGAAGAGAATAAATAGATTTGCCTTGAGCCAAGGCTGCCCTTTCCCGAGGAAATGGGTTGGGGAGCACAAATGTCCATCCATCCCCTAGTGAGCATGGTGGAGAGGAAATGTCATGGCAAAACCACCCAGAAACTGCAGTTTACACAGACCCAAGAGGCTGCAGAGAGAAGCAATAACCAGTGGTGGTGGAAAACAATTTCTGGGCATCAAAGACTACTTGGCAGTTTGCTTCAACTCGAAACCCACTTGGTTGAAGCCAAGCTTAAAGGACAGGCAAAGGGAGAGGTGCTCATATCCATTGTGCCTGATCTAGTTGCCTAAATTATTCTTAGTCATAAATTTCCTATGAAAAATAATTAAATGTTTGGGGGTTTTGGTTTTTTGGGTTTTTTGGGGGGAGAGGAGGGTTGGTTTTTGGTGGTTTTTTTGGTGTTTGTTTTTTTTTTTAATCAATAGCCTATTGTCTTCTTTGGAGAGATAAAGAAAACATATAGAAAAATACATCTCAGTACTTTGGCTGACTGGGTCCTGTCACAGAAAATTTAGCAGAGAGCTTTTTTTTTTTTTCTAAAATTGGCTTGTTTAATTTGACTTGCTGACTCATTTTTCCAGCTGGTCTGTCATCCTACTCAATTCCAGATGAGGCAATAGGAAAAAGAATACTCTTTTGAATATCCCACCCTCTTGCCAAACCAAGTAACAATTAAAATCTTCAATTTTCATTGCAGTTCTTTATCTCTGTTAATTATCCAAGGAACAGTAAATCAGATATATTGTCTCCTGCTTGTTGTCAATAATTTAAATTCTAAATTCTTTATAGATTTGTTGCAGATTTAACACACTGCTGTTTTTCCCTAAATTATACAGCATTTCGCAACTTGAATCCAATTCAGTGTTTCATTTTTACATTTGAGATCAAATGCGAGACAGTCCAGTCTAATTGACTCATATGTTTTCTGCACACACAAGAGAACCCACATGTCTTGGTAACTTTTAATCCAAAAGAAACATCAGGTCTCTCAAGTATCTAATTAGTGACCATCAGTGGGGTTTTTCCATAGTTTTTGAGAAGAATCTATTCTGAATCAAGTATTTAGTGGACAATGAACTGGGAGCAGTGTGAATTCAAAAAGAACAGGAATACAGGAGGCAGGGACCTTGTGAGCTGAGAGGTGCCAATATAAAATAACATGGTGATAATCAGAAAAGGAAAAAATAGATGTTAATTAAGTAGAAGAAGAAAGATCTATTAGAAGAATTATAGCTGTCATTTTTTAAAAGATGTCAAGAATAAAAGGGGAATGGCAAATGTGGTACAGTATTAATAAATGAGATGTAAACATGCCAGGTAAAGTCATTTTTGCACTGTCAATCCTGATATTTTCAGGGTAATAGAAGGTATTTTTCATCTGTCTTTATCAATATGAACTATGAGGAAAAAAATTACCATAATGGAGGCATAATCATTGTTATATCTGTCTGTGTAATCAGAAATGTAATTGGCATGAATAATTATTGGGGAATGACCCTCTATGGAGTAGTCTTCAACTATAAAACAAGCACTTAAATCAGTTGCTTTAATTCTCCTTTTAACTGCACAAACAAAGGGGTTGGATAAAGCAAATCAAAATATATTGTTAATTAAAAATGGCATCCAGCACAAAGCCTTGTTTGCCCTTCTTGCATACAGGGGTCAACACTAATAAAGTTTCACCATTTGCTACCTGCTGATGGATGATGTGAAGCCATTCCTACAGCTCTTGGTTAATACTTGAATTCTGATTATATCACACCATTTTTATTTTTTTTTTTCCTATTTTGGAAGTGAAGATTTGGGTACTAATTGCACATGCTAAATAATATGGTAACAGTTTTTATAAATAGTCATATAACAAACTTAGCAATGATCAGTTGTTTACAAGGAGTCTCTGCAAATTTAGAGTGTAATATTTAACAAAAACATTACCTTATTGCTTACTCACAGCCTGCATGCAAATTATTTGTAATATATTTTCATTTGAAGCATCCAATCCATAGAAAGGAATTTTCGTTCTGATTTCAAATTGTGGTTTATGATTTGTACATTGAAGTGGTAAAGTTAAAGATCAATATAGAAAGAGATGCTTAAAAAGGAAAAGTGTCTGACTCTTGAACAGAGGGACATGAATATAATGAGCAGTTCATTAAAACTGTTGGGAAAACACTTTTCCCAGCTTTTAACAGAAGCACTCAAATTTAGAGCAAAATGTTCGGCTAGAAACTGAAAAATAGTATTTCTAATTTTTCTGTCTATCTGGTAAGTATATAATATTTTTAAAGCAATACCAGGTTTTGGTTTTAAATTTTTCTCATTCAAATCAGAAAATTTGCATGGAAATTCATTTCAGCTGAAAAGTCTGTTTTCAGTCCAAAACTTGAAGATATTTTGGCAAATTCTTCTGAAACCAAAACTCCTTACAGTTGCTGAGACAGATTAGAGTATAGCATTATGTAAAAATAATATAATTTTGCTGAAAAACCCCACAACTTAAATGAATATCAAGAGCTTAAGGTGAAAAATCAGAATCTTAACCTTTGTATGGAAGTTGAAGTCTGTTGAACTAATTTAGTGTTTTACATAAAGAAGACCAAGTCTGAGCAAAAAGCGAAATTGTTTTGTGTAGTATCTGAAAATTTCATATTTTGAATCCTAAAAAGTCCTGGTTTGCATTGCTTGGAATTCTACAGCCACACATATATTCTTTTTAAGCCATTGGTAAGCATCTAATATTGATATGTTTTGTCAACTAATTTAACAAGAACTGAAGAATTATAATTACCACCCTAGAACTTAGAACCTAAAAATAAAATACTTGATGAACAATCACCAATGTAAGACTTCTAAAGTATGAAGGTTGTGTGAAAGAGCATTCTTCTTGATTCTACATCATGGAAGAAATAATAGGAGTACACAAAATACCATAATCTTTTATTTTTTACATCTCTCATATCTTTTATGGATACAAAAACTGGAGAATTCATAGTGTTCTTATTTATTCAAATTTATGAAAAATCCTGGTATCATTCACTTGAGGTCACAACTAATAAATGATAAATAGTTGTTACATGCATTGGTTTTTCACTTGTACAGGTACGAGTGTTCACATTTTCTGTTGGCCAACATAATTATGACAAAGGACCCATACAGTGGATGGCCTGTGAAAATAAAGGTACCGTGTCTGTCTTTTAAACTGATCTTCACTAGAGCTTTGGATAGGTGATATCTTTGCTCTCTAAAAATGGCAGATTTTTCAGCTTGGTTTTTAAGTTTATTATCTTTGTTATCAAAATTTTAAAAGTTAATTTATTACATAATATATACGTGAAAAAATCACATGTAAACGAGAAGATGGTATATTTATTTCTTTATTACTTTATTTAAAACTTCATATTGTATGAAAAATACCACAGTAGTTTTTATAATAATAAGCCATTATGGTTCAGTTTTGAGAATATTTGTTGTAACAGCCATCTATGTAAAGTTGGAACTGATGACAGATAAGAAATTAGTCAAAGCTGGTTTAAATTAAGTGGTCTGGACAAAGGGAGTTTTGTTTGGTTTGTTGGCTGGTTACATTTCTTTCTGGATTTTTCCAAAACGTACAAGGGATAAGATACTTAATTTTTTTTTTCCTTTCTTCAATGAAAATATCAAAATTATTCTTGCTATGATTTCTTAGTTTTTGAGAGCTTCTTGTATTTTCTACTTTCATTCTGTTTTCTTTATGTAGGACAAAAAGAAAAAGTAAAAAAGGTGAAAGTAAGGAAACAGAATGTTTTCTACATGAAATTTTTACTTGAAAAATATACTCAGAAACATTTTAGGCATGTGATAAACTCGAGTCTCAAATATCTTATAGTATAGTTCAACAAAGCATAAGATATAGAGATATAGCAGAAAATAGAAAAGAAATAATAGAAACAAACAGAGATAAGTAGAAAATACATAATTTATCAAACATTTGCTTATTTTTTAAATACAGCAATTTTCAGGCCTGAATGAAAATGTAAAACTATTTTACAAATTGGTGAGAAGCAAGAGGTGAGAGGTGAGCTGGATTACAAAGGGTCTTGAAAATTAGGACTTGCAGGGAAGGAGATAAAGATATGCTCAGGCAGAAGAGTAATAGAAAGCAAAAACAAGAGAAAGGCATAGATACAGGGAAAGAAAAAAAAAAAAGAAAAGAAAAAACAACCAAACAAAACAAACTAGAAGAATCCATAGCCTGGGTGAATAGCATACATATGTGTCACAACCTCATGAAACCCTCAGCATGCTGACAAGTCATGCAGAAGATACTACATCTCCATGAAGAGCAGATTTTATTGTCAGATAACACAAAATTGACATTTATGTTTTGAACAGGTTTTTTTTTAACTAACATCTTTGTATCTCAAAATACTGTGTGCATGTGACCTCCATTGTTTTAAAACAAATGAGGACCAGCTGGTTTAAAGCATAACCACCTATGTCATCTTATTATTGAAGCAGAATGATTGTAATCTTCTGTACAAAATTCCTGTGATTATTTGTTTGCACATCCAAGGAAGCAGTTTTATTTACTTTTTCCTAAATTAAAAGATTTTGCGTACAGCAAAGGAAATTACTAATATCAATAGTTTACCTCTCTAATTCTCTGCCTCTTCCTTCCAATCTGACTTAAAAATTTCTTTGACTGTAGATGGATCTCAGGGCCTGGCTTCAGTCTTATTACATGGACAGTATTTTAAATATTTTTAATTCAAACAAATGAGCAATAAAATCAGTGCTAAATAAAGACATTTCTGATGTGCATTCTCTGTGTAGCAGAAATACCCATTAGCTTTTTTTCATTCTACAGAGTGCCTTATATTTTTATACTATAAATTCAATCTTGTGGCAGACCATAGCTATTTTTACATTCCTATATGCATTCAGCCTATAATTATGTTGCCGTCACAGCATATTAAAATAAACATTAAATATACTTGCACATCATATTAACTGGGATTTCGTGAGTACAAACTCAGCCTTAAACAAAACAGCCAAAAGAAACAAATTATAACTGTCATTACTTAAGAATCACTACCTTGGTCTGAATTACATGGTGACCCATCATATGGCCATGCATTGTGGTGGCATCTACTAAAAAGTATTTCATTCATAATAATTCTAATAGAATTTAGACTAGAAATTATTAGCTAAATGAAATTCCTCAAGATTAAGAGGCCAGCAATCTATTATGGTAAAATGGCATTGTTTCTGTTTCAAATTTTAGGTTATTATTATGAAATCCCATCTATTGGAGCCATAAGAATAAACACCCAGGTAAGTGAGTTGCCCAAATCCAGATGCAGTTTTAACACGCAGAAAGTGGAGTAATATATGTTCTTGGATATGTTTGCTCTTCACCTCTGCTAAAAACAATTAAATTTTAAGATACACTACATTAAGAAAATATTAAAAAATTGAGATTTTCTTCTACATTAAAGGGATTATTCTCCTAAAATGTTCTACTTTTTATTTCAAGTGGTTGCAGAGAAAGAGTTTCAAACATTATCCCTGTTACCCTAGCCCAGAGCAGCTCATGTCCTGGTCACAGCATTGCTCACATTCACCTTCTCCAAAGCAGGCTGACCACGGGCACACCATGGAGTGTCTGAAGTGCTCTGTGTCCTTCAGGCCTCTGCACAAGGACTGAGCTTCTGGCTCAGCTTTCCTCCAAGTTTTACATGGTCCCTCAAACTCTGTTGCTGAGACACGACAGCAATTTTATGATAAAGTTCTATAAAACCAGTAATTTTTAATGAAGTGTCTAGGCATTCACAGTTCACCTTCTGCCATGCTTTCTGCATGACCCAGAGGGTTTTTGTCACTGCTGTGGATGTATGTGAGGGGATAGCCCTGCTAGAGCATCTGAACTCATGTGGGTGCTGCACCACAATCCTGCTTTATAGGAGAGGTACCTGGATGGATCCAACCCTTTCAGAAGAGATTGTACTTCTTTCCTTCAAAAAGGATGTAGGAGCATGTTAGCAGACTTGCAGGTAGATAAACAAAGGCACAGGACTCTGAGATTATATTATGAATTCCAAACTGAAGATGGACAGTGTAAAAGAACAATTATTCTTTTCAATTGTCTGAAAGTCCAGATACTCACATGTCCAGAACAGCAGAGAAATATCGCAGCAGTTCTTTGTCCTTCCAAGGCCAGGCATGACATTTTTTGGCAGAAAATAAGAATCCTTTTTTGGCTTGAATAAGAACCCTTTGATTCTGTTAAACTCTTCCAGACAGTGTCTGGCAAGACATATCTCTAATAAGATCAGACAAGTAGAAAAAGTTGATGACTGAAAAAAGTTTGATGGCATCTACTCCCAAATAAGTCCAGAAACCTGACATCTCATAAGATCACCAGCTTTTGCCATACTCACAAACTGAAGAAAGACAGGAAAAAGAGGTTTTATAATTCTGATTTTTGTTGTTCCAATAGAAGTTACACAAATTGTTGCTCTAGGAACTTAACATACCCAGATGTTACACCACTCACCCTCCATTGTCCACTCTTTCTTCTGGGTTGATGGTTCTGTAATCTGCTTGCAACTTCTTTATGTCATTAGCAATTAAATAAAAATAGTTGTAATTCTCAGTATGTGGAAAAAGAGTGGTGGTTAAGAGTGTGTAAGGTCTGTGTGACTGGGAATGGAATACAGGAATTACCTCTTCAGTAAATACTGCAAACTGAAGACTTAATTATTTTGTGGTACAATTTTTAAGAAGTAAATAAATGCTTCTCCTGTAATAATGGTGACTTTTTATTTCCTTTTTTCCCCTGATATTTTAATTTTTATTATTTAATTATTGTTGATTTTAATATAGCTTGTGCTCTTTGATCTAATAATTGCCTTCTGATGAGTTCATTACACTTTTTAACAGGAATATCTGGATGTTTTGGGAAGACCAATGGTTTTAGCTGGAGAGCAAGCCAAACAAGTCCAATGGACAAATGTCTATCTGGATGCTCTGGTATGATCTGTATTTATCTCTACTAAAGTAAGAATTTTAGAGAGTCAGTAACTATGTGGGTCTGCTTTCCCACGAATCCAATTTCTTTCTGTTCCAAATATGATATTCTTGTTTTTCTAACATCTGTACTGATTAATAGAACAGCCACTAGGAAGAGATCTATTTATAATGTGCTGGTCTTACTTGCACCTTGCATCTAAGTGACCTGAAATTTAGCAGATAAAACCAGTTTATTCTCTGCAGACTTTGAAGTACAGGCCACTGCTGTTCTCAGCTTAAGAAAAAAAAAAAAAAAAAAAAAAAAAAAAAAAAAAAAAAAAAAAAAGCAAATAGCTTTCCATTGTTGTACCTACAGCAGTGAAGGTCATTTGTTACATTTCTGGTGTGGAGGAATTCTTAGAATTCTTAGTTTTTCCTCTTTTTTTTTTTTTTCTACTTCCCAAGAACATTCCAGGCAGAATGATATCTATCAGTATTACTAAGTATTTGCACAAATTTTGAACTTGGGTTGTTGTAATTGCTTACTTGCTCAAGGTAATGATTTCATTAGCCTTTAATTGGACAGTGTAAATAATGGGGATATAAACAAAAAGAGATATGAAAAGCTTTCTTAGTACTGAATTTATCACTTTGGTCTTGTAAAACAAACATACTCAGGAAACTACAGGAGGAAAAGTATTGTTAGAGGAAATCTAATCTCTTGCTCTGAATAACCTGCTTTTGAGGAACACGGCAAAAATTACTGCAAAATGGTGATTTGGACTCACGTATTTATCCACGCTCACGTAGCCGTGTAACATCATGTGAAAATGCACATCCTCCATTCCTGTAATTATTTTTTTTAATCAACATATAATTTTTACTGTCAATATAACAGAGCATGACACAGAGGAACTAGTTTTTCATTGAAATTTCAATGTCCAGAAGTTCCTTAACCATGTTTTGTTTGTTATTTTTGAGGTACTTACTGGAAACATAAAGGATGTGATGACAGAAGTTCTTATGCTCTGTACATATCCTGTTGTAAAGCCAAAGATAAATTTGTAACTAGGAATAGAGATCTGTTGATTCAAGTAAA
Source organism: Zonotrichia leucophrys gambelii (assembly GCF_028769735.1). NCBI lineage: Eukaryota > Metazoa > Chordata > Aves > Passeriformes > Passerellidae > Zonotrichia > Zonotrichia leucophrys. The sequence goes on along the minus strand of NC_088170.1, from coordinate 62,167,656 downwards.
ATAAGTGACACCTGCAGGCATCTCTTTTGTTCCTTTATATACTCAGTGGGTTCATTCAGTCTTTCCTTCAAGGTTTTCTGCCTTCATGTGTTACATATGTGTGCTTGTGGGTATAAAATTGTATATTTACAATTGTATACTCACAAACACACATATGGCTTACAGGACTCATCCCTATAATTTGGTTCTTACTGTCCAGTGACTGTTTTTGTGGCTAAGACTAAAGTAATGCCAAGTCTATTACATGAGGCCACATTAGTGCATAAATTCAGGTTATAAAATTCTGAAGAGGAACTTTCATTTCAGTCTGGCTTTCAAGACTGTCTTAAATAATTGGATGTATTTGTAGTAATTCACAGCTCTTTTTTAGCCCTGTCCCTTCACATTCTATTTATGTGTTGCTCTGGCTTCATTTTCAAGATAATCCAAGAATTTTCAGATACTTTTAGGTTTACTAGTTAGGCAAAATTTATTCATAATTGTTTTCCTTTCTATCCTTTCTAACTTTACCTTCTTTTTTTTTTTTTTTTTTTTTTCTGGGGAGATGGTGTTATCCCCCATATTACATCCCCCTCCTGTTTCATTATGTATCTATTCAATGTTTCTTCTAAATAATGTCTTCTCTACTGATTCATCCCTATTTCTCTTACTTTCCTACAAAATCCACTTCACTTTGCTTGTAGCTTTACTAACTCTGACCTTTCACTTGATACACAAATGTGAGTTCATGAAGGATGGTGTAAAATTCAAAAAGGTGCTACTGGGCTGGGAAAAGAGAGAACAGATTACACCACAGTGCATTCATATGGTGATCTAGCTTTTTTTTTTTTTCTTTTCAAGTAAAACAAAGGGAGAAAAGAGATAAGACTCCTCAATAAACTAGATAGAAGGAGAGTAAGCATAAATGAAGGGGAAAAGTTTAAAATTAAACAGTCACATTAAAAAAGGTAGAAATCTCCCTATGGACAGTTTGGAATGGAAAACTAAACTTTCCTGGCTATCTGAACATATGGGGCTCTGGATCCTATTTTCTGTATGATTTGTGAAGGGTACTAAAGGAAAACCAGATTTCTTGTATCTTCCCAAAAAAATGCAAATTCCTTTTCTCAGTTGCCTCAGTACCAGAGGAGACCTTGATTTTGCCAAGCCCATGATAGACATTATTGCACACCACTCCAAAGCAGTGATGATAGAAAAAGTAGAGGAATTATTTGTTGTATTTTTCCATTGTTTTTTCCTGTATGTGTTATATACCTGTTGTGGCCTAACCCCAGCCATCACCCAAACCCCCACTGGAGAGGCTGGGGAGACAATCAAAGGGGAAATTTGTGGGTTGAGACAAAGACAGTTTAATAGGAAAACTAAAGCTGTGCCCACAAACAAAGCAAAACAGAGAATTAATTCACTGCTTCCCATGGGAAAGCAGGAATTCAGCCATCTCCAGGAGAGGAGGGCCCCATCACACTGAAAGTGACTTGGGAACACGAACACCATCACTCCAAATTGAAATTTACTATTTCTCTCTCCTCTCCTCTCCTCTCCTCTCCTCCCTTCCCTCCTTCCTCTCCTCTCCTCTCCTCTCCTCTCCTCTCCTCTCCTCTCCTCTCCTTCCTCCCTCTCCTCTCCTCTCCTCCCCTTCCATTCCTTCCTTCCCTTCCTTCCTTCCTTCCTTTCCTTCCTTCCCTTCCATTCCTTTCCCTTTCCTTTCCTTTCCTTTCCCTTTCCTTTCCTTTCCTTTCCTTTCCTTTCCCTTTCCTTTCCCTTTCCTTTCCTTCCTTTCCCTTTCCTTTCCTTTCCCTTTCCTTTCCCTTTCCTTTCCTTTCCTTTCCTTTCCTTTCCTTTCCTTTCCTTTCCTTTCCTTTCCTTTCCTTTCCCTTTCCTTTCCTTTCCTTTCCTTTCCTTTTCCTTTCCTTTCCTTTCCTTTCCTTTCCTTTCCTTTCCTTTCCTTTCCTTTCCTTTCCTTTCCTTTCCTTTCCTTTTCCTTTCCTTTCCTTTCCTTTCCTTTCCTTTCCTTTCCTTTCCTTTCCTTTCCTTTCCTTTCCTTTCCTTTCCTTTCTTCTTTCCTTTCCTTTCCTTTCCTTTCCTTTCCTTTCCTTTCCTTTTCCTTTCCTTTCCTTTCTTTCCTTTCCTTTCCTTTCTTCCTTCTTTCTCCATAGTTTAATGGATACTGTAGCTGCAAATATGTTTTCATAACATTTAGGTTTTTTGAAACTTCTATATCCTAAGTTGTTGACCATCATCTACTTTTAAAAACTAATATAATAATCCCACTAATTTGTGGACCAAAAAAATCATAATTTCAACTTTCTATTTGTCAAGTCAGTTAAGTATTATTTTCTTTTTTACAAAATTGAAAGTAATTGTTATTTACAAAAACTGAAAGTAATTGCTTAGCTACACACATTCTTCCATTGTTCTAATATATCATGGCTTAACATTTGCTTTTTAACTAAAAGTATTTTCCCCCTTCTTTACTGGTTATTTTTTAGGAGCTGGGCCTTGTGATTACAGGAACTCTGCCTGTCTTCAATCTAACAAGGGAACAAAATGGGAAAATTGTAAGCTTTTCATTCAAAAACAAAAAATAGTTGCAGTTATATAAATTAAATTAAATTAAATGTTAAATGCCTTGAAGTATGTGTATTTCCATAGATTATTTTGCAGTGTAATTGTCTTGTACATCAGATACAAAGGGGTCATATCCACTTACCTGATCACCTCCTGGGAACAGGAAAATGCAGTGCATTCTTTTACCTTTTTTGTCATTCTGAGTTTCAGGATGTGACATTTCACTATCTCGTAGTGGCAGTGGGAATGCATTAAGTGCTCAATTATATGGGAAGTAGATGATGATATTATTTAGACTTTTCTAAGAAATAATGTCTAGATAAATTTCTAGCAAATCTCTGAGGCTATGACATTTCAGGGTAAAAGGCAGTGATGTAGAAAATATAAATTAGTACATAATTAGTAATGATAATGGAAAAGAGCACTATATTTAGATTAAATTCTAAGTGTTGAATAAATAAAATTGCCCATCCCTATTACTGTCTGACCTGGAATCTGTGTCCTCTTCACAAAACAAAAAACAGACCTGGAATATACTTGAACAATGTGTGGTAAAATATTGTGCTTTTGTGTACTCCATTCAGGTCAAAATATACAGAAATTTAGACCAAATATTATTTGATTCAGTTTCTAATCTATTATATAGAATGAATCAATGAGGTTTTCAGATTTCTTTAGTTTACTTTCAGAATAGTTTTCTTAGCTTCCTTTAAAAAAAAAGTTGCTTAATCTTATCTACAAGACAATGCCTGGAATTGTCTGAGTCTTGTTCAAAGTGACAGACTACTGATTATCAAAGGATGTCATTCTGAGAAGTAAAACAGACGTGATCTAGTACACAGGAGCAAGAAGAGAACTCCAATCTGCTCAATTTGTATCTCCACCTGAATATATTTATAGGCTGCAAGATTCCTTCTCCAGCAGATGTTACCAATTTATTTACTATGCAGAAGGGATTCAGGTCGCACTATGTAAATGACTGCCCTCCTTTTCTGTAGTAGAAAAATAAATTATTTGCAAAATAACTGTACTGCCTGAGTCCCTGATTTCAAATGCTGATGATTCTTTTACTCACTGAGGTTTTTTATTGTGTTGGAATATTTTTCATTCATTTTTATACTATAGCCCAAAGAGTTAATTGTTTTGAGGTCTCATTTACCAACTGCCCAACCTAAGCATGAAAAGTAGCACAGTGCTGGTGCTGCTAGTTTAGTATCTGCATAACTGGCAATATTATTGCATCACTTTTGCTTTCAGCTGTTTTGTTCTTACATATAATATTTAATCTGGGACAGTATCCATCTTCAGAAATAATTTTCATATTCTATAATAAATTCTAAATTTAATTAATTTATTTTGGATCATTTTGACATAATTTAAAATATTCAGAATAGGCACATAACTAAATAGGCAGCTTCACATGTATCTGTCAAAAAAGACATGAAGGCAAAAATACAATTTTACTGACTGTTCAGTAATTCTGCATTGTAAATATGTCTAATACATACTAACATTTTGGATTTTTACCAGAATCAGCTGATTCTTGGAGTAATGGGGGTGGATGTCTCTTTGGAGGACATAAAGAAACTGACGCCCCGATTTACGGTGAGCTGCTTGCACTGGTGGTTTCCCATCACGTATGTTTAATGTGTGATTGCTATGCATGCTCTTTCATAAGTCATGCTGCAATGACTGGATTTGAGTCAAAATACCAGCAGGCTTCTTTTCATATATTCTTTCTATTGTTGTTCATTTTCTGGTGGTTTTCTCTCCAGCCATATATGTGTTACTGTGTGATTTGTCCATCAGGGTGCACTGTGTAAAAGTCAGCTTTTGCATTGGGGGATGTATTACAAGTAATTATCTTCCTGTATCTTAAGGCACGGCTCTTTAGTTAAATGTTTAGTTAATGTAGAGTACACAATCATTTCAGCTGAAAATATTTGCCATTTGTCTAGGACAGCTCTTTCTAGAAAATTTCTTTAATATAGGTGTCTGTCTGTATCCTACTCAATATGATTGATTTATTTATGTAGACATCTAGCTGTGGAATTTCTGTGAAAATAACTGGTGCTGTGGAAAACAAAAGCTGGGGAGGAAAAGGAACATCACAAGTTTGACTGAAGGCAGACACGAAGTCCTACATTTAGAATGGAATAATCCCACACCACAGCTCAGGCTGCCTCAAAGGGCAGGAAAGGACTTGGGAGTCATGGTGGAGGACACACAGCACATAAATTAGCAGTGTGCCATGGCATTTAAAACCAGCTGTGCACTAAACATCTGCATCAGTACACTGTCCAGATTTGATTTCCTGAATGGTAATAAATACTCAGGCCCAGTGCAGAGCTACTAAGTTGGCTGGGGATCTGCAGTACCTGGTACCTGAGATGCATTTGAGATGATGAAGGAGCCTAAGGGTTAGCTAATGGGAATTCTGGAGAAAATGGACCTTAACACTGCCTCAAAAAGAGGCTACCAGCATAGGTAACTAGAAATTCCATTTCCAATGGAAATTCCAGCTGAAATTAGGGAAGAAGGAGAATAGACTGCCCTTCCCTAGGTTGAGGAATTTGCACAGGAGGTATTCAAAGAATTGAAACCTAGTCCAACTTCTAAGTTGATTTTTTTAGTTGGACTTTATTTTTTAAGTTGGACTTCATTTTTTAGCTTTCAGTGAGAGGTTGTACCAGCTGACCTTCAGAGGTTTCATCAGCCTAAATCATTCTCCAAGTTTATGATCCTAAAAGAGTAAAAAATTAAGAAATTATCTTGTCTGTGTTAGTAATCTTATACTTCATGATGCCTGAGGCGTGTGTTTTCCACAATGTGAGCATTTCTTGAAAACCATTAATTACCCTTTCTTCATTACTTAAAACCATATAATGCTAAACTTCATTTCTTTCTTTCAGCTTTGTCCAAATGGATACTATTTTGCAATTGATCCTAATGGGTATGTGCTACTGCATCCAAATCTCCAACCAAAGGTATGAAGCACCTTCTAATTTACTTCTCTATATTAAGGGGATATTTTCAGAAAAAAATCAGAAGGTATGAGACAGCAATAGTGAAAATTCTCAATTTTGTGTGTTATAGGAAAATCTGTGGTGCATATATAGTTTCATCCAAATCCACCAGCTTTGGCTTGTATTGAATTTGTTTATTAATTAAAAAAATGTATATTTTGAATGCATATTTATACATGTCAAGTTTTTTCAGATACCTATTAACATTAAAACAATTAGTAGTAGCTGTAATATCATTTTGAAAACGGTATAATCATTGGGAAAAAGCTTGAAGCAAACAGTTTTTGTGCACTTGTTTTTTGGGATGCTTTCTCATTTAAAAGATTGAAATTTTTGTACTTGCAAAACCAAAGAAATCAGAGGAAAACACAATGTATTTTACTTGAATTGTTGTATTTATTTATTTGGTTGTTTTTTTGTTTACCAGAGCTGAAACCTGATCTCAGAGTTGGGATGGATTTAGCTGAGCACCCCGTCCCAGAACACTAGATTTTTAGTAGATTAACTTGTTTAAACATGATACTTTTTTCTAAATACAATTAAGACACTAATCAAATTTCAGGAAAATAGAAACCAAATATTTCAGTTTGGCCATTTATCCATTAACTGTAGTCCTTACCTTGTGGAGAATCCTACATTGTCTGTATCTTCTTAAATAACTTCCTGACATTGATGAGAAATGTCAACATGAATAGATGATTTTTTTTTCTGAAATCAGAACTTTGATCTTGGTTTTAATGACAGGTTCCTTCATGTGAAACAATCTCCTATTTAGTGGACTTCTTGAAAATTCTCATATTTTAATTGCTTCTTTCCAGTGAACTTTGTCTCTTGAATTCTTAAGGTTATATTATATAAATGACAAAGTTAAGATAACTTTTTTAATTGGCAAAGACAGAAGAAGAAATTAAGCATTCATCTACATATTTTAGTGATTAATTTTATTCTTATTCAGGGAGAAGTCAGCTTTGTGAATATTTGAATTAATTTCCTGGTGCAGTAATTAATACATTTGAAATCTTTTGCCAAGTGTGTAACACAAGAAAGAAAAAAGTGCTTCTGAAGAAGAGAAAGAATAACTTGACTGTAACTTTTAATGAGATACCCCTTTTGATTTATTTTAAAAGACACTTCAAAAATATAAAGGAAAACCATGGAAAAGAAGGGTTTTATATAGTCTTCATAACTGAGCAGGACTTCAGTTTCTGACTATCTGCATTTGATTCTCATGTCTTAAAAAATGGAAATTTTGATTTTTTTTTTTTTTGTGAATTCTTCAGAGGCAAAGATCTGCATCATGACCCAATCTTTTCTTAATTAGAGGTTATTAGTAATTGGCCTATTTATTTTTCCCTTGTATGCAAATTGAACTGTCTTTTCATTCATAGGAGTAATGTAAAAAGAAGCAATGCAATAGTCTTATTTTAGACCTAATCTTCTAAGAAACTGATGGACTGTTCATCTCAGATGTGCTGTTATCCTGCACTGTTGCCTCACAACGTTGAAGAATAAAAACTTCTTTTTAAAACTCAGCTCATCCCAAATAAATCTAGGCAAACTGAGTTGGATTATTAGGATGCTAATTGTCATGGTTTCTCTGTGTAATTTTCCTCTTAAAAGGATATGGAAGTCCTGAGATGTTTTCTCTTAATGCTCAAAACTTTGATTTAGAGTATGTTTAAAACAGGATGTTTTATAAGTAATAATTGTTATGTTGTAGAACAATGTCTAAGTGTAACATTAAGCATTTGAATTATTATTGTTATTGTTGTTATTAACAGTTACACAGACTAGACTTTTCCACTCCCAGTTTGTGTGGGGTGGTGCATGCTATTCAGGCTGATAGAGGAACTGCAGTTTAAAACTAAGGTACTCGACAAAGACAGATGTATCCATAATTCATGGACTTTCTTTAACATGTCATATTAATTTTAGTTGAACCTCCCAGTAGCTGTTAACTTATTAACAAACACCATTTTAACCCTCCTTGCCAGCAATTTTTCAATAGTTGTAAAATAAAACATAACTACGTCTTTACCTTTGGAGAGGTGAGGGTTTCTTACACTTCCAATTCTTCCTTCTTTTGAATGTCTTCTGCTTTCCTTCTGAAAATCTGTTTCCTCAAATCACAACTGGTTCAACACAATCATTATTTTGAGAAATTGACTTGGAGTTTGTAAAGTTGTTTGCACAACTGAGAAAAGTCAACAAACAACAAATTCAAAAGCATATTAAAATAATTTAAACCTTTCCCATCATGTTTTTATTTGCTGAAATATATGAAAATTATGTCAAAGCATAACAAGAAAACTTTTAATATGCATCTTAATATAGTTTTAAACAGCTTAAATCATTTTATGTTTGTGTAATTAGCAAGTTTTTTATAGTACTTAATTTTATGTTTTACTGTCAATTTTCTTTGTGTGTGTCTGCATATATGCATTTATTTTTCCCACTGTTATGGGAGAGAACAGGTGGATGCACCACCAAACAAACATAGTCACTGAAGTGAGTCCATTAAGCACATATTAACAAGCTAAATCTTAGTTACATTTTGGAAACAGTAAATAATTCTATTTCTCAATCTATTCTAAAGATAATATTATCCTGTTCAATATGAAAATGAATAATATAATAAAGATAATTATCTTTATAATCTTATTCATTTTTACTATGGTTTTGATCAAAACCCATTTAATGGCAGTCCTAAAACTCCATATGCCTTCAGTGAGGTCCAATATTCTTTTTTTACTGTTTAGGGTTATTTAAGAAACTTAAGAGGAGTTGAAGTTTAGGATCAAATATAAAAGTAAATAAAAAAGTGCACTATTCTTATTCTATATGTTATTCTGTCAGAATATGTGGAAGGGAGAGCTGTCTGTTAATTTCGTTCACATTAACATATGTCTGATTTTTGTTTCCCTATCCTAAAACTGTGTTTAATTCTGGAAGAGAGCTCAGAACTCATGATCAGGATGAGGGGCAGTCTCTGCCTGTGGTAGTAAACATGCACTGGACAGCACAGATTCCATTCTATAAGTAGGCTATTAACTAATAGTGCAAAAATATAAATTACTGCTTTTTTGTTACTTCAGCAAATTGGTGTGGGCATACCAAAAGTTAAATTGAGAAAAAGGAGACCCCATGTACAGGTAACTTTGGATGGAGGTGATTAGTGCATTAGAATGCATAGACCTGGAAATATAATTAGAAAGCTTCTGCCCTGCTTACTAGGAAAAAATCTAACTAGAGAACTGTTTATTGTGACAAACAGCTTCCAAAGCATGAAGCTTGCATCCTTTCCTGTTTAAATAATAGAAAACATGCTATTGGCTGTAGTGGAGGGCATTCCATTAAATTATGATGCTTTACTAATAGGTGCTAATTAGAGTCGTGCTGTAAAAATTCTTCTTCAGATGTTGAAATTAATTTGAAGACTGGAAATAAAAAGAGACTACTTGTGCTGGCTTTGCTTGCATAAACCCAAAGTCAAGAGAAGATCAGAGGACAATTCTTGTGACTTTGTTGCCAAGTTTTATTGTACAGTGTATGCGGCATAAAATTACAGAATATGATTTGTTCAGGTTTTTATGGTTTTTTTTTTTTTTTTTTGGAGAATTCAGAGTAGGGAATATATTCTATCTGCCGTTTATTTATCTGTATGCTAAATTTTCTCAGTTTAGCAGACCCAACTCCACAGAATTAACTGCCATTAGCCTGAATAGTGTAACTAGTCATGTTTATGTAATGCAATTCCTGAGGAAAAAACACTTAATGAAAACTTAAAAATCATGAAAGGAATAGATTAACTATATAATTAGAAAAATAATAAACTTAAAGACAGTATATCAAGTTTGATTTCTTACACATATGGGAATCTGTAATGCAAAACTTGTGGCCTGCACAGCAACACCAGTAAAACATGGTGTAAAATCCTGATCCAGGTCAGTGATTTCACCAAGTGTTGGGTGGCTGTGTTTATAACATGTGTAGAAGGCCACCTGAGGGCTGAGTTTTTGTTTGTGCACTGGAGAAATCAGCACTGAATCATAAAAAAATCTTGGTTTTCTTATCACACCTGTCTCCTGAGCTTGCCATGGTGTGCTCTGGCTGCTGCTGGGTTTGCCAGGCAGGTCTTGCTGCCCAGGGAGGTCAGCACTGCAAAAGCTCTGGGCTCCCATCCCCTCCAGATGCTCCTGAGTTTACCTCTCTGACTTTTTTCCATCACTTCTTTTAAAATTCTTTTAAAAGCCCAGTAGCCTTTGTCTTCATTAGTACTGCAGGAATGAGTAAGAACTAAGCTCCTGCAACACAGCAAAGGTCATCCATAGAATTTATGTGAAGTAACCTCCCAAAACACACTACAAAAACATTTTAGTTAATTTTTTTTTTATGTTGCTGCACCAGTTCTTTCTTTCTTTGTTTCCTTCATGAGTTGTCATTGAAATTATAGATCCTTGCCTTTATTTGTCCTGCTGAAAATGGATTGCAATCCTTTTGTTTGCATGCTTCATTGCTGGTGATTTATTTCTGTTCTGTTTTGTTAAGTTGTGCTGCTGAATGTGGTGGTGGTGGTGAGCTTATTCCAGTCATGTTACAGGCATGACTGGATAAAGAGAAGAACAAACTGAACTGTAAGTTTGTTTCTTCGTGGCTTGGAATAAACCCCAGTAAATGGCAACCTTGGAAATAAAAATGATGGAGCCCAAATACTGGTATAAACATTCTTGGGGGAAAGAGACATAAAGGGGAATTAGTCTTCCCTTTTAAAGTAGCGGTGTAGGAATTTTCTGTTCTAGCTCTAAGTGGTTGTCTTTGTGCCTCAGGCACATCTAAGAATGCATTTATACATGATTAGGTTTTTCTGCCTATTAAAAGTGATTAATAAGTATCATATGAGAAATGTGAAGTGATATAATATAAATCTTAAAAAGAAGAACAGTTAATGCATACTTGAATTTTTACAGAATTAAAGTTTGCTATTTTGTCTTTGGGACTCCTTGACTATGACTAGCCCAGGTTATCATTTGAAATGAGTATTGACCTTGATTTGATGTGATGGCTTTATTATTTTTTTTCTTTTTTTTTTTTACCATTTATTTTCTTCTCTGTTCCTTTGTGTGTTGGAATGGAATGTGAACTTCATAAATGCCTCCTCTGCCATGCCAATGCCTTCATGCATGCTGTTTGGGTTTGACCATGCTATTCATTATCCATTGCATGTAAGATATATAAATTTTTATTTATTTTTACATTTAAGCCTTTTGTTACTTATTTTGAGAGTGTGGATTTTGTTGGGAGGGAAAAGCAACTGCAGAGCAATAATTGAATAATTTTGAATTAGTAGGGAGCATACATTAATGCCATTATATTGAAGTTGCTAGTTTTATCAATCATATATAAATAGATATGCAAAAATTTTCTTGAAGTTTTCAGTAAATATTTTAAAGAAATATTTAGAATATTCCCAGAATCTTTGTCTGCAGTCTTTTCAGTACATATTCTCTTCCTGAGAATAAATGTATTGTTTTTTCTTTTAGCAGACAGTAAGTCTTGTTAAGAACAAGAATGATTCTGTATAGCCAGAAACATGTACATTTTGTCTTCAAGAAAAAGAAGAAATAATCTTCTGTCTTCTGGAACTATTCTATATTACAATCTTGAAAATAAGGGCTGTTGTTAAGCTCTTAGTACTCCAGACTGTTACATGAAGGCATCTTTTACCATTTGCTCAGGATATTACTTGCTTCCAGTACATACATGTATCGTGATGAAACATGTATGCATTCCTTGATAGAACAGTCACATGTACATTTGTCATTTAGCTTTGCCAGAGAATGCTGATATGGCAAATATAATTATAATTTTGAAGGAAGGGACTTTAGTCCACCTTTAATCTATATGTCAATGTAGGAGAATTGCTGAAATCCCTTAATTTTTTTTTTCCTTTTCTACTCTGAACTGTCAGATTTAAATGGTTAAGTAATATATCCCCATACTCCTAGTTCTAAAGAAATGCACTTGCTTTTAGGGAGTGCATTAAATAACTACTGGGTCATGAGGATGGATGATTTTTACACCACACACTGTATAAAGTCAATGGGGCTTAGGCAAAATTGCCAGAAAAAAAGTTGGATTCCAACAACTCATATGGAAGATGGCTCTGGCCAAGTAAATGCAGACTGCAGCTGAGAAAGGAGCAGGGGCTGGAGGGTGGTCCAATTTATTCAGCAGGGCTACAGTGGTCTTCCAGCACTCCTGTGGGGCCAGGGTTTTTACACATGTAGATCACCAAAGTTCTCTGTGCTCCACAATTGAGGGTTGACATCATCAACGTTCCTTAGGTCTGGAAGCTTGGGTTTCAGTATTTCTGTGCCACAGGTTTCCGTCTTCTAAACTGAGGCAACAGTACTGATGTCAAGAGAAATGCTTTTGGAACTCCAAGGTGTTCAGGGAAGTCCTGCAATGCTGACAATGAAAGTGGGGTTTATTTTTTATAAACCCCAAGTAATTGGCTGTAATTGCTGCCTTTTTGAATCTTGAAATGTAGTCTATCCCCACTTCACATCAGCAAGCCTGTGTTGTATTTTACTCTTGGTAAAATTGCAAAGTACAGTTGCCCAGCTTACTGATTGGGTGGAAAACTCTCCCAAATTTCTCTCTCCTTTCTTGGAGGCAGGACATCAAGTGAAAGATCCATATCCTCTGCTTCCTCTGCTTGAGCCCCATACATGACAGGCTGTGGACAGACACTGGCAATTAGTATTAATTTGATTTTCACTTATCCAATTAACCTCTCTATTCAACAAAATAAAATAAATGAGAAAGGGCCACTAGTAATGCTGCAAGAGATTAAAATAGATGGGTAAGTAAACCCAGTAAAGTAGGGTAATTTGAAATAAAGGGATTAGAGTGGTTTGTGATATTAAAGTACTCTGTCTTTATTATTTGATCATTTAATATCTTCTGCTTCAGAATCCTAAATCCCAGGAACCTGTTACGCTGGATTTTCTAGATGCTGAATTGGAAAATGATATTAAAGTTGAGGTGAGAGTACATGGTTTCTTAGTGCCTGTTGCTGCTCATATTTCACCATGTCATAGCTGCAAAGCAATGAATGTTATAGATTTTGAATGGGTATGTCTTTCAATATAAATCTGAATTTTAAATTTGGTAAGATGATGTCTTTATATAAAGATGAAGTTATATTTAGACAAATTAAACCCCAGCATTATTTATTCCTCTCTAAATGTATTCCTCTCATTTTGAAAACCACCATGATTACTACTTAAATTCTTCTTCATTAAAGCACCAATTCCTGGGAAGGAAGCTAGAAAAATTTTTCAAAACATAACACTTTTTAATAGAATATTTACCTGAAATATTTTAAAAGTATTTCCCTATTAATGCAAGATTGTTCCTGTGGCAAGAAGGAGAACTGAGAAACAAAGTGTAGATAGAAAATTAATTCCTCTGTATATTTTTCAGTTACTGATTTTGTAATATATTCAGAAATTATAAATTTTTAACATAATTAGGTTTTTTTCTGAAATCAAATTAAAGGCTTTTAAACATTTTACATTTTTAACATATTTTTGACTGAAATTGTTCTTTTATACTGACAGTAATCACCCTGCCTTGGTATCTGTTTAATTCTGCCTTAAGTTTCTTTGAAATGGCTGCTTCAGAGGGGAGTTACTCTTGAACTGGTACAAAAGTATTTCTGTGAATCAGTGCTACTACCTGAATCACACAGATGTGCTGGCAGGGACCAGAAATGCTAGGCAAAACTTCTTTTCATGCAGAATGAAAACTTCATTTCACACAGAATTCATTCTCTCTGTCAGTGCCCAACATCAAGGAGTTTTATGGCATGGTCTGGCAATTGAAAGTATATCAGAATTGTTGCTTCTTAACTCTACTGATTGAGTAAATATTTGGATAAAACAACTTCTAATTGGAAAAATCTGAAAATTGTAAACAAAACTTATTTTTTTAAGAGTTTTGACTTCCATTTGCATTAGCATTTTCTGTGGTTTTAGGAAATATTTTGATCACTTGAATGATTATTCATGTCACATACAACACCTACACTTTTTCTCTTTATTTCACTTTTTCCTTTTCTTCCTTGCCAATAGATTCGGAAAAAAATGATAGATGGAGAAAGTGGAGAAAAAACATTTGAAACACTGGTCAAGTCCCAGGATGAGGTAAGATAGGAACCCAAAGAGTTACATTTATAGGAACAAACCAAGCTAGAAAAATAACGTGAAATGGTGAATTGCTGTGATATTCATTTTGTAATGACAATTTGTACCATTTTTTCCCTCCAGATTTGCTAGTTTTACTGGCTTATAGTAAGAAAAAATCTACTTAGGGAAAAAAGAATTGTTTTGTTTCTTGGTTTCTTTGGTGCATCATTAATCAGGCAGTTGTTGATGAGGTCTTACACTCTGTTCAACAGGAAATGGACCCAGCCTACTTCTGTGCATGAATTCCAAAACAAAGTGCTTAATTTGCTTGCAGAGATGTGTGAGAATGGCTTTGGTAGTTTATATTGTGGTTGAATGGGAAGAAAATTGTGAGAAAAAAATAATAAAGTAATATTTTTTAGCCATAAATGAAGACTCTTTGGGATAAGCAAATTCATCTTACAGTTATATCATGTACTTTCTGACCAGCTTGTTGAGTTCTTTATTTTCTTGTCCAAAATACTTATTCCTGAAAATCATTGCTACTGTTTTCTCTAATATGCAGACATTTTCTAGCAATAGGAAATACTCAAATTTGATATGGGTCATTACATGGGTGCTCTACTTCACAGGGACCTCAGTGAGAAGGAATCATGACTGGTGATCTGAAGGAGCAGCTCTGGCCAGAGTGTGCCCCACAGTCACAGTTCCACAGCAGCTTTTTGGAACCCTTTTGCTCTGACCATAAGTCAATTTGAAGATATTTAATTTGATGACTTAGCAGACACTGCACAACTCATAGATATAAACTCACTGTAACAATAATTAGAAGAATTTATTGCAGTTAATTCATACTGACTTTCCCCTTTTCCCAGTGGGAAAAGTGTCCTTGCCTCCTTTTGCTGTTTCATGCTTTCTCACAATAAAATGCTAAAACCAAGCTTTACAATACTGCTTTTCAATCTCTGGGTAAATCCTGCCCTGTGAAAAAATTGTGTTTTTCCCTGAAGGGCTGCAGTGTTGGAGAATGGTGCACAAATAGGTATTTTCTGGGGCAGAGAGGCTAAGCCCCAGTGGATGCCAGCTCTGCCCCCCTTACCTGTGTCAGGAGCTGATGCTGTTTAGGATGTTTAGGATGCCACCAGTCTGTTCCCTGAAGGGAAACTGGGTCATTCCTGAGCCACTGTCAGAGAGTCCAAAGTCCTGCTGGCATCTGAGATGAGGATAAACTGTTGCTGAAGGAAGAGACTTCATGCTGGCACATTTTCAGATTTATGTTGTTTTATTTAAGGAATGTCTTTCCAGATCTATGGGTGAAAAAGGCTCTGTGTAGGTGATTGGAAGAGGAAGGGTTAGAAGGTCACAAAAAATACAATAACATGATTATGGTTGTACAAGAAATTGCATTAATGGCAAACATTTTGAAGAGATTTCAGGCTTTTTGTACATTTCTCAGGCTCTGTTCTACACAAGACCTGAAATAGTTAGTCCTGCAACTCTTTGCCCAAAGAAAGAGGGAGGGTAGTATTGGAAATGCTGAAGTCAGTTGCAGAATCTGGGCAGGAGGGAGGATGTGACATCCCTGGGTGCATGAGAATGTGCCAGTTACACACGGCCCAGACCACAATCTGTGTTGGAATAAAATATCCTCAGCCTTTGATCCCAGATGTCTCAATGCCAATGAACTTAATTATCCTCACCTTCCCTTTCACCATGGCCCAAGATTTCTTCCTCTACCCAGACCTCTGTGGGAGAAGAAAGAGCAGTCAGAGCTGGCTGGCTATGATGACTGCTTCCAGCCATGGCAGCCCCCAGCTCCAGGCTGCTAGAACCAGAAAAAAGCTGCTTTAAACCACGGACCACGCATGAGCCATGCATCACTTAGCACTTGATAGCTTCATATATTTTCTTATAAAATGGGCTGATGTGGTCGGCTGCTCTGAACTGACAGTTGCAGTCTTCGGGCTTAAAATTGATGTTCTTTTTGTTTTGTTTTTTTGGTTTAAGTTAGCATCGCTCTCCTTTTGTGTTGCAGCTGGCCCCAGCAGTGTCTTGGGAGATGACTTCATCCTACAGCATAGACACTGGGCTTGTAGCAAATGTGGGTGGGGTGCTCTGGAGTCTCCCAAGGCCTCAGGGACTTTCCAAGGAACAGAGGAGATGCCATAGGAACAAAAGCATTGCCACATTTGGCAGCAGGGGTGGGCAGCAGTGAAAACTGAAGGGTCACAAAAGCTGCAATGTCATGTGTGAGTTCCTTGGCAGCGATCAGCTGGGGATGGGATGGGCTCAGAGTGAGGAAGCTGGCAAAGGTGAATGGGAGCTGAGGTGTGAAGATGTGTTATCTGCTGGGTTTGCTTTGGAGGGAGCTTTCAGCCAATTTGCTTTCAAGCACTGTGACAATGCTGGTGGCAACAGGATTTAATTACAGCCCCGTTCTTCTCTTCCCTCCCCTCCCACCTTGGGCACTGTTTTATTCTTGTGGGGGTACCCATGACACTGTGCCTGATTGGGGGGCGCTGCCAGCAGCAGGTTCAGGTGGCTGACTTTAGCCTGAAGTACACATTCAATATAAATAGGCTTGAATAGGAATCTCTTCAACCATCTTTTTAACTTAAATATGAAATGTATCAGAGTACAAGACACTGTTATATGCATCTTCTTTCTGATTTTCTTTTATCTTTTTTTTTTTCATTTTCTTTCATCTTTTCTTCATTTTCTTTCAAAAATGACTATTAAATTATTTTCCTGTCAAGCTTTACTGAAAAGCAGCAGCGAGGTAATGAGTGGGTTTGAATTTATTAATGTCATACAAGTCATCTCTTTTCCAAATGGTCATTTTCTCACTGCCCTTTTACCATAGGGAAAGAAAGAACCTAGAGGTGTACCTGTGGTACCTTTCATCAGTGTTTGCAGTGTTGCACTGCAACAGCTGTACAATCTTCACTGCTGGCATACTTACAAATATTTGATTGTTAAAGTAATAATATGTTGCAGCTGGCATAATCTTATAGCTTTCAAAGTGGAAAACTGAGTAAAACAATGTCAGCCAGGTGGATTCATTATTGAATCTATGGGGAACTGTGGGACTGTGCCTATCATGCTATTTTTCATACCACAAGAAAACAAATGGTAAAGATTATCCTAATGTATTAAGTTTTTTAAAAATAAACATTTATTTCAATGTTACATTTTTTCCAAAATTCAAGACCTTCCTAATTAGATTAGAAACACATGTTAAGTTTAGCAGGGGGTGTCTATACAATCAGAATTACCAGACTGTGCCTGTAGTTATGATTCAAATAAAAATGCATTAAGCCAGTGGTGCTGTGACCTGAAAGGGTAGGCTATGGTTATTTTTGTTTTTAAAGACTTACCTGCAAAGTCTTTTTATAACTGAGAGGGTTTTGTTGGTTTTTTTTTTCTTTTCATAGTTTAAGTGCAGAATTATCCATAAAAGAGAAAGCATTTTCTATCAAATTTGAATCACACAGATAATGGTTTGTATAGGCCTGGCTAATGTGAAAAATACAGGTCAGGTTTGTCTGATTTTATTTAAATTTAAGTTTACTCATGTTCAATTATATGGTTGATTCTTTTGCAAAATGTAAGTTTGGAATATATTTAAGGAAAAGAGTTGCAGCTCCACCCATGATTTTAGCAAAATAAATAGAAATACAAAATATTTGTACTTGATTATCCATAGTATTTTTTGAAGAAAGATCACAATTATTGAAGCTCCTTAGTTTAATAATTCCATTTTTCACCAATATCTCTTTGTAGAGGTATATTGATAAAGGAAACAGAACATATACATGGACTGCTGTGAATGGCACTGATTACAGGTAACTCATTTCTGTCCAGTGATTTCCTTTGTTATTTAAGTGTCCTTTTGGTTAATTTGGGTTAATATTTTTAGCATTACAATTTTTATACTGGCTAAGGTGACATTGGTGTGTATATTATTTCTAATTCATTTAAGCACACAACATTGTAGCATTAGAAGGAATGTTGAAACATTCCTTAACATTACCCAAAACAAGGAAAGGTTTTCCAAGTCTTAGGAAAGTTAAACTACTCTAGGTCAAAACTAAGTGATATAAATATTGAGTCAAATTTTGACCAAAATGCTATTTCTGCTATGGTGAATTACAGTAATCCTCAGACAAGCTGGATTCCAATTTCTGTTGTATCCTGCACAGGTGTACAGTCGCTGAGAATGCAAACATTAATTTGGGTGTAAAACCAAACAAATCCATTTTAACAACAGAACATAAACCTGGATCTTCTATTCACTATCCCATTTTTCTGTTGAACTGCCTCTATAGTCTGTAGGAAAAGGAAGTTTTTATCAGACTGCCATCTAGCAATCACTAGAGAAATACATTAAATTTAAATGACTTCTTCATTCTGCCTGAGCTTCCTGGCATGAGATATAGCAATAAATCCTCAGAGTATCCTTGCAGAAAACTTATTAAACATAAAATTATAGATTTTAATTAGCAATTTCTGCTAGCAGTAACTGTTAATGACAGGTACACTGACACTGATTTCCCTAGAGGAGAATTGGTAGAAGGCTATCACTAAATATTCAGCAATCTCACTCATATTCTGTATAAATTGCAAATGTGTCACTAAAGGTCAGCTCATTTATGGGTCAACAGTGCAAGATTTTTAATGTTAATTTCTGCAGCTCTTCATTAGGAACTGTTGCAGTTCTGCATGGATGTAATCCAAGTGTAAAAAATTAAGGATGTTACTTGGGAGTTGATGATACTTATTTAATGATTACTCATCTCTCCTGTCCTTTACATGCATTTTTAGAACTGAACTCTTCTATGTATGTGTAGAATATAGCTGCAAAAATAATTCCTGCATTTTTAACAAAAATAATTTTAATATAAAAGGAAACTTTCCAAATGCTCTGCAAATTTTAAATATTATCATACAATTATGTCCAATAATTATTAGTGGTGACTACATGATTAAAGAAAATATTTTTTTTGGATCCTGAATGCAATGGATGCTAATGCAAGTATTGCCAGATGCATTTCCTGGAGAGTATTGTTCATTGTTTTATTAGTGAGAGTCTCTGGTTATATGATGTGTGCAAATCAACACAGTCCTAGGTGATATTTTTGCAGTCAGTGATTACCATGACATGTTATATTGGGATGTTAAGTGTGTCAGAGGAAGATACAAAAATCATGTATTTTTTAATTTGTATTTATTTGGAAATTCCTTGTGTATCTGCTAAACAGTGCAGATATATTTGTGTTTATAAGTGTAAATAAGAATGAAAATAAACTCAGGGACAATCAGGATTGGCATAAATATACTTGTGTCTGTTACTGAGTGTGAGGCTGGTATTTCACAGTGTGTGTGCCTCATCTCGTGACAATCCAGATTACAAAATTGTTAATTACTTTCAAAACACAAAGAAGCTGAAACTAGAAAACTGCTGCAAATAACATAATTGCTTTACTTGTCTCATTTCTGTTGCAGTTTGGCACTGGTGTTACCATCATACAGCTTTTATTATATTAAAGCCAAAATAGATGAACCTATAGTTCTAGCCAGATGTAAGTACTGTAAAGATTCCCTGGTTTTGTCTGGTATTGCAAAGTCTCAGATTCACTTAAAAAGCAACGTTTGAAACTCATAAATTTTGTGGAAATCAGTGATGTTACCATGATGTACCCAAAATCTTCAGCAATGATTCTAACCTGTTGTAACCTCTGAGGTGCAAGAAATATTCTATAAAAATAGAATATGTGCAGAACATGTCAGTCCCACTGACAACCCCTACCCCTTGCTCTGTGCCTATAGAATCATTGCTTTTTGTATCCTCTATTGCTGTCATTTTAAGGGTCTGGATAAAATTTTTTAAATTTTTTTATTGTATTAGTAAAATATAGTAATATAGACTGTAAGAGTATACCTTTTTTTTTTTTTTTCGTATTTTAGTTACAGTATAATATTTAGCAAATTATCTCCGCTAGGATGATGTGAAAGCCCTCTTTGGTTTTGGTTGCAGTTAGGTTTTATTTATTTTACAATTAGTTTTAGTGGATGGTTGCATTGTAGTTTTATATTAGACTGATTTCAAACCATTTACAGATTCTGAAGTGATAGCTGAAAATTATACTTGTCAATATTCAAAGGATTTTTTGGTTTTATTTTTTTTTAGGAGTAGCTTAACTGTAGTCTAGGTAGTATGCAAAATAGAACCAATAACAGCCTTTAAATTTTTCTAGATGTTATGATAAATTTAGAAAAAGTATGCAGGTAAATAGAAAGTTTGAAAAACACAAAAAAAAACCTCAGACAGGCACAGATATTGTCAGTTGATTGGTTAGCACTACATCACTCTCTTCTACCGTAGCTCCCACATATGAAGAAGAATGGAGCAACTTTTAGTAATCAGTGGTTTATTTTGTAACTTTTTCTAATATGGAGTACTTAAAATTTTTGGGCAGAGAGTGTGATTCTCTTGATGAATTAGATCATCTGCTTTTGCACTTGTATCAATAAAACCTGCAAAACAGACCCTTGAAATAGCCACAGTGTATAGAAGGTACTGAGAAATAACTAAGAACCTATTCTTCAGTCTTCAGAGATGTTTGTCTTTTTTTTTTCCAGACTACAGCTGTTTGTAAATTGAACCTTTGAATCTATGTGCAATATTTTTATTCAAGGGGCTGTTTGAATAAAATATTGGTTTGTGACCCCTTGTGCTTTACCCTGTTTTTTTCTGTTTCCCTGCTTTCTCTTTCTGATGGATAGTGACAACCAAAAAGGGCAAGTATATTCTTGTTGCTCAATTTCCTTCTGTTTACTGCAGTTGATATTTTTCATTTATATTTCTATTCCTACTGGATATTCTCCTCTGTATTCCTCATCTCAGGACTCTCTTCATGATCATTGGGTACCGTAGCAATAGAAAGGGAAAAACAAAAGTGAAGTATTTTTCTGTTTTCATGCACATTTTAATATGTTGCTAATCTCTAATCCTTCTTTGTCTGGTCCCATCAGTGTTCAATGATATCATCTATTAAAGCCATTTTTAGTAGGATTTACAGTGATGCTACAACGATTGAGAGTTTTACACGTTATTGCAGAAAATATTAGCAGTATTTTTCTTCATGTTCTAAAAACTCAGCGTCATTTATTTGTATCAGAGTTTGCTTCTAGGGACAATGTTTCATTTTTTTTTATATTTGTTTGATATTTGAAAATATCTCATGTTGCTATGCTAATTAAATGTCTTAAATAAATTGTTAGATATGATCTTACTGTTTCCAGTTGTACATTGTATATAATAATCAAGTAATTTCTTCTATGTTGTGAAATACTGAGAAGCCTAGAATTCATTAGAGAGAAAGTGTCTAAAAGATTTCTTTCTAAATTCATGGATGCATGCAGAAGTCAGCCAAATAGTTTGATAAGAGAAACAATGGCAAAAATTCCAGTTTACTTACTTGGTGTTTACTTTTCATGTTTTTAGTTACAGAAACACTGAAGCCTGAGGATTTTGATCAATCTGGCTATACATTTTTAGCACCCAGGTTGGTGGATTTCCCAGTAATGTGTTGTTTCTGCATCTGATCTGATTATTAGCACATGGAGAATACTGTTTTGAGCAATAAAGCTTCATTTGGTAAAAAATTTTCAATCTTTTTTCATGCTGGAATGTAAATAGCATCTTCAGGCTCTGATTTCTGCTGATATTAGTCAGAGAACTGCAAAAACTGATATTGATATTTTAATGGAAAACTTATTCACATCTGGGCATTTCTTGTGGTTCTGACTTCTAAGATTTTACAACTATTTTTAAAAGAGGTTTCATAATGCTGACCACAGCATATTTCCCAACTTCAAGACAAAGGGTTTCAAAGCTCTTTATTATTTAAATATTAGGTAATTTTCAATTAATTGAACATAAAAACTATTAAGTCATTGAAAATTTATTAAATTCATTAGTTTCCTGAGATTTTGATTTTTTCATGTGAAATTCTGCAGTTCTTATTTCCCTCTTAAGATTTTGTTTGCAAGGAAAACCTGATATGATAAAGACTTCCTAAAAATTGAGTTCCTCTAAAAGATAGTTATGATAAAGAAAGAAAATTGTGTACAGTCAAGATAATTGAGAATTGTTGCATTCTTTTTTATTTGACAAATTTCTGTACACTTTTAAATTCCAATTAATAGATCGATTTCAATTAATAGATTGATATATGTAAAGTCTTCTGTCTTAAGATGTATCCTAATTTAACTCTTTAATTTAATTTTTCTGAAAGACTGAATTTATTGGGAATTAATTGCACCAATTAGAGCTTCCAGCAAGTCCCTACTGTCCTACAGAACAAAGTCTATTTGATATGTAGCTCTGATGAAATGTGAATATTGGTATAGTAAGGTAAATTCTGCCTGTGGTATCTCTGACTTATGGTAAGGTAAATAAAGGTTAAAAAGATATCTTAGTCATATGGAATACTTGAACACACTTCTTTTGTGTGTAAAATTAAATTCATATAAGAGCTCACTTTAAAAAGAGAGCCCCCTGCTTTACTGCTAAACACTCTTTACATTTTAATTAAAAGTTGTTTAATGCCATTCATCACATAATATTTGTCTCCAAAATGCCCAGTGACTTCTGCATTGCTTGCCTGCATTCAGTGAATTGCCCAATGATATATTGCTTTATTTCATTATACCAGGGACAGGAGTTTACTCTTTGTCTGCTTTGCATATGTCAAAACAAAGAGTGTTTATATATTCATGTGGTTTGCACCCTAATAAAATTGCATTTAAAACTTCTCAGAGGATAGGGCCTTAACCTGTAAATGTGGCCTGAGTTGAGCATGGGTGTCTGTGTTTCACCAGGTTCTTTCCAGTACAGGTTAATCCAGAAGCAATTTAAATTCACTGGGCATATTTTTAGTGTACAGTCAATGATGTCCTAATATGTCCTACCCCACTCCTCAGGTTTTTTTTTCTGGGAATCTATTCCCTATTTCATGCATATAGTTTTCTTACAATCCAAATCTTGACAAATGCTTAGGCAATTGTTTGAACACTTTATTTTCTGTACATGTCTGAATGATTGATATGGTAATCAATAAATACTGATCATGGCAGCCAATTGACACAGCAATACCAGCTACTTCATAATAGTTGTGCAAGCCTGCTTGGACTTTTAAATTTTCTGCTTTAGTAGCACAAGAAAAAAAATACGAGAAAACGGATGTTTTTTTGTTTTTCAGAGAATACTGTAATGATGTAAAAAAATCAGAAAACAACACTGAATTCCTATTAAATTTCAATGAATTCATTGACAGAAATACTCCAACCAGTTCATCATGTAAGTACACTTCTCACCTCACTGAAATATTTCCTTAGGAAAATACCTACCTGTGGATGAGAGTTCATGCTCAAATTTTGTGAGTTTGTTTTTTTTCAGAAATTATCTAGTGCTGGGATTTTCTATTCAAGGTAGAGAGTGTAAAATTAGTTTTCAAGTTCTGGCATTATTTAGGGAAGTTTTTAGGGCATTATGCATCCTGAGTTTTCCATAATTCCTCTCAGAGTCTTGCTGAAGCATCAAATAATACTGGCTCATTTAAATACACCCCAAATGTTTTTGAGTTTGTATTTTCTTGCTTAAGCATAGCAGCCAAAGTCTCAAACAGACTCAAAATCTCGTAATGAAATCTTCAACCTGCTTTCTTGTCATTTTATTCCAAAAATAATTAAAGAAAATAAGTCCAAGACTGAAATACCCATTAACCAGAATAAGAGATAAAGAAGTTATTTTGCTGGTTCACAAATTGGTTAAAGAGATCTCACTTGGGCTTGAATAGCTGAAGACCACAAATCCATGTGACTGCTGCAGTGGTGAGCACTGGCCTTTGGGAAGGGATTAATTCATATTTTGAGATGAATTAACCTCTGTTAGAATAAATCTTAACCTCTGTTTAGAATAAATGAAGAGCTATTACCATCAGTAAGGTGGTAATGCCTTGTTCTCCAGAAAATATCAGTGTTTGAATTTAGTTTGGTACATATGCGTCTGTTTATCACTATTATTAATTTATAAATATTTGGAATAGCTTTTTTTTTTTTTTTTTTTTTCTGAAGTCTTTCTGACATGTTGTTGTCAGGGAAAACTGGTCAATTCAGAAAGAATCTCTATTCTAGACCATGTAACTGAAGGAATGTCCACTTACATATGATATCTTCTCACAAAAGGATATTTTTGTGTGCTTGTATGGGTGTTTGGTGTTGTTTTAATAGAATTATCTTATTCATTGACACATTGCTGACTGACTGAAATTTTATTTGAATACCTTGACTGAGTCTTGGAAACAAAAACATTCACCTTCAGTCTTGGAAATGAAAACATTCACCTCCAGTAATTAAAACTATTAATGATAATTTCATAAAATTTAACAAGAAATGAAAATCCTTTTGTAATATTTAAGCAAATATTGAGGACAATTTTTAGTGATTTTATAGTATACAGTCGTGCTTAGTAAGTAATTAT
Organism: Zonotrichia leucophrys gambelii; assembly: GCF_028769735.1. NCBI lineage: Eukaryota > Metazoa > Chordata > Aves > Passeriformes > Passerellidae > Zonotrichia > Zonotrichia leucophrys. The sequence continues at coordinate 62,143,324 of NC_088170.1, read as the reverse complement.
TCCAAAATTTTATTCACTTATTGCTGTATTTCAGTTTGGAATATGCAGCAATTTTTTTTCCTTCTTTTTTTCTCCTAATAATTAGGTTACTTTAAAAATAGTCTCCTTAATAAATAAAAAGTGTTCACAGAGTTAAAGGACTGAGTGGCCATAGAAATTATCTCAGCTAAAAATGCTCTTCAAAAGAAATAACAAATAAAATTCCCACATTGAAATGATCTTCAGTAATTCTGCCAAAGTGTTACTGAAAAAGATGTTTGAGAAGCACTGACTTGAAACCATCCTTTAAAAGAAATTTAAGCATGGCATCTCTGTATAAGCTACTGATTCAAAATTAGTTTATTTCCCTATACCAATTTTCAGATGACAAATGTGTTTTAATTGAGAGCCTGGGACTTAATTGATCTAAATATATTTAAAATGTAGTTGAATGTCATTAGGAATTGTTGTTTCCTTGCATCAACTGAGATAAAAAGTGTTTTAATGAACACATCCTTTAAAAATAGGTTAATCTGCAGTTTTAGGGGCTTTACAAAGCTGTGGCCCTTATCACCTTCCTTATTCCTGAAACACAAAGACACATTTTTAGGATACAAAGAAAATGTTTAACTGAACTCAACAGTGTGAGAGCATCTATCCAACTCTAATTACCTGGCATCATTTGAAGTTAGGCAGAATGTCAACTATTAACAGCCACTATTAACATTCAAGCAGAATCTTGATAACTCAGAATTTTGATTTAGGCTTTTATTGAAACTCCATCTCATATGGTTTCAGATGACTTACATTTTAACTCTTTTGATAGGTAATACTGACATGGTCATTAGAGTTTTGCTGGATGCAGGATTTACAAATGAACTTGTCCAAAATTATTGGAGTAAACTGTCGCTGTAAGTATTCTTTTTATTGACTATGGGTTTTTTTATGCATTTCAGAGTTTGGAAACAAAATCTTATACATCTGTGTGAATATAAAGATAGGCAGGTAGTGTTACAGAGAACAGGTATTTATTCACAGTTATGCACTTTAATGGCAACCCTTGACATAGAAGTTTATGAGAATTCCAGTCAGTTTTCATTTTAAATCTTATTTTTATTTACAGAGATGGAGTTGTTGCACAATTTGTTGTTACAGATGGTGGAATTACTAGAGTGTTCCCCAAAAGGTAAGAATTATTACAAAATAGTATAATGTGATATTTTAAAGCCTGAAAGGCTGGATTGTTAAAGAGTGGCTTTATTGAACAAAAAGCTACAGTCTCCTAGGGTCTAATTTGTACTCATAGCTATGAAATTAATGGAATGCTTTGTTTTTCTTTTATTTTACCTGTGTCACTGCTTGAATCTAATCTTCCCATTATTTTCATGACAGGCCCTTGTAGTCCAAGTTTCTAATCAGGGTAGAGTAGCAGTAACAGCAATGCCTTTGTAGCAGCAGTGGGGCCACGCTAATTCCTATTTACCCCCAAGCACTCAGTTCTATGGCATGCTGCAAATACTGGAAAGTAGTGGGTGATACTTTGTTTTTTTTTAGACTGAGATCAGACCTAAAGGTCCAGGGACTTCAAGAGAGAAAAAATGTATCATTAACAGAGGACAAAAAGGAAATGTGAAATTAGATATGCAATAAACTAGACACACTCCCCACGAGTGACTGGGAATAGTGAGGGCACCAGTACAGATCTACTGGTAAATGGCAGATTTATCTATTTCCTTAGGTTGTTTTGTGTTTCCCCAAAGTGTGAAAATAGCAATGAGTTTTACCTCCCAAGTGAGTTTGTTTCCTATTTTGGGATTATTCACTATATTAAATCTTCTAGGATTAAGCTCAAAGTAGGCGTGTGCTGTAAAGGTTCCTTTAGATTTTGTTGTAAGTAGTGTTGCATTTGTATTTGTCGCAACAAATCTAAAAGTGATGAGACTAAATTATTGGTTTTTCAAGAATACTAATTCCTTTTTGTTCTCCAAAATTTGTTTGTTTGGGGTTTTCCTAATGATTACACTTGTCTTTTAACCAGTGAAAACTGATAGATCCTGAGGACTATAAGAATAAATCTCACGTTTTCCAACTGTGAAACACTGAAAGAAAACAACCCACAGAACAGATTTAATGAGACTCTAAATTGTATTTTTTTTTTTAATTTAGGGCAGGAGAAGACTGGTTGGAAAATGCTGAAACTTATGAAGTCAGCTTCTATAAGAGGAGTTTAGATAATGACAACTATATTTTCACAGCTCCATACTACAACAGTAAGTCTTCGCAGTTCAGAAATGTCAGAGTTAGCTAGTTCAGTACAAGTGGAAGTTCCCCATACCAGATGAGGTCACTGACAAAAGATTCAGGCGTGACACTTCACAAGGAAGGAAGACTTGGGATAATTTCCATTATTAAGGAGAAGCTAGGAGGCACCAAACAAGGTCATCATAATTTGTCAACTACTCTGGTGGCCCTGTGTGCTCATAATTACCCTAAGTGAAAACATAGAGAGGACTGGTGTTCATTCAGTGTATTGAAACACTGCTTTACAGTGATGCTTTGGCAGAATTATTTTAACAGAAAGTGAAATAAAATTGCACTCATAGACAGAAACACTACCTAAAGTCCTAATAGAGCTGAGTTCTGTATATTGTCTCAGCACCCCCAGCACTGACTTGGGGAACCAGGCATGAGGGTCCAGAGCCCATAACTCCATCCACTGCACCACTACCTAGTTTAAACTTTGCTTTTGAATTCTATTTAGAATTGCCCTTATTCGCCAAAACCAGTTGATCTGAGATATTGTGACATTTTAAACCGACATAAGCACAATAGCAAGTGCTCCTTATTGATGTGAGGAACTTTAACCTTCTCAAGCTTGTCAAAAAACAGATGTTTGTCAAAAAATGTTTGTCAAAAAATAGATGTCAAAAAATAGACCACAAATCACTTACTCCTCTCTTAAACATATGGAATCCTTCATTACTTTTATTTCGTAATTGTTTTTGCATTTTTTCTCAGTAAAATGTAAAGATGTTAATTAATAAAATTCCCTGGAGCCTTTGCTGCTCCTCAGACAGCTCCAGGCAATCTACTTTTAACTTGCTTTTTCAAATTAAGCAGTGTTGAAAACAGTTTCAAGTCAGTCAGAGCAGAAATTGTACATTAATGAGTGGTGTCAGTATGCTCTGCATTGAAAAACACATAGACAACATCAGGATAAAATCTTTGGTTCTGATCCTGGTTTTAACAGAGCTGCTCACATGTGCACAAGTATTCACGGTTCTGTTTGCAGAAGAAAAGGCTATATAGTAACTTTATGAAGCAGTAAAAAAAGAACTAAAAGAAGAAAAGGAAATACAAATATTTCTTAGTCATGCCAGTGTTCGTGATCTAAGCTGTTACAGGTGATAAATTCACCTGGGTCAGTGCTTTTGGAAAAGGATTTTTTAAAATCAGCCTGGTATTTGAATAATAATATATTTTTCAGAGGAAGAGGCTTTCATGTCACCCTAACTTCTTTTTCTGTTTGTTCTTTTTTTTCTCTTCTGTACTGTCAGAAAGTGGTGCCAACAGCTATGAATCAGGTATTATGGTAAGCAAGGCTGTGGAAATACAAGTTGATGGGAAACTTCTGAAGCCAGCAGGTAAGACAGAGTGGTACTGAAACTTGAAATACTTTATTTGGTTGTTGCTCAACAGCAAATTGGAAATTTAATTGAGATTTCAAAGCAATTTCACTCTATAATAACATTATTTTCTCTGAGACAGTTTTAATCTTTCTAGTGGAAATCTGTTTGCATTTGAGTAAGAGTGTTAAATTTATTAGTCTCATGAATGATGTTGGTGATCAGGCAACAAAAATCGTAATTTATCCTTCTCCAGTTCAGTGATTTAGCTGTCTTTATAATTTCCCCTCCCTGTTTTTAGGATTATACAGTTACCTTTTTTTTCCTTCATTTTACTCAAAAAAACTTTCATGTATTTCTTGTTAGTTGTTGGAATAAAAATTGATGCAACCAGCTGGATGGACAATTTCACAAAAACCACAATCAAGAGCCTGGTAAGCAATTGACCAAGTCTTTTTTGAACTTTATTTGCATTTCTCAAAGCTTCAGATGCAAATAGGTTTACTGTCTCTTTGTGCCAGAGTCACACAGATGCATAGTTGCCAAGTTGTTGTGGTATTTAAATCATCCAAATGCACAAAATAAATCTATGTTGAAATAGGCCATATTTTGTTCGTGTCTTGCTTTCATAATTATAAGACATGGATAGGGACAAAGAAAAATGACATATTCTAGCTAGTAGTAAGACTCTGCAGTAACAGTGAATAAAATCTGCAAAACAATTGGTGAATCTTTTCTTGTTTAATATCCAGGATGGGTAAGCAGTGAACAGCAAGGGTTTATATTGCATCCAACATCACAGCATTTTAGCAGAACTTAATGAAATATGTGCTTAAATATTTCATTCCATGCATCTGATGTGTAATGCATCTGAGGTTTAAATGGGAAGGAGGAAAGGTTAAATGAAAAGAAAATATGGAATTGATAGTGAACTGTGGAAGGAAAGGCACAAAATGAAGAAACTTCAAGAAATCTCCTTACTGGATGTGGCAATGTTGCTTGTATGTTCAGGGACTCAAAAAGAGAGTTTGGCTGGTTGGGTATTGGAGCTGTAGTTCATTGGGGAGGAAAATGCATTGCCTAAGAGTCAGAACAGTTGGGGACAAAAATGCAAAAGTGAAAGATGGAAAGTAGGATGAATATTTCAGAAAGAACTCTGATGACCGCAGCATCACCTGGGAGTTGTTTTGCTGAGGACACAATGCAAGGACACAGTTGTGTGTGGATGTGTACTGCAAGAACATGATAAAACATCTCAGGAATCAAAGCCATAAAAGCCAGCTGGGTTGATGGGCTTCCTTTACCACACAGGATTCCCATGCTTTGAAGCTTTTCATGGTCAAAAAAGATACTTTTGAAGGCTTTCCTTCCAAACTCCAAACACATGGGAATGCTCCTATTCTTTCTGGTTTGCTTTATGCTCACATTACTGACATCCTGACAAGTACTCCAAACTATTTATGTATATTGAGCATACTGTTAAAGGGTATCAGAGTCTTTGAGAAAGGCAATCAAGATTGTGCTATTGATAATTACAGAATATAGGTTGTTAAGAGAGATATTTCTGATAAATGAAACATACTCAAAATTGAAGTCTATATACAGATATTGAAAATATAATAATTTTTTCTTGAATTATTAATATAACTTCAAAATACAGGTTTTTTTCGTAACATTTTTATGAAGATTACCATACTTCTGTTTTTTAGTGCAACAGTGAAATCTGTGGCTGTGAAAGAAATAGCATGGTAAGAAAATGTTCAGTTTATGAATTTCTGACAGAGTATTGAAATTCACTCCTTCTCTCTAGATCTATGTAAGACAGATCCTATCATTATTATTTGAGTGTTAATTTAACAGAAAACAGTGTTTAGTTGTTTGTGTCTTGAGAAAGATTAAGGCCAGGAGGGGAAGGGGGAAAGAGGGCATAAAATCAGGTGACATGGTGATGAAGTTATGAGAACAAGTGTAAAGAAGAATATACAGGAAAAGCAAAAGAGAATTATGTCAAAAAAAGTGATAAAAATATAACAGTAGTTTGCAAACAGTAGTTTGCAAAACAAGAGACAAATCCTGAGGAAAAAAATAATAATTTTTAAAATTCTAAAAAAAAAAGAGTAACTCAGAGAAGGGCAAGTGCAAACTTAGAAGCACCCAAGTCCATAATGTGCCTTTCCAGTCACTGGTTCCCAGCACATTCAGGATCAGGGGACCCCATAGCTCTGCTGGCACTCAGATCCAGGGGCTGTCACCATATCAGGTTCTGCCATGTGCTTAAAAGCTTTTCTGTGCTCAGGTCTTCTGAGCTCTTTCAAGGAATGTGAAGATCATTAAATGCAAGAATTACAGCAGAAAGGGTACTGTGGGGAGTTTTCTATTTGACCTCACTGCTATCTCTCCAATCTCTGGCTGCAAGGATCTTTTACAAAGTGCAAAGCATATGGATGGAATCAGTGGGTTTCCCATTCCTGCACCTGACACCTGGAATAATCCCACTACAGTCCTTGACAAGTGAAAATAATCACACCTAGCAAGCTGGGAGCCTGCCCTTAAGATTTTTACCATTGAAATCTGCAAATGGAAAAGTACTTTAACATGGCTGAAGCACATGAGAAGTTGTAGCCCCTTATTATGAACTGAGTTCCAGTTATAATCAGATTTAATAAGGATATAGCACTCTTGGAACTAACAAAGTATTGAGCAAATAAGAATTTGCAAAACAACTTTTATGAAATTAAGCCACAAATAAGCCTTTGATCTGTTACAACTTTTATTATACTGATAATGCTAATTATTATAACTTAAAATTGGCCCTTGGCTATTGGTTTGTGATTTGAAGATACTCTGATGTCTTGGAAAAAAAAATAAATTAAAAGTTGCTTCTTACAGAGTGTTCTATTGACAAATCTTTCCTGTAAACATATTTCACTTTCTTACAATAGCATGTGGACTGTGTTATCCTTGATGATGGTGGATTTCTTTTGATGTCCAATCGAGATGAATATACACAACAGGTATGTATATTCTTTAAGAGCTGAACATGAAAACCAATAGGAAGAAGTTCAAAGAGAGAAAGAAAAAAAAAGCATTTAACTCTCAACTTACTCTAAAGATTTTAAAGATTTCTGAATCACAGAAATATTGCTGGATCAGAAGTTCTAGGGGGGTTGTTGGTGTTTTTTACAGTTTTCTTTATAGATGAAGACACCAAACTTGCTACCAAGTTTCATTCTTTGTGCTTTGCCATTGGGCTTGTAGGCTGCCAATGGACTTAAGATGGTGAGGACAAGTACTATGTTATCCATACACCTTCTTTCTCATATTCTTCTTGCTCTTCCCCAGGCAAGGTCCCATTGATACTACATTTTACAGTCACTGTCTAACTGAGGAATTTAGAACTGTGTACTTTGTTAGGAGAAAACTATTTGGAAGTGTTTTACCTTATCTCTCTGTATTGCCCCCCATCAGATTGGAAGATTCTTTGGTGAAATTGATCCTGGCCTGATGAGAAACCTGATTAACATGTCCCTGTATGCCTTTAACAAGTCTTATGACTATCAGTCAGTCTGTGATCCTGAAGAAGAACCAAAGCAAGGAGCTGGACTTCGTTCTGCTTATGTGGTCAGTAGTCCCGTGTGCAGTGGCTGACAATCCATTGAAAGTCTGCACTTGTTTACATAAATAAAATAACCTGTTTTATTTGCTTTTTTTTTTCCCCAGCCTACAATAACAGATATTTTGCAGCTTGGATGGTGGGCTTCAGCAGCAGCCTGGTAAGTATGAGTGTGTAGGAAATCTCTGTATACAAACTCTAATTATTCAGTGGGTTGAAACTTTATTTGACTTGAATTTTTTCCTCCATAAAAGTTCTCTGGACCCTTTGTTTCTGCAGTTTCTCATAATGAAAATTCTTAGCTATGTCTCAAACATGACTGTTTTGTCAACAGTTCAATTAAGAACTGCTCTTGACAGGTTTTGTGATTGTGTTCTAACTACAAAATCAGCTTCAGGAAGCAGAGTTTGGATTAATGGCCTAAGTATGATGAGCAGTTGTGAAGTCTAAATTATCATGTTTTGAATTATTGATCACTTGGTTCCCTCTTTCAGAATATCATCTCTGCCTTTTTCCAGCAAGAAGTCCTAAGAACATCAATGGTTGCTTTTCAGTGAATCATTTTACAAAACACATGAATCATAGAATCATTTGGGTTAGAAGGGATATTCAAAGGTCATCCAGTCCACTTCCCCTACAGTGAGCAGGCACATCCTCAACTAGATCAGGTTGCTCAGAGCCCCATCCCACCTGACCTTGAATGTTCCCAGAGATGAGACATCTCCATCCCTATGTGCAGCCTGTGCCAGTGTTTCACCATCCTCATTGTAAGAAATACCTTCCTTGCATCTAGTCTGCATCTTCCCTCTTTTAGTTTAAACCATCACCCCTAGTCCTACTGGGAGAGGTCCTGCTGTATTTTGTCTTCATCTTTCTTAAAAACCCTCTTTAAGTACTGAAAGGCCACAAGAAGGCTCTCCAGGGAGCCTCCTATTATTCAGAGCGAACCTCAATTCTCTCAGCCTTTCCTTATGGCAAAAGTATCCCATCCTCTGATCATTTCTGTGGCCTTTGTCTGCAGCCACTTACAGGCCCATGTTTTTCTCTGCTGAGGAATGCAGAGCTGGCACAGGGCTCAGGTGGGGTATTTTACCTTTTTCAGAGCCATGTTGATTGACACTCATAGCAGCTACTTCCCTCAGCACCTTCCTTATGGGGATAAGGAATTGGCATGGATGTGGTGCTTTTGCTGTGGTGGGAATTGCACCCTTGGAGACTGGTCCTTCTTCTAAATACTCATGATACTTTTTTTCCTAATAATAACTACCAAACTGGAATAAATTACCTCCTTTACAAAGCTAAGTGTTAAAACATGTAGCAGCCTGTCATGGTTTGAGCCTGGCACAGAGCCAGTGCCCCCATGAAAATGCCTCACCCTGGTGTCTGCTGTGAGATGTGACCAGGAATAAGCAAAACAGGCTCTAACTTAAACATAAAGACCATTTTATTACTTAAACTACAGGGAAATAGGGAAAGACTATAAGAAAAAGGGAAAAAAAATTGAAAACCTTACAAAAACCACTTTTCCTCCTCCCCACTCCCTGACTTTCCCAATCCAATACATTCTCTCAAAAATACCAACTGCCCAGCCCGGCACGACACTTTAGTATACTCAAACTGCAGTTCATGAAGAGGAAAAGGAGTCCTTCTTGTTCCATAGGCTTCTGGAAACACACTGAAAACCTCGGATGCTTCCTTGTCACTTCGGCACCGCCCGGAAAGTCCATTTGCCGCTTGTGACATGTTCCTTCCATGCTCAGTGCTCTCACCACCGAGACATGGCCAGAGCTGCTTTTAGGGTGGTCTTTCAAGGATGCCTTGTCTCACTCCAAAAAGGCACAGTCTCTGCTTTTGGGACAACTGTCCCCCCCATATTTTTCCAACCCCCTGGGGCCGGGGGTCCTCACGAATGAACCCTCCTGGTTTTGAGGCACTGCCTCCCCCTAAATGCAGTCTGTGTCACAGGAACAACTGAGTCCATGGCTACAAGAAAAAGTCCAGCCAAAAGGCCACTCCAGATCATCTCTCCCCATCCAATCATCTCCACAATCTCCGGGCCAAAGTCCTTATCTCATCTCATCTCTCATCTCCCTTCTTATTCAGCTTCGAGGAGGATTAGCATTTTCTGCAAGGCCCCAATCATGCAAGAAAGGGTTAAAAGTTTTCAGTCTCTGTCTGTCGGTCCCGGAGCGGCTCCCACGGGAACGGCTCCCACGCACGCTGCCCACACGCTGCCGCTGCGGCCGGGCAGTCTTCCTCCCCCTTCTCGCTGGCTGCTCTCCTGGGGGAGGGGGGGCTGGCTGCCCGATGTCTCTTGGGGCTCCCCCACCCTTCCATCCTCGAAGCCCCCTCAACCCCCACCTCTGTCCAGGCCCCAGGCCCACGGCACGGCCGCCCCTCCCCCGCCCAGCAGCCGCGGGCCGGGCGGGGGAGAGAGACCCGACCTCCTCGCCCGACGATGTCCAAAGAGGAAGTGCCAGGGCAGTGCCCTGCTTTTAACCCCTGTGTATCCTCGGAGGTGTGTCCAAACCCCACTGGCTACACCAGGTGTCAGTATAAAACCCAAAACCTTCATTGGTTTGACCACAGCTTCCCAGAATTCCCACTCCTTCCGGGTCAAACCATGACACTGCCGAAAAACTGTATAATAATTTTCTCACAGAAGCACTATGAAGACAGTATGTTGCTTTTTATTGTTGGTTACATTTAGTGAAGAGGAAGAGAAATAGTCTTGGTTTTCTTGCTTCAAAAATTGGAGATGGGCAATAATCCAGAAGAGAAATTTGAGTTCTTTTCAAACAGAGAAACTTCAGTTTATCAGTGTTCAAATCAGACTCAGCGGTCTGGTCTCAATTTAGACCTGAGGTTTATTTTGTGTGATGTTTAACTTGAAAGCACAACATTAAAGTACTTTACTATGGCCATGTTTTTAATGGAATCTAGGTCAGAAGCAGGCAGAGAAGGCCATTAAGCAAGCAAAGTGAAAAGAGATGACCAAAAAATGGATTCGGTGAGGCACCTGGCAAAAGCAAGTACAGGGAAATAAGAGAAACCAGGTTATTAAAGAAAGCTATAGTGTTTCAGGCAAAAAATGTGGGATAAAGGTGTGAGCTATCATTTTCAAAATTTATATGGGATACATCAGCATTTGGTTAAGAGCGTGCGTGTCATTTCTCCTTCATGCTCCTTTAAGTCAGGAGATTTAGGAGTTTTCCCAGGCTGCCTTTTTTGTTCAGTTCTCTGTAAACTCTGAGGTAAGCCATTACAAAGGATTACTGTTTTCTGTCAGCAAATTGCATTATTATTGAATAGAATCGTGTCTCTTCTGATCCATAACTGCTCTGTGCTGTCCCTCTGATGATTCAAAGCACGGAGTCGTGGATGTGAATCCAGAACTCCTTTGGGGAATGCCACCATGGGAAAGGTGACAGGCATGTTCAGCTTCTTTACACAGGAATCACACTAGAAAAGGAGAAAAAAAACTGTCATGTTGAATGAAATTATACAGTCCGTTCTCTCTGCAGAGCAAGTGTTAGAACAGAATGAGATGAGACTGGGTCATGTTTGTGGGTAGAAGCAAGCCTAAAACTTGACAACTGGAAAATACAATTAGGAAGGTTAAGGAGAAGCAGGAAGTCAGAGAATATTCCTGTTGAACTTCCTGTTTTGACAGGCTGGTGGAGGAAAAAAGGTCTGTGTATGTGGCAAGCTGGTACCTACTTTAAGCAAATAAAATTGGAAAAACGCCATCATCAGTGAAGAAAAAGGAATCAATAAATAGAGCTCTTTAAGCCTATTTCAGCAGCATATATAGGAAGAAAATGTAGTCCATAGATCAAGAGCGAGAATAGAGATGATTTTAAAAGTCAACTGTTACAGTAGTGCTTCTTAAAATATAGTATTCCAGTGTTGATCTCCTTCTCAGAGATTGAATGAACCTTAATGAGTGTAAAGTATCTAATTCGGGAGCATGTTCCCTGAGTGTGTTAGGAAGGAGTTCCAGTTGGCTTAAGTTGCAGAGAAACACCAACATGCCTCTTCCACCTCCAACAGAGGTGTACAAGGGGGCAGGGATGGTGTGATAACATTTCCATTATGTGACTTGTGGGCACACATTACAGCAAATCTGAACAGTAAAATAAAAGATTAGTGTGAAAGACCTGTGAAAATGTGGGAAAAGAAAACCAGAGTCATGCTGGAAGGTTTAAAGAAATACAGCTTTGATAACTGGCAAAAGCATTAAAAAATATTGGTAATAACTTATGTTTCAGTAGTTTCTTAGTATGCATTAAAATGCAAAGAAGAAAAAGAACCTTTGAAAATAAATCTGTTGTCTTTCTGTGTTCAGGTCTATCTTACAGCAGCTGTTTTTGAGCTTGACTTTTCCACGGTTCCTTGAAGCAGGTAAGTCAAAAGAATGTTAAAGAGTCAACTTTGAGTAAAGTAGAAGGTAAGAATCTGGGTCAGGGGACATATTTGGGTCTCCCCATTGTGTCTGTGATTTAAAAATGTAATTTCTTTGTTTATCTATTTATTTATTTGTTTGTTTATTTATTTTATATCAGCTGATATGGAAGATGATGATTTCGGTGCTGCCCTGCCTAAAACAAGCTGTATCACCGAGCAAACTCAATATTTCTTTGAAAACAATGATAAATCCTTTGGTGGGATTGTAGACTGTATAAACTGCTCCAGGTAAAATTTCTTCAATATAAGTAATTACTTCGGGATTTTATTTATTTTGCAAAATATAGGGACACTATTATAAAAAGCAAAGATATATTTTGGATAAACTTCACCAAACTCACATAAGCAGGACAGAGAAGAATAGAAGCAGGAAAATTGCATTCTCTTTATTTGTTTAGAATTAATTTTAATTTTAATCATTAAAGAATTGTAGAAATGCTTTAGTCAGTTTTTGTTTTATAGCCTCTGCTCCATGGAAATTGTATTTTTATCTCTGTCCCAGTTTGTTTTCTTTTAATTTATTATGTCAACTTAAAAGCATTCTGCAGCATCCCAAGGGATATGATCTTCTCTAATCTGGTTATGTATCAGAATTTTTGACAGTCAAGAAGATTATACAATTTATCTTCTAATTTATCTTCTAGTTGATAATGCTTATGATTTAAGAGCCATGAGTCTTATAAAGCAAACGAAGGTATTCTATCTTTTTATTAAAAGAATTATTCTCCAGACACCATAAGGGGCCTCTTGAAGATGATATTCAATAATAAGTGAAAAAAATTTATACTACAGAAACATAGCATCTTAGACCTAGATTTCTGTTTCATAAAAGAGCCTGCTAGGGTGTTGCATACATTTTGAGCTTCTGAAAGCATTTTAGAAATTAGAATTAATAGCCAGATTTCAAACAAACAAAAAAAAAAAAGACAGTATTTCAAGCCAGGAAAGAAAGAGAGCGAGATTTGGAGAATGGTCAAAACACACAGACCTTTTTTCAACCCCTGTACTTCCTCCTCCATGTTTCTAGTATGCATTGGGTTTATTTATAAACTGAAAATGACCCTACTATCTTAAATACCTTTTGCAGAATTATTTGGACATAAAAATACAAGAAATTCACATCCAATACATGACATGCATACTCCATGCTTCTCTCTTGACCTCCTTACAGACAGGTTTATGTTTTGGGGTTTTGTTTGTTTGTTTTTGTGGTTGGGTTTGGGGGTTTTTTTTTGTGTTAATTGATGCTGAACTGATGTTATTTCTCAGTACAGCTACTGTGGTAGCAGTACAGAGCTAACTATTAACTCAAGTCATTTTATGCTCTTTTCCATTTTTTTTCACTAACAAGTCTAGTTGAAAAAGGGTACGATGGAAATGTCAAAAAGATTACAAAATTTATTATAAATCTTTCTTACTGTTTGTTAATAAAAAAGATACACAGTAGCAAGAAGACTAAATCTGTGAAGCTGGATTATTTTATTCCAATACTGTGTGTCCTTCTCAAATATGATTTTCCTTACTTCATTTAAACATAGGTTTTTGTTGACTTTTTTCCCAGACTTTATCATGCAGAGAAGATTTCGAACACCAATCTAGTGTTCATTATTAGTGACAGCCAACTGCTGTGCCGTTCCTGTGACCCAAAGCCACTGATGCAAGCGGAGAAGCCGGGTATCCTTTAAAAACCATGTTATTTAGTAGTGTGGATTGATTTTTGGCCATGGGATACTGGAATCTATTGGGGGAGAAATGAATCACTTATCTACGTTATTACCATGGTGGCCACTGGAATACTTGAAGTAGCAGGTATTTGTGGGTGATATCACAAATCATGTGAGGCAGCAGTCATTGAGGTAGAGAGCAAAGCTGTTATTTGTGAGAATTTACACAGAAATGGCTCACAGGAACTTAATGAAGTTTCAAAAAAGCAGATACAAAATCTTGGGCCCAGGACAGATTAATTGCCCAGCTGGACAGGCTAGGAACAGAGTGACAGGAAGATTTGCAGAAAAAAGCTGGAGGTTCATGGTGGGCAAGAAGTTGACAGTGAGTTGGCGCAGTGCCTCGCAGAGAAGTGGGCTGGTCACTTCCCAGGCTATGACAGCAAGAGTGCAGTCAGCAGACTGGGAGAACTGATCCATCCCAACTCTTCAGCACTGGTGAGACCACATCTGGAGTTCTGTGTGCTCCCCAGGACCACGCTGCCATACAGGAGGGAGTCTAGGGTAGTGTCACCAAGGAGGTTGGCATCTGAGAGCACAAGCAGGGAAAGTCTGAGTGTCCTGGGTTTGTTCAACCTGAAAAAAAGACCAGGGTATGTCTGTCTAGAGAAATAACAAAAAAAAAAGCCAGATAGGAGTGTTTGACCATGAAAAGTTGAGGTGCTGCATGTTGGTTGATTGATGAAGGCATTTTATTGTATGCCAGTGTCAAAGACGAGCTTACTTCTAGTGGTAACTGCCTCAGCCATCAAAGGCTAGAGTTCATCCAGCTGTACAGAATTTTTTCAGAGCTGGCTGGAGACACAGGTGGCTTACATGCTAGACAGAGTTCTTGCAACACAAGCATTGAAGTTAAAACCATGTGAAAGACTGTTTTAATTCACAACCACCTTTGTGCCAATCTCTCTGCTTTAGCTGTTCATTGCAGTAGATAACTGCAGGTGATGGTAATGGAAATACATAAAACCAATTCTAGGTCAGGAAAAATTCACCTCAGCCATTCTCTTCTACGTAGGCTTGAGGATAGCATGCCAGAAGTGGTAAATCAAACCATAATTTGGATTACTGTGACAGAACAAGGAAAACAATTAGTAATACCTCCGTCCACGTCAGGAAGTTAGTTGAGACAGCCTCTCCCACTCCTGAAAGAAAAGCAGATGGTGGTACAGATGACTGTGTTTCTTTGGCACAAGCAATGCATTCATTGCCACATTAATAAAACTGGAATTCCATCTACGCTTGGGCTGAAAAGGAAGTTACATTGGGGTGTCATCACAGAGCTATGTAAACTTAGCCTAATATTCTAATTGGCTTCAGTCCATGACAGTTTGATCAATTGTTTCCACTGTCTGAATTTATGGACAGCACTCACTATAGAAAATGAAGCATGATGGATGGGAAGGGGCACATGACTTGCATTTCCCTGTGGAGCCCAAAACTACTAGAAAGAAGTAAATTACCTAAAATGGCAGTCAGAACAGCTGGGAGGGCTTATATTGACTAAAGGAACTGTTTTATTTTTGTTCAACTATGCAGTACTAAGCTATTCAACTCTTTTCTGTAACTAAGGTACATAGTGAAATGCAGATGTAGCATAACATCACCCAAGCAGACAAAATGACCTTTGGGTGCTATTTAGATGATTATTATTACACTTTGCTTCCTTTTGGCTGGTGCAGCTTTGCTTATGCAGCCTCCTGGAACATTTTTGTGTTTCAACTTTCCTTTCAGTTGAGCCACAGCTGAGAAAAGGGGAGATGAATCTGACAATGTCTGAATGAAGGCAGATGCAGACTACAGAAATAAATTCCCATCATCTTGTCTTCTTTTTGCTTTGGCCTCTCCACTTGTTGCACTGAAGCTGCTATACTACTCCATGGTAGTGCATGAACAGGATTGCTTCAAGTGTAAATTAGAGCTACTAAGATATGTTCTGGCACTCTATTCTTTTAATAGATTTATTATGTGTACCATCTCAAGTGGAACAAAAAGAAAGCTTAGCATACTGAATGGTAATATAAGCAGCTTTCACCAGAAGGCTGTTTTGCAGTTTGCCATATCCATGCCTTTCAAGTCTGCTGCAATGACTTGTGCCCCTCATTAGCCAGTGGCACATGTGAAGTGCAGTGTGAAGAGCACTTTAACACCAGCAATTACAGATTTCAGAGATGTGAGCTAAAGCAGTACCTCATATATTCAGTTGGCTAATTAATAGTATGTCACTGCTCCCCTTTCCTGCTGTTCTGCTGGTAGTATGGACAGCATTTTCTCTGTCTGCCTTCATCACTGAAATGCTAATGGGATCTCAGTAGTTCTCCTGTCATTTACTACAAAGCCTACAGTGGCACACTCTTTTCTATGATATTTGGGGTAATATATAAGTGTACCCATAATAGAACCAGTAGTTTTTGTAGGCTTTCACTGCTATGTTCCACCTGTAAATGACATTGCTTTTCCAAAAAAGTTTCATTGCTTTTACTGTGTATCTTCATTATGGCAGGGTAACATAAATTGTAACTAATCAGCACCGTTGAAAGTTTACTGTTTTATGAAATATTTTCTGAAATATTTATGCAATGATAAAAGAGAAATATAGAAAATGTTAAAAGAACTAAACTTTTATTTTATTTCTGTTTACATTCCTGAAAATGTACTAATAAGTTCTGCAGGAGGTTTATTTTCTTTATTATAGCAGTAAAAAAGAAGGTATTTTATTTTGATTTATCTAAATGGTTGGTTTGGGTTTCTTGAATTTAAACAAGGAGCTGTGAATATTGATGTTTATTTCAGCACTATCTGAATTAGTGTAAATCTTCTCTCCTGCCATAAAAATAAAAACAGAATGTTGATCCTGCTCATGTACAATGCATGAAAAAGAGTGACACTCCTTAACCAGAGAAACAGATGAAGGGCCAAATCCATGTGAAATGGTCAAGCAACCGAGATACAGAAAGGGTCCCGAAATCTGTTTTGATGAAGCCAAACAGGTAAAATTGAAGTTGTAAGGTTCTAAGAATATCCCTATAAACAATTGTAGAGCAGCTTTAGACAATCAGTGAAAAATGTTTTTAGCTGTACCTTGGTGCCTGGTAACCTTTTTATCACTAAACATACTGTTCACTCTAGACCATAGCCACTTTATTTCAATTAACATAAACTTAACAGCTGCTTTCTTATCTGCCTGTCCTATAACCATTGCACTTTCACACATGATTCCCACTAAAGTATCATCAGTGAGTGCAAAACTGTTGGTCTCTGTGTGGTACTGTGAAACTCAGTTTTTCAATGGCTTGCACAAGTATACGATAATCTTGGCTTAGAAGTAGTATTTTTATACTAATTTTTCCAAATATTATTTAAAGTATTGTTAAATTATTTAAATTTTTAATATGGTTTAGGACATTGTTTCTAATTCTGCAAATTGTACTGCCTTTAGGTCATGTTCTTAGCAGGTTTAAAAGTGCATTGCTTTACTGAAATCACCAAAACTATGCTGTTTGGTACTTCTGTGTTGAATGCATTAGTTTTGAAAGAGAAAAATTATAACTGTGCCACATATCTAAACTATTTTTAATCTTATTTCTATGTTACTTTTCAAGAGATTACGGTGAATTCAAGTTGTTCAGAATAAATCTCAAATAGTACTGAACAAGGAAGTGCCTGGCATTTGTTACAATAAAAAATTTATAAATGCATTTTGAATGCCTCATGCAATCCTGCAATTTCTGCAGTGGAAAGTTTGTCCCAAACCAGTGTACTTAATTGTTTATAACTGCTGTATACCAAAATTTGTTCCAGTATGTTCTCTGCTTTTCTTGTAATGAGGCACAATTACTGACATGTCAGTAGCATTTAAAAAGTTTAGAGAATTGGTATTCAATGCATTTTTCTGGTAACCGAATTTTATTTTAAAGAGGAAGTCTTCTTACTGGCCAACAAAAATTAAATAAAGTTGAAAACCCAAAAGCTATTTTGGGATTTTGAAAATCCAAAAGCTATCCAGCCATTGTAAATATTCCAAACAATCCTGATATGATTGTGTGTGAAAGTACAACTCTTGCTCACTAGCTTGATGTGCTGATCAATGTGTAAGTCATGTGTTTTGTAACAGTGGATTGTTTTGATTAAGTTTATTTGCAAAATTTGCTGTGAATCTCTTGCTCTTGGGTGGATGCTTTCACATTAACTCTGCTAACTGCCAGCAATCTGCATGATATCTCATCTTGTATGTCTTTTTTTCTGTGTTTTCTTTCCTTTCCTCTACTTGCTACTTTGCCCGTTATTAATAGGATCAGCCTATATGCACAACGAGTCGTGCCTCTGCCATGATGTCCGCTCCTATCTTCATTTTTCTGCAAGTTTTCATGTGGTGTGGATGGTCAGTTACTTTCTCTAATTTTTGTTTTGTTCTTGGCTTAAAAAATTAGCAGACTTTTTTACTTACTGAGCATACAAAAGAAAACAGAATGAAGCGAGTCCCAAAAGCAACAATCTGGAGTAAATTACTGTCGCAATATTAAGGGAAATTAAATATGAAAAAAACCTGTCTGGAGCCTTATAAATCACAATTACTAAACATGAGGGCCTCTCCCATTGAACATACAAAGACAAGGGAACCTGTTGGATTTGTATGGTTGGCTCTTTGAGATTGCACATGTACCAGCTGAGTCCGCATCCTTCACTTCTAAGAATTTTTTTTTCCTTGTCCTTGTTAAAATGAACAGAAGAAGAAAGATTTTTCCATAGATAAAAATAGATACAAAGCAAATAGAAGAGACAGCATACCTGTGAAAGTAAAGCTTTACTTAGGGGTGGAAAGGATGAGTGATATGTGTGTGTGTTATAATTGAGAAGACCAAGGAGTTTTCGCTGCATTCAAATGAACACAACAGTAAATAATTGAAGATAATGGTGTGAATCAATTTGGTTAAACTGGGAATTCAGTAAAATAATATTTTTTTTACTTTTTAATTTTTGGCGGCTTAAACATATTAATTGCCTGATTACAGCAGAAGGGGTTGTTGGGCTGTGCTGCATTTGATGGTGTGGGGCTGCATCACGAGTCACTGTGCAAGTGACATATCTGCAAGAGAACTGCTGAGCTAGAGAGCAAAAAATGTGTGTCTGAAGGGGTTTCTGATCAACATTGTTCTGAAAACCACTAGAGGGAGATACTCACATGTCTATCAAAGTAAAGCAAACTGAGGCAGAGCCAAAAGCTTTCAGGGCATTTTTCAGAGCTAGTGTAATGAAATATTAAAAATTAATGAAATATTGAAATAAGTTGAAATTTAGAACAGTTATTTTTATGGTAATTTATATTCTCTCCATACTTAAGGGAAGTTTCAATTAATATACCTTGAACATAAATGAAAAATTTAAATTCTGTTTAACAGTTTCTTTTTTGAGTAATTTTGAAGTTTCTTATTCTGTATTTAAATGACGTAGTTTCTTGCAAACCTAGGAACTTGCACAACCATGGCAAAAGATTGTAGGAAAAGGTGAAAGGCCTTTCTTTAAGCCAGTAGTATTTCACATTAAAATCTAGATTAGCATCTCATGTTCTTGCTCATGCAATTTGCTCTGCACATAGTTTCTTTAATTAAAAAGCCACTGTCCAATGTGCATAAAGCAGCAGAGACTCACCTTGAGCTGAATTCTTTCTGCCCAAAATGTGCTTTCTACTGAAGGTGGGAAACACCCAGAATATAATTTTAGCTGATAAGCTTTTGGCAGCAGAAAGTTATAAAGGTAATTTTGTTCATCCATCTTGTTTTTAATAACTTTGTGATTTTGGAAACGGGTTCTCTCTGGACATTAATCTGTGTAGTTATATTAAAATCACTGAAGCCAACACAGATACAATCCAGCTGATCAGGTTCACTAACCTGAAGGGTTTTTTTTTACTTTTCATTAAGGCTAACAAAATAGTCATTATCACTGCCTCAAATGGCTTGCTCTTACTGTGTACATGCACACTGGTTTTGTTTGCCATGCCTGAGACGAAAGAAAAGAACTGTACAAGTTTTTAGCCCTCACTGGGAATGTCTTACTTCCATCAGCTCCCAGGTATGTCAGTGGGAGCTTTGAGGGTGATTAGCAGTCCAGGCAACTGGATATATCCCAATGGAATTGCCTGTGTCCCAGTCTGTGCACGGGGAGCTCCACACCTTTGTCAACTTTGTCTGGTAGCCCAGACAAAGGAGGGTAACCCAAAATTTGTGAATGACCATGCATTGGAACTGGAATTACTCTTGAGTAAAAGCAAAGGTGTTCACAGTGTAATATGAAACATTTATAATACATGCTTATAAAAGGTATGACTGAGGTAATCCATTGGTATCAAGGCCACATCAGAAGCTCTTTGGGCAGACATTGTTTTCAAAGTCAGAGTAGCACAGTGAGTTCTGATAAACTGTTACCATTTAAAAACAAAGTTTTAGTACATTAAGTAGTTATAGTGAACTTCTAAAGGAGAAACAAGTATATTATAGCCTTAGTGTATATATGTATATATGTATCTATAGTTCCAAGTGTATTTTTAAAACTTTGGAGTGGAAGTGTCTTCAAGGAAATGCTGATATATAGCAATGAATATGTTGTTTTGATACTTAAAAATGAAGTTATGGTTTTATAAAAGCATTCATTTCCATTCTGAAAGTGCTAAATAATTTTCTTGGCATGTGATGCTGTAGAACAGCCTTACCTAGAGTTGTCCTAGTAAGGCATGACATGAAGAAGATGACATTTGGATCTGACACTTTTCTGTCTCAAGCATGCAAGAAAATTTGCTGTAATGAATGCAAAAAACTTCTCATACACTTCTGGTGAAATGAAAACAGCCTACAACAATTCTTTCCAATTTCTTTTACAAGTCTCTCTCTCTTCAAAGGGAAGAGAATACACACACATAATTTTGAAGACAACAAAGAGAGGACATCCCCAGCTGATCTGTTATTCAGGATTTGTGTGATTAATGTCATGAGCTGGAAAATTTCAGTGAAACTGCTTAAAAATAGTTCAGTGTCTAATTGCACTAGAAGAGGTAAAGATAAGATAATGTAAAGAGAAGATAAAACAATGCTGTATATCTTTGTTATAAGATGCTTTAGAAGAAATCTCAAAAATAACATTAACATGAAACAGCTGAAATGTTTTCTTAAAGCTCGGGTAGAGGGGAAGTGTTTTTAAAAAAGGGCAATTTGAAGACCATTCAAAACTGACATTTTCCTCAATCTAGTTTTAAATTGGGGTGGAATCCTGCTTATTTCAAGAGGACTGTTGATTGTTTTAATTCATGTAAATAAACAAAATCAGATTTTGTCCTCTTTTTTATTTTATATTTTCACATTTCCTGTAGTTTTGACAACAGTGAGAGTTGAACAGAAGAAAATTACAGTGTGAAATTCTGTGGGGAAAAAAATTAATTTAGATAGGATTTACTGTACCTTCTTTGCCACGAGTATTTTTGTTTTAGCTTACGACACAAAAGAATTAACTGATTCCAGAGACAATATTTAGAAATTGTTCTTGGCAGAACTGCTGGTTTACCACTGCAAATTGGTCTACAAACCTCAGAAATTTGATGTGGCTTTGATCAATATGAGGTTAAAATCTCACTAAGCTTTAAATATGTGTATAAGCTTTGTATGCTTTTGTGTAGTGCAGTTTAATGCTGCCGTTCATAATAAGATGATGACTGTTCTGCATGAGGCTTCCAAGATATCCTCTACTTGTGAATTGTGAATCCTTTAAAAATTTCCCTGTGTAGTCTTAGGGAGAAGGGAAAAAAGATACTAAAATACTTCATTTCCACCCAATAGGAATATTACATTGTATGACTGGTGAATGTAAGAGCGGTTGAGAAATTGTGCTGTAGTTTAAAAAATAACAAAACTCATACAGCAGATAGAAAGAGACAACAGAATGGAAGGTTTTTTTCAAAAAGATGTGGTGGTAGGATTAATTTATCAACATAGTTTGCATAATTTGGTGTAATGCAAGATTACGTAGGCTGAGTCCTGTATAACTCTATATGTGGAGGCCCACTTGCTATACTGGATGCCATTTTTGCTATAAAGTTATTTTCCCTTCATGATATGCACAATTTTGTTTAAGACCTTCAGTTTACTACTTATACTCTCCAGACATCTCCTGTCTGTTGGAAATTTTAAATCTCCTGCTTTGCTTTCAACTCTTTCTTCAAAGATGACTCTTCTAAGTAATTTCAGTGATAAGAATAATAAATACCAAGAGGTAACACTGAGTACCATTCACTGAATTCTTGTGAGAGGAAACCTTTGCTGATAATTCTGTTTTTGATGGTATTCACTGTAAGGAAGAAGCAACAGGGTTATTTTTAAGTGCTTTAAATAGAAATAAAGCTGCATGACAAGACACAATGCAGATGCAAATAGTGACAGAGCCAAACTAAATAAACCAGAATGTTCAGTGCATCTTGAAATCTTAGCATCCTGTACAAATCTGGTGTTAGCAGAGTTCACTTAGGACTTCTTGTTGACCAGAAATCTTAGGAATTTTGAACTTGTAGAGTGCAATCAACCAAAAAGAAATAAAACCAAACCAAAACAACAGCAACAAAACCAAACAAAACAAAAGGCCTAAGCCAAAACTATACAACTAAATTATAAAGTTTACACATGAAAGAGCTATATCTGGAAAAAGCTACTGTTAATAAAGAATGGCAAACAACATGAGGTATTTGCTTTAGGACAAAATGAATTTTTATTTCTTTCTAAGAAAATTGAATGCTATTTTTGGGGTTTTTTTAGGGCTTGGGATTGTTGCAGTTTTTTGCATCCAAGTTTCTAAAAGAGACTCTTGGTCAATGCTATAACTCCTGATAATGTACTAGGTCTACTTTGTCTGCTTTATCTGATTTTCCATATTTTTTCCCAAACTGTTTTGGAAACCTACCAGCTTTAAAGAATGCATTGTTTGCAAAATAAATAGCATTATAATTCTCACCCATTAAAGCTGGTATAAAGAACTCATTGAAGGTCTTTCCTATGCCCTGCAATTCCCAAATTATGTCTTTACACCTCTGTTATGAAGGAGTTGCCCTAACATCATATTTGGCTTTGTGTTTTTAATTTAGTCAAAAAATTTCTATTATCATTTCAGTGTATTCTGCAAAGAGGTTTCAAAGAACCACTTTGAAACCCCCCCTGTCCATTTCCTGTTTATATTGGATCTGCCATTTTTATGTACTTTCTTGTTCTTGCCCATTTGATTAAACTTGATGTCCTGCATTGCTATTCTTACAAAGCTGGGAAGTTTTGCTTAAGGAATGCAAAATTTGCTTAAGGAAATTTGTTAATAAATTAAAGCTTGTTTAATGATTCTTTCTTATTTATCATGATTTTATGTTTTATAGACACACACATATCCACACACACCCACACACACCCACCCCAGTCTTGTCTGGGGTATATTAAGTATTAATTGCATATGCCTCAGTGGCATGTCAGTCTGAACTAGGAGCTTTTCTCTGTCTGTTGGCCTTCCTCTGCTTTCTGTTATGTATATACTTTTTAATTTCTGTGCCAGGAGTCAGTCGGTTACAGTCAGATTCAGTTGTCTGTCCTTCCCTGCACATATTGCTCCTGTTCAAGAAGTTTCCCCAGTTGCTAACATACCAAATTCCTTTCCACCTACATTGTTTTCTTGCCCTTGGAGGCTTGGAATCTTTTGGAAAATGGAAAGTGTCTTTTTATACCATGGGTGCAGAATACTGTGAAAAAAAGAGAAAGACCAAATATTTTCAGCCTTTAGAGCTACCCATGAATCTCAGACTTCTCAGACAAAGTGGAGATGGGAAAATTTTCCTGGTGTTTTAGGTATCAATCAGAGTTTGTATCAGTCTTGAAAAACAAGGTTTAAGGTGTTACGGGCTCCAGAACAGGTATCGAATGTATTTCAGCCAGACTAATGAATAAGTCCAAAATGTGAATGGTATTAACCATTATAAGTAAAGAGAGACCAAAGATCAGCAATTAATGGTGGAGAGGAATGAGGAAGAGTGGTGTGACTGCTGTGTGGCACAAGGAATAGTTACTGATGCATGACAACAGTGCAGATGAGAGAGAGCTTCAAACTGCATCAAGCATGTACAAGTAGTGCAATAGAAAATTTCCTTGTTGTACTTGAATAGAGCACCAGAGGCAGAGAAAGGATTTTCATTCTCTTTGATCATATCTTCACCTGCAGACCATATTCATTTTATTGTGCAGTCATTTGATGAAATGGACATAAACATATTTTTGTGTTTGTTTTCCAAACTTGAAAAGTTATCTGTTCTTCTATCTTTTCTCACAATAAAGTCATACTCACAATCTTAAAATGAATGCAATTTTAAGCAATATAGATGGTGTTTACTGGGGCCCCCAGGTATGTTCCATAGCATTTCTAGATGGATGGTGTAAGTATCCCATCTAGTTCATACAGTTTTGCTGTAAACCTTGAAAGTATTTAATCCTCCGATGTTTATAGTTAAAGTAATAGCGCCACTCTTTGTACCAAAAATCAGGGGAACTTCCAGGGATTATTTTACTGTTGTTTTTAGCAAAATAACACATATAAGACCAAAAATGATGCCTCAATTGTAGTTCAAAACATTGAAAACTAAGCTGTAGGTTACCTCTCCAGCAGCTTCCCTGTAATTAATATTAAATGATTTCTTCTCTTCTTGTCGGCAGGAGGATTCGGCTGACTGCGGTGGGGCCTCTGGTCTGAGTCCATCACTGTGGTCTATGGTAGCAATTCAGTTGGCCCTGCTCTGGCTGTTATCTGGCAGCAGACACTGCCAGTTATGACCTTGCTAAACCAAAACCTGCATAACTTAACCGAGACCTGGCCAAAACGATAGCCTCAGTTCCATTTCCGAAAGGGTCAGCCGCTGAGAGAGCAGCAGAAGAGCAGCGCTCGCGTCTGGTTCCCGCGCGTTGTGGGACTCATCGGGGCGCCACGACGCCTGCATGTTGGAGTGTCAGATCCTCACCCGTGTGTGAATGCTGCATCATCCGCGCCATCCAAACTGATTTCTGTACCTGCCCCGCTGGGGAAAGCTAAAACCTTCTGTTTATTCATTTGTTTGTTGTTGTAATCTTGATGACTTCATGTAAAAGGGCTCCCCTAACAATAGCTGATGTATATGGTTTTTTGTTTCTTTTAAGCTTTGGATATCTTCAGGATTTATATTCTTTTACATGAAAAGTTTAAAAACCAAAAAGAAAAAGAAAAAGGAAAATGTTCTCCCCAATACAAATTACTAGCACCACAATGGCTGCTTTTAACATCACTTTTGTCCAAACTTGTTGAGTAAAATGAAAATATTGGCCAGTCTTCACCAGAAGTTCAGCACGATTAGAATGCTTTATGATGAGTGGTTAATTTTCCAAAATGAATCCTACAGCCAGCTAAGCTTCGGTAGGTTGATATTGTATGTAGAAAGGAGGAAAGGGAGAAAACTACTGTTTTTCAAAATTCAAAGGTACTGGAGAGTGTAACTAAAAAAGTGATTTTCATCTTAAACTTGGTATAATCTTCTGTCAGAAAAAAAAACTTGTTAATTTAAATGTAATATTCACCTCCTTTTCACAATGCAGTTACATATAAAGCTAGTAGAAATTCTTCAAAGGCTGAAACAAAAATGCTTGTGAATAAAAAATGTCTTTGTGATATTTGAATGTTGGTTTCCAGGGGTATTTTGCATGATGATGATGCTAAGTTATTGTTTTTCAGTTTGTTTTCTTTGATGGTAGAGTATAGTTCATTGAAAAGATAACAGAGTGATTCTTGTATTGTGTGAGAAATTGAACATTGCAATGTGTTGCAATCAAATCATATTACATTATATTATGAAACAGAGCTCTGAATATACTGTGCAATGAAAAAGCTGAGAAAATAGGGTAAATATAGCTATTGTAACAAAAGGGTTGAGGTGGATTTTTTACAGAATAGCGATCTCATGAAAACCTGTGTACAGATATTTTAAGAATATAAAAATCAGATTTAACACATTTATTTTTGGAAGTATATGTTCTCTAAGGTTCATATCAGGTTCCCCCTTTGTTTTCTTCATATGAACCCACCCATAATATTAAAACTTATGCTGTTGCTATTTATTATTGAAAATAGCATATTTAACAGCAAAATGACCTGGTTGCTGCGATTAGAAAAAATATAAACAAATGGGGAGCCTTGAATCTATATGTATGCACATTGATACTTGATTGTGAATAATAACTCTAGAAGTTGTTTTTATACAACCTCATTGGTGATACAGGTTGGTGCAGTAAATTACAATATTACAGTGTAGCATAGTGTTGATGCAAAATATGATTTGCGCTTTTTTTTTTCTAGTTTTCAGAACTAAACAGTATTGCAAGACAGCTAAACCAATGAATGTGCAACTCTGCTGGTATTGTACAGTTCTGCTAACAACTGCAATATGCAAATATTAATATGGCACAATACACTAGCTCATTAAAAAAATTAAAAAATGCAAATCATCAATATGTATATGCTGGCAATTGATTGATATAATTTTGATCATGCCAAAAGTTTAAAAAAATGATTGGGCATGCATTAATATCCTATGAAAACTGAGGAAGCTACTCCAAGCCATGGCATGGCTTGAACGATCAGATGTCTACTGTAGTTGTAATCATGGCTGGTTCATTGTTTTTCATGTACCTTGGCTCCAGCTGTGTATTTTCTCATGTTTGGAAATACGGTGAGTGAAAAACAGAAATCCTGACCTTTTGATCAGTGATTAAATCTAGGTTTAAAAAAATTATACCTAGCAATGTCATAGGATTAAAAGTACAATTAAATGTTTTGGATGACTTCAGGTCCTCCCCAGGGAAGGTCAGCTAATGTTGATGATAAGGGTGAAGATAAACTTGGAGCTCTTCCTTCTAGTCACAGTGCTGTAGTTCTATTCACTCTAGCACCAATTACCACCTGATAAAAATTTGGTTTGAGTGTTTCTAATGCCAAGACTGCATCCAGTGATTTTCCTTAATGTGGTCAATTGTTGTTCTGTGGGAGGAGCAAGTTTTCTAGGATTAGGCCAATAATTACTGCACTCACTGCTTTTACTCTGAGGTTACTTTAAGTATTTGTTGGTTTGTGTTGTGCTCTTTTAATTTCACGTTAGTATAATATGTTCTCTATAGTTTTCATTTAGCTTCCCAAAGAAACCCTTCATGGACAAGTTGCACTGTTTAAAACACTTTGCCTTTGCTGGTAGGCCATATTCAGAGTTACTCAGTAAGTATTTGATTAGAGTTTGTTGGAAGAAAGAAAGATGGCACAAATTCATGCTGCCACAGGAAACATCTGTGGCTTTTGCTCTCATCCCACTTCCCTTAGAGTGCTCAGTGCAAGAGGAGGGAGAAGCCCATGCCATGCAGACACACAGCCCTCCTTGGTGATCCAAAGTGGGAAATGTCCTTTGTTCCTCTCCTTTGCCCCTCAATATTACCTGAAAAAATGTGTTTCTATATAAATATTTGGCCTTCCAGCTAACATTATGACGTATATAAACATTTAGTCAATATGATTCCCATCTTATTAATACTTTTGAAAGTAGTATTTTAAATACTTTGAAATTATATATTGTAGTATATTCAAGTCATTGTCAAGACTATTTTTAAATACCCCAATATCTGCAAAATGAAAAACATAGACCAAAAATGCAATCTGAACTTCAGCTATCTCAAAATGTCAATACCAGTCTAATAGAAATAACTTGCATGAATAAATTCTCATGCAGAAGAGTATCCTTATTCTCACAGTGCATCATAGTCATCTTTTCTTGTCTTTGAAAGAAGAAGCTTGAGCCTAAAATTTAAATTAAAATATTTTAAGATATGATATACTGTAAAAAGCTGAGGTTTTTAAAGTCAGATGCAAGGCTCTGTCAATGGATGCTCAGCTCCTTTAATAGCATGAAGGGAACTGTTGTGACTGGTTCAGTTCACACAAAAGTCATGCAGTGTATTGTACATCTGACAAGTAACCACCAGTAAAGTTGTTACAGCATGGTATTGTGCAGAACATGATCTGAGGACTTAACATGAAAGGTTTCTTTCTAGTTTTTTTCTTTTAAACAACCAGCATTACTGCCGAAACACTGACCGTGGTCCATATTTGTAACAGGTTTTTAACATGACATAGCAGGTCTGATTGACAAGATTTTTAGGTCCTGTACCTTTAAGACTTTAGTATGATCTTTTTCATGTTTCTAATGCTTGAGGCTTTACTGCTTAACTTGACAAAAACAACAGTGTTGCTGCCATTTGTAAGTTTTCCTACAATATTCCTTTTATTAACTTAAAACCTGGCCTTACTGGTTTCAAATAGGCAGTATCCCTTTTAAGTGACCTTTGCAACCCAAGTGTTACTTGCTGTGGTTGAGAGCTTTTTGCTGTCACTGAAAAGACATTAAAACCTTTTTTTCCCATTAACACATAACAAACATGTTTAGTATAAATTAATTCCAAAACACAACCTCAGTACCACTGATCCAAAAATTCAGATGCTAGCACACTGGTTATTAAGAAATATATTAATGCCAAAAAGGCATTGCAATGCGCTCGAGTGTTTTTGGAATGTCAACCTAAGGTGAAATCTTAATAACTCCTTTCTTAGGATAAATTTTACCCTAACTTCATCAGACATCCAAGCCTTTAACAAAGGCCACATTTATTATTATTTTGTTCATACCACAATGTTAATATTGTTAATACTCATTGTACACTATTGTAAAAAGATTAAAACAAAGCATCTGAATACAATTCAAGACTTTTGAAAAGTTAGCCTCACCCTGTTCCCAGCTACTTGCATCTGTCCTGTTTATGGTTTAAAAGAAAAACATCATCTTGAAGAAATATTTCACTGAGGCTAAAGGGATACTGTCTTGTTCAGATGCCATGAAATTGCGATTGTGATCTGACAAAGCTGTCTTCTCTTCTTGTGTTGTATGGAATGTCTGGATCATGCTTTCTGGGATATTTTTATTGAAATGCTCAGTGTGCGTTTCTGCAAAAAAAGACTTGGTTGCTCTTACAAGGCAAGCAGGTCTTTCTCCCTTTTCTTGTGTTCTCTTGACACTTTTGTGGAACTTGACAAGCCTGGAAAAAAAATAATTTTTTGTAAAAATTTGTACAATAATGTTATAAAAAGTTTATAATCCTAGAACTGTTGTGTTAATTATTGTGCAAAAACAGTATATTCAGAATAAAAGTTTATCATTTAAAATCAGCAACTATTTTATTGTTTATTCTGTATAATAAAAACATGTAAATAAGCCTATATTATTTGCTATATAGTACTTCTGTGTTTCATGTAGTTAAACCTAATTGTCTGAGGAGAGTGAAGACAGTGACTTAACACAGGTCTTCATGGGGTTCAGAGAAGGATGCCCAGCAACCTTCATTTCTGTTTTATTTGTGACTCTGAAAATGAAAAAAAAAAAAAAAAGTGGAAAAGAAAAAAAACCCCAAAACTGGGAGTCTGTAAAGCTCTCAGTAAATTGAGTCTGAGACAGCTGAAGTATCCCTGTTGTCCTGAAACAATTTCTTTTGGAAAGGTTGCCATTTACTAACTTATAAACACTGATGAAGTCCAAGGGTTCATTCACATGGAGAAGCAGAGTAAAATCAGATGGGTCCTGCCCAAGCTGTTATCCCCACCTCTGACCAAAACTGACTCATGATCCAGTCAGCTTCTGTACTGCTGCTGTTCTTAGCTGAGGACTATAATTAAAGTGGATGTGTGTACCTCAATAAACAGGCTTGGGGTGCCCAGGAGGTTCTTTGCTGGGTTTCAGACTTCCTGCAGGGGCACTGGCAATCTCTGAAGTGCAGGGTAGAAAGCTGCAAGTAGCAACTGCTTTAGAAGCCTGAATTTAATCCTTGACTGCGAGTGTGACACAGCCTAGAGAGAATGGCAGTTGTAAAATTCTGATGGATTTATTGGATCCCTGAGGAGTAGATAAGAGAATAAGAAATCAAATGCAGATTCTAGTGCTGCAAAGTAATAGATCACCCATGTGGAAATGCTACAAGGCAGTGCATGACACTGTGCATCAACAACCAGAGATTACCAGCCTCAACTAGATTAAACATTGCTGCCTAACTACATGATTATCCCCACATGCTGAATGCACTCCTCCATGATTTCTGTAGGCTGACTGCCATTAAGATGTAGAAATAAATAAATCCCCAAAATCCCTTTCTTGTACATGTTTAGTTTAATTGCTGTATTACAATGCACTAGTTATTAAGTAAAGGAGAAAACAGTCTTGGACAACACAAGGTTTCAAGGTTTTTCCCCCACACTTCTGGAACTTATAAGCATCTTTGACTTCATCAGTTTGATACAGGAATGGCTGCACTGCAGTGAGATATTCTATATTCATCCCTTGTGCAAATCAAACCAGAATGCACTTGGCCTGTCATATTGTATTATTTTGAGAGATGACTTCACATTGTCCAATGCAGCTCTATTGCTGCTAACCATCTACAGAAATCAAGACATTATATAACAAAAATATTACAAAATGCATTCATTGTCGCATCTATTAGTCCAGTGTTCCTTGCAATGCTTGACTGAAAAATGCCCACCCTAAATGGTATAGCATTTTCTCTGTTGCTTAAGACATTGAGAACAATGTCTCTCTTTCCAATAATTTGGAAATATACAAATATATTTTTTCCAAAATGTATATGGGGGAAGAGGAAAGAAAAATGAGACTTCCAGGAGAATAGCTTAATCTGCATTCTAACTGTATTTCTTCTAATTGTTTTGAATATTTATTAATTTCTCTCTTTGTCAGATTGAGAATATCACATCCTCAGGAGCTGACCTTTTCTTTTGAAACCTTGTTCAGAAACCCAGACACCTTTTAGTGAAGTCTTCCCTTTAAAGAGAATATCTGCCCCTCTTTTCCTTTTGGGGGTTTTAACCTTTTTACTCCTCTGTGTGTTATAAATCTTTCCTTGACTAAATCTCCAGCCCATATTGTGTAGAACAGGTATTTGAACTTGATAATCAGTGTATCTTTTGAGGAAATGATAAACATATTTATGATTTCTCTCACCTAGCTGTTGTCAATTGATTTTGAGTTACTGAACAGTGACCAAAGTTTAGGAGCTGGTTACACATGCTGCAAGACTTAGACAGGCTTTAACCATCTGCCTTAATGATTGGAAAGTGAGTTCTTTGAAGAGACTTTTCTAGCGCTATTTTAGTTGTATGCCTTTTGAAAGAGAAGAGTTAACTTATTAAGCAAAATTTCCATATTCTACTTCATCCATTAATTTTTTTTGGTTTTTTTTTTTTTTAGTGTGTTCTTAGCACTGCTAGTTTCTGACAGCTGTTTTGAGAAGCAAATATGAAATATAGGATTTCAGTGGTATTCACTCTTCCTTTTCAAGAGTATCTTCCAATTATTTTCTTCAGCCACCGAATTAGTTCTTTCATAAACAAAATAAAACATGTGGATTTGGAAATGAATTATCACTCAGAATTTCCATTTTAGCCTCTGTGGCTTTACCCAGACTCTTCTTGTGACCCAGACTCTTGTGATCTCAGCCTCCGTTCTGTGGCTTGATTATTAAAAAATAAATTTTTTGAGCATTGTAATACACACACTATGGAAATGTTAATTAACATGCCTGGAACACTGACTAACAGCACAATGTTTTGGTATGTGTGGTTAGCATGTATTATTCTTGTTAGCTCGTTCCTTATTATTCTTGTTAGCTATTTTGGGAGTCCAAGTACTTCACATTATGATACATGTTAGTCAGATTGACATATAAACTCTGGGATCTTCAGGAATTAATTAATCTGCAGGAATTAGCTCTAAGAGAAAATTGCAGATGCTGAGGGTCCCCTCTGCCTAAAAAGATACTGTAATACCTAACTTCAAGTGGGTTGAAAGTTAGGAGCTGTTTGTCCTGTTTGTCTGTAGTCTGCACAAAAGAGAAAAGACTCCGTATAGTGGTAGGGTTTGCTTGTGATATATTTTGGGAATACCAGTCAGGGAAATAACAGGCAGGGAAACTTTGAGAACTTGGGGCTAAATTTTATGCAGTGGGATGAACTAGGTGAGCACTAGATGTCTGTGTTCCTGGGCTGGACAGTGGAGATCCATGATATATAGACATGGAGTAAGGAGAATTATCCCAATGACCAGCCACTGGGAGTCTTACTGAAGTTTGCAGACACACATTTCTGTCAAAATTGAGGCATGAGCGTGCAAGATCCAGAGAAAATCCAAATAATTGAGATATATTTATTCAAAACTTTACTCTTCTGTTTTTCTGGATCAACCCAGTTCAATTCTGGGCTCAGGAAATTCCCCTTAAGACAAGGCAGATGTGAATCTAGGCTCAGAGCTCCCAGGGAATGATGCAGACCTACATCTGCTTTAAAGGCCATTGCTATGCAGACACAGTGGAGGACATGCCAAACGCCAGGCTCTGAGAGGAGCTTGGTTGGTGCCTGTGGTTGAAGCATAGTCTGAGCTAACCCTGAATGCCTTCCAAAGAAGAGGGGAGATAGTAGTGGGGGTGAAGGGGATGTTACTCATCTTTTGAATCATGTTCTTCCACATATAATGTGTCTCAAAAGTGTAAAGTTTGGTTCTAGTCTTTTTTAGTCTGAGAATATCTATTCTCAGAGAGGAGAGAGAATCTGAGCACTTACATTCAGAGGCAGCAATGACCACTAGCCCATAGGTTGGATGGCTACCTTGAATGGTCTGGCTGTCAGGCTGTTGAAGATATGTCAGCAATAAGAAGACAACTAATCGCCTTTAAGCATTTGTTGTCTGGTGTTTTAATGAAATTTTAATACAGTTTATAGAAATTGTTATTATTTCATTATGGAATGAGAAGAAATTTAGAGATAGGTAGAACTTGAAAATCTAGAGGGTTCTGGAAAGTTAAATTTCTGTAACTATGTGCAAGCTATCCCAGTTTTGTGTGTTTGGGGCCTTGACTAAGTCACATTTTGGTTCATAAATGCTGTGATTTGG
Source organism: Zonotrichia leucophrys gambelii (assembly GCF_028769735.1). Classification (NCBI taxonomy): domain Eukaryota; kingdom Metazoa; phylum Chordata; class Aves; order Passeriformes; family Passerellidae; genus Zonotrichia; species Zonotrichia leucophrys. Next base: position 62,110,840 of record NC_088170.1, on the reverse strand, counting down.
GATTCTGAAACTAGGGAGTGTTTCTAGGACATTTCTGAGAAGGGCATTTATGTCATTAATCACTTGAACTTTCTGATTTTTTATATTCATGTCCAGTTCTAATCTAGCAAGTCATACAGTGCCAAACTCTAAAATCAATCCTTAATTTTCAGTGAGTGGAAGGTGTCGCCATCAACAAGGAAAGCAGCTGTGCTGAAATCTAAGCATTTAGGATTAGAAGTAGGAAGTATTATTGACCCCAGATTTGGTTTTAGTAGACTATTTTATGACTTGGAAAATATGTTGCTCATTGATTCATTAAAACATTTTCTAACCACTTGTGATGGTTTCCAACTTTACATAACCCTTAGCTGAGGCAGTAGCATGGAAGAATGGTGGTGACAGATTGCTTGTATTTAACTTGGGCATTGTTTTAGCTCTTGGATCCTGGTACAGTTCATAAAATTTCTTTTTCTCAAACCTGACTTGTTGTGTGACCAAACTGTGAGGGCAATATGACCAAGAGGAAAGTAAATTGTAACTAGAACATCCTGCAGAGAGGGCACATCTGGTCTCAGTAGTGCCTCCTGCTCTCCCCAGGATTCACCCACCAGGCTGAGGAGATTGCTGAGCAATGCTAGCACTGCCTAATAGTTCTCCGGGGGTGTTGGTATTTTGGGTGTTTCCACCTAAGTGGAGCACAATTGTGTATCTCTTTCTCTGTCTTCATTTATTAGCAGCTACGAGTTCAACAAACTACATAATATTTGAGATGTCATCTGCCTAAAATTTCAGTGAGAAAAATTGTAAGTCGGACACAATAGCTTTCAAATGCTTCCACACCTCTTGGAGAATATAGGTGTTAAACTAAGATTTTGAGGTATTAAGATGTTGGGAGGAAGTATGAACACAGACATAAATATTTTCATGTCTTTTAGATGCTACCCATGGGCTTCCAGTAACCTGTCAGTGTGCTTTGCTTTCCAAGGTCAAAGAGCCCACTGTGCTTTATTCTGGCAGATGGCATGAGTAAAAACTGTGCTTTAAAGCAGCTTGCACGTAAGGCCTCCTTTGCAAAGCATGAAGGAGAACCTATAGTGTGATATTTGATCTTTTAGAATCTCTAGTTGAGTGAAGTGCCTTAAATAGAAAATTGGCCTGTTCTGAATGAAAACCTATCCTGGGCACAGTGCAGATAGGCACCTTTATTGCTTCCAGAAGAACTTGTCTCATGTAAATGGATATTCTGTTACTAGAGAGCTCTTTTTTTTTAATAGCTTGAATAGCCATTTAAAAATAACAGAATAGTGTGGAATGCTCTATTTTATAGCTTAGGTGTACTCACCGAGCTGTAACTAACCCTGAACTGTCTTCACCATATCTGAGGCTTTTGCCTGCAATTCAGTTGATTTACAATCCAATGGATCCCAAAATTAAATTCCAAAACAGTGTAGATGAGCATGAGAGCAGTAAAAGAGGAATTATTTCGTTTGTTTGTTTGGCGGGAATTTCTTGCCCCCACTAAACCTGCCTGCTCACTCAGAGCACCCAGATTATAAATCCTTTAAAAAGTAGCAAAAAATATGTATGAGTGAACTGATCATTTTCAGGAAACACAATGTTTGTCATAGTTTCATATTAGTGTCTTTCTGCACTATGTTTTGGTGCTTTTTCCCAAGGTTTAGGAAGTTTGTGTAATGAACTTGTATCAAAACAAAACCTGGCTCTTCCATTTTGAAGTGCAACAAGAAATGAGTGCTATACAGGATATAAGCTTTCTCTAATAGTTACAGAATCTTTTATTGAAATTCCTTTTATAGGGAATTTAATAGCTATAGATGTATAGGTTATCAGACACAGCTTTAATTGTTAGTAAAATTAAAGTCAGATTTGCTGAAACAAATAGCCTGATTTAATCAGAAAAACAAAGTGGTTCAATCACCAGTATATTGCTCCCTCTATATATCTCAGACTCTACAACTACCTGAAAGGAGTTTGTAGCAAGGTGGGGTTCAGTCTTTTCTATCTAGTAGCAAGTGGAAAAGGCAGGGGAAATGGCCTCAGGTTTCCCCAGAAGAGGTTTAGATGGAAATTGGGAAAATTTTCTGCACCAAAAGGGTTGTCAACCATAGGAACAGGCTGCTCAGAAAAGTGGCTGAGTCACCATCCCTGGAGGTATTTGAGAACCTGTGGGAGTGGCACCTGGGGCCATGGCTTAGTGGTGAACATGAGGATGCTGGGTTAACAGCTGGCCTTGATGTTCTTAGAGGTCTTTCCCACCCTGAAAAATTCTATGATTCTGTACCAGGGAGGTTGTATTTACTTTGTTAGTAGAGACTCAATTTCTACTTCTAATATTGCTTGTGATAGAGGAACTGTCAATTTAAAACTTAAAGGTCTGCTTGCCCAAATTTAAATACTTCTTGACATGTTTGTTTGTTTGTCTGTTTGGGGTTTTTTAATTGGTTTGTTGGTTTTGGTTTGGGATATGGGTTTTTTTTCCTGACAGTGTTGTGCATCATAATGCACTTAAGGAAGGGTTGTTATTTTCAAGACTGCCCAGCCTTTCCCTCTCAAGACCAGAAACTTAAAGAGCAGATTGAAGGATTAACCACTTCTAAAAAGCAGACATAACCAAGGATTATCTTTGGGGGAAATACTAACTGGACTAGAGAGATAGCTGTTCTTTCTCTGGACCAATGTCAGCAAGAGCCACTTAAAGAGTACAAAGCCATGAGATGCAGACTCTGTGTGGGTGATGCACAGTGTGGGACTGTTCCTACACAAGCAGGAATTCTTTGAGGTTCATGCTGATATCCAGTGAGGTTGGCATCCCTATGCTTCACTGCACCATTTAGGACCTTGACAATTGTTCTGTCACCTGCATGCCTGACTTGTTTCCCCTCCTCCAGGCCCATGCAGGCTGCTCACAGACCCCATCCCCTGTGCCCAGCAGTGCTGCTTGCAGCACCTGCAGGCACCTTTCAAACATTTCTGTACACAGAGCATTACCCTTAGCCTCTGCTCTGAGAGCATTTCCCACCATTGGGGAGAAGAAAACCTGACATATGAAATTCATAATTAAAGCCACAGATGATAAAGTTTGAAAAGTATGTCTAGAGTGTCTGGATACAGTTTTGCATGGACCAGTGCAATCCTTGGCTGTGCCAGGCAACTGCCTTTTGGAAATATTGGGTGGCCTGAAATGATTCTGATTAGCTTTTGCTTATGTAAAAATGATCAACTTCATGACAGCATCTGTTACTAACCCAAAGGTCATAGATGTCTAACTTGTATTTATATGAAATAGAACCAGATGCAGACTATAAAATGATCTGAATATTTTTTAAATGACTTCACTTATATTTTGCCTCATATTTTCTTACAATTCATGATTAATATTTTTGAAGGTTATTTATCTTTCATCTTAGGTTCCACTGTTGTTGACTTAACCTTAAGAAGTCTTGATAGAGCTTAAGAAGAAAGATCATTTGCTGAACGTATTTTTAAAATATACTTTAATTAGTAAAACATGAATTGAAGTCTGTAGAGTTATAAATTATAGATAGTAAAAGAAAATTATATGTTTGGTTTTTTTCTTTTTTTTTCTCACAAGCAGGGTAAAGCTGAAGAATTTTTTGTCCTTTTAATATCCTGCTGTGGATGATAAAACTATGTCAAATAGATTAACGACTTTTGACCCAACAGCCATGATTGGTAGAGGTAGAATATATACAGCATGCTGTCTCTTTCCCCATTTTGTATTACTAGTAGTAGGCTATAACAATTAAAGGACAAAGTTCTCATCTTATTTTTAGTGGCAGAAATTCAAGAAATATTTGTCCTGAAAGAAAAATATTATTTATGGAAAAGCTTTCTGAGGTTTCTAGTAAGGCTGTCTGGTTGCTCCAAGAAACAAAAGTCGCAGGCAATTTTCTGAAAACCATTTAGCACTTGATTCATTCTATTGCTGGGGGCAACACTGCACATGCATGAGGCCAAGTATGTGTTTGAATACTTTCACTGAATAAAATGATATGACAAAATTATAAATTTCTGTCCACAGTGTGAATTCTTTTAGGCTTCTTTTTGAAGTTACTTATTGTTTGAGATATGACTGCCAATTTTGTCTGTACAACTTTTTTTAGTGTTATATATATTTATTCTTTAAAATAAAATAGTTTTAAAATGCTTGTTTTAAGAATGGTACTTTAAGTTCTCAGATGCAATTTTCCTAATGCCAAAAAAAAGTAATAAAAAGTACAAAGTGTGTTCTCTACAAGAATTTTTGAAATAATTTCAACAAATGGCAACATCAATAAAAATGTATTTGAATCATTATCACACCACATCTCAAGAATTATGAGACATTTGGTAACACATCAAACCTTCATAGGGAAATGAAATAATGGTTAAAATTGTGAATAAATCCTGTGAACTTTGTTCTTTGTATAAATTCCATATTCCAGTTGCAAAGATTGTAAAGAAAATACTCCTATCACTTTCGCATCTTCCAATCACTTTTCAAAGCAAATTGTGTTTTCTCTATAACAGCTGAAGAAGGAAATGTATTTTCCTTTGCATGAGGTGCAGAGGTCTGAAATAATCCATGAATACAAGATGATAAACAATAACTGAAATTAGAGTGCAGTGTAAGAAAAGCTGATGACATATCCAACAACTCTGCAGTTGTGTTTGTGACTTGCAAGGTAAGGCCATGAAATAACTCCTCCAGTTCTCTTGCTTGTTAGTTTGTTTTTAGAAAAGGGACTTATAAAACTGTACAGTAAAATTCTTTGCTGTGAGGGTGAGGAGGCACTAGAACAAGTTTCCCAGAGAGGTTTTGGGTGCCCCATTCCTGTGTCGCTATAGGACATGAAATAAAATGACGCACACACTGGAAACTCCAAGGTAAAAAGAAGGGAAGTTTAATTTCTGGCTACAGCATTTATAGATTTTCGAAAGTTACAGGAGATTGGAGGATAATAGTGCCACCTCTCCAATAACACTGGACAAGCCAACAGTCCATCAAATTTCTCCTCCAGAAAAGAATGTAAAACAATAATTTTTTACATGAAAATGTGTGAAAAAGTTCATTTTAAGAATGTAAACATCAGAAGGCTTAAAAGAACTTAGAAGAACGGGATGACATTACAACATTCCCTGAAGTGTTCAAAGCCAGGTTGGGTGGAACATCCAATGGAAGGTTAAAGGATGGATGTGGGTTTGCTTTTTAAGACCATCAGCACCTTCTTGCAGTTGCTAACTGGTCCTGGTATCAGAGAGTTATTCCATGTCATACCGTAAAGTGTCTGCCTGATCCCCACCATTTTAACAGAGAAGACAGTTCTGGTTCAGAAATGTAAATTATCACATTCATAAATAAGATATTTGTAGTGTTAAACCTCTGTTGAACAGACCCACTACAGACAAATACCAGGAACGATTGTTTTAATGACAGTAAATCAGCTGAAAATAACCCCCATATAATAAACTTGAAAACACAGATCTTTATTTGAACATTTAATAGTCTATTTTCTGTGAAGATTTGTAGGTCCAGTTATCTAGGCTAAATTCATTCTCACATTGAGTGCTGGTCCAGTACTTTAGTCCAATAAAAGCAAAGTGGGTTTTATTTATAAAAAAAATATTAGCTAAATTTGAGATTCTCTGTTGTTCAGTAACTTGGTTTCTGAGCTTTGAAAGTCCATTTTCTTCTTATTTTTCTATGAAAATAAAATTTTTGGGAGTGGGAAGGGAGCTTATTTTTTCTTTTTTTCTTTTTTCTGTCCATGCACCTGCACATTTTACCCTGTTTTTTAAACAGCTGTGTTTGGTAGTTTAAGTGTTTCCTGTCACAAAAACAAACGATCACCCAGTGATCACCAGAAACTGTCTGTTGTTTGGTGACTCATGAAGTTTCTCAGAATACTTTTTAAGCAAATAAATTAATATAACTCATAACCACAGGGCAGCATTTACAATCCGTTTGAGGAAGACAAATGAGGAGTAACGCAAGACATATGCGATTTTCTTTACTATTGGTGTCTCTTCTTTTCTACCGAGACCTGTGAAAATGGATTAACAATACATTTTTCTTACTCATATCTGAGCCCAAATAGTCATCTTGCTGTCCATGCAAAATCATGGAGTGGAGTAAAGTGGAGTTGTGTTTTAAGTGCAAGGGAAACACAAATATGAGAAGGAAACAAGAGCATCATTACAATATATAAATAAATAATGAATATATGAGATCAGTATCTTGAAACTTAGGGCACATGAGCATCTCATGTGAGCTGTCCTGCTGACTTCAGTGGAAAACTCGCGTGATTTGTTGAATTATCCAAACAAAAAATTTTGCATTAGACATAGGAATGGCTTTAAAGTGCATAATTTGCTTCTTTCTCTTTCTGGACTCTTTACATAAGTGACATTGAGGTCAGAGCACTCCTGCTTCTTAAAAAGTTCATGCATGGAGATAATAATAATAATAATAATAATAATAATAATAATAATAATAATAATAGTAATTTAAAGAAATAAAACTCTTATTTCCTTTATGCACTTTTGAGATCATTGCTTTAAGTTCAGCATTTTATCATTCCTATTGTAGTTATTCCTTTGCATTCCCTTGAAAATGTCAGAGCTTTGTCAAATGTGGCTTCAAGTGTCTCATCAGTTTGGACATGCAATGTTTAAGACATCAGTTTGCTGATATTCTTCTTATGGTAAAATAACAAAGAAAAGGGTTCACAGTCAACTGGGAACTACAGTGAGTTTCCTGTCTTCTCACAGAATTTATCAAAAACTCTGCTGCTCACAGTTTCCAACACACACACCAGAGAAGGACCATTCTTTCTTAAGAACTAAAAAAAGGTTTCAAAGACCCCAAATCCTCCCACAAAATTCCAACATTATATTGTATTAAATCCAGAAAGGACTATGGTAACAGCCAAGATTTGTCCAGCTTCCCTGGACATCTCTTCAGAAGGACAGACACTGCTAATTTTTACCTGATGGTCCTGATAGCAGGAACTTACCTCTTGGGGGATGTGTTGATACCTTCACCCCTCTTGTTGTCTTCCCAGGCCTGGCTGTAAATTCTGCCTGTCTTGTTAGGACCTTATTCCTGTTATATTACTCAGGGAACTGTTGTGTAGGGTCAACTTTCATTCTCCTTTTCATTCCTGTCCTGATAATTTCTCCTGTTGACAGAGAGAAAGAAAAAAAAAATCACATGCATGTATGTATGTATGTATGTATTAAAAACATATTTATTATCCTTCCACTAGCTTAGTGATTTTGAATGTTTTTTCAAAATAATATGGATTGATCTAAGCTATGCAGAATTGAAATTTTATTTTGCTCTTCTCTTTTGGACGAGACCTTTATCTCCTTTCTGGGTTACATCTATGCTGACAGGTTTATGATATTGCTGCTATGTTTTCCCAACCATAACAGTGTAGACAACTTCTCCTAGCAGTGCAAAAACAGCTGTGTAGAACTCAGAAACAACAGGTGTGAGATTTGTGAATGGCTAAGCTATCAAGAACCATTACCAAAAAAAAGCCAGTGTTTATTGGATGCTGCTTTGTCCATAATGTCAGTAACTTCTGCAATTTCATAAAACTAACTTTTATCATTGCAGTTTGGGCTGGAGTGGTTGCTGTGGGATGTATCAGAAGGCAACTTCTTCATGCAGATTGGAAAGGAGGAAAATTCTCCAACATGGTCACATTCTATTTGTAACCAAAATGTCATATATGTAGAGCAGCAGAGGAGGTCTCAGTCCCTTCAGCATCCTCCTAATATAACCCAAGGCACTGCAAGGTTTCTGTAGGTCAGAAGCAATTTGTCTGGGCCTCACCACCACAAACATTTTCTCTTTTAATTGCAGTGAATTGGAAATAGGAATTGGTGAGAGTAGTTCAGACAAAAACTTGCACATTAAAACAAATAATTTTTAATTCCTAGATTAGAGGCAAATTTCCCTAAGCCATTATCTATGGCTCACCACAGTCTACAGCCTTGGCTGAAAGTACACCTCCACAGTGAGACTGCAGGGATAAAGCTGTTTCACCAAGCATGTAGCACCAGCCAAGTTCCTAATGTGGGACAATTCTCTAGTTACTCTGTGAAGTTAGAATGAATTTTAAAATGCAGCTGGTAGAAGGATCCAGCTGTAAATGATAATTGCAAAGCCCTGTGGATGTGGGGTGCATCAGATGTACTTCAACTCTGTACTTCAGAGCCTTGATCCCATTTCTAATTACAATCAGCCTAAGGGAAGAAACAAGAGAAGCCTTATAAAAAATGGGCCCAAACCCAACCATGTGAAAATGCATGACCATGGTGCACAAGTGCAACCTCAGTAATGCAGGTGACTGACCCAAAAGTTTATAATATGCTCTCTGTCCTTAAAATTTATGGGTCACACTCCCAGTTCATATTCACAACTCATCTTGGATAAAATGCATCTCTCTGAGAATCTGTTGGCATTTCTACACAGCTAATTACTGCTTTTTTGTATTTGCTTGTATTTTGCATAGGACTGTATTTTCTCTCCCATTTCACACTCAGTGCTGACACAATGCACTCCCTGCCCACAGGGCTTGCCTACTTTCATCTACAGGCGGGATGCTCAGGGCTGCTTTATCTTTGCGCTGGAAATAAATATGTACAGCAATTGTGAACTACACTTGCAGGAATCTCCCTAACAGCTCTGTTTGGGCCTGAGGCTGAAGTCTGAGTCTGCCTAAAAAGACAGCAGGAGCTGAGAGATGATATTAAACCGTTCTGGCACAAACCAAGTCCATTCACCTTCCCCAGGTATTGTGAACAGAAAAGGTTAAGCGGGCAGCTCAGCTAAGTCACTTCAGATGTGTATGGCAGGAATAAATTCTTGCAGTGTGACACCCACACTGAGGAGTTGCTGGCTCCAAGCAAACTGCAGTGCAAGTTTATGAGAGCTGTGAGCTGCTCTGGTACAGGCTGGGACTCCACATGAGCAGAGCAGCCACGTCCCAGAGTGAGTGCAGCCTCACAGGCAAGTTTTTCGTTTTGCAAATCACAGACTTGGGTTGCCACAAGGCAGGATTTAGAAAGCAGCATCTCAGCAATTTAGGCAGAACTCCTTGAAGAAAATGCAAGTCACAAAATTTTGACTGGCATCTCATTTGCTCCAAGTACTTTAGTCTTGATATAAAAGCCAAAAAGCCATTAATAAGTGAAATCCACACTAATCCTCCAACAATGTCAGCATGGTACCAGTATCAAGAGAAGAGGAGTCAGTCATTAAAAGTGGAAACATCCCTCATCCAAAACAGTGCCCTGGTGACTCTGAGAACTCAGTGTTTATGCCAGAGGGTATAAAAGGAAAGATGGATAGGGAAAGAAAAAAATGGCTTGACAGTTTATCTGACAATGATCCAGTTAAACAGGAAGACAGCCCCTCTCAGTATAAATCTTTACAACTTTGATGAAGTCTATGCTTGGCTGCACCAGCACTCATGACTCTTACTCATGATTTTAATTTTGAAATAACAGCTCAGCAGTCCTTTGGCTTTCTCATTTCAGATTACCAGGCTGCAAAGGCATTGAAACTTCCCATAAGCTCTGGGAAAGAAAAAAAAAATATAAAAATAAAAAAAGGTCAGTTTTTCACACTAGGCCATTGGTTTTCTATGTATGCAGTTTTTTGACTGAGGAGAAGAAAGCTAAAAGAATAATTTGATTGCTTTACTGCATATTTTGAATTCAAATTGACTGTGGGCTTTTAAAATGCAAATTCAATAAACCAGGGCTTAGATACACACACTTTAGTTTGCAGCTGCTTCTAATGTTAACCATTTGTGCTGTAAATAGCATGAAGACAAGAAAGGAAAATTGGGTGATATTCAGCCATGACATATGGACAGAAATTTGGCTTCTTTTATCTTGGAAAAATATCTTCAGTTGAAAAAAAATTCAGGTATTCTACATCTTTGGCAAAATTGAGGTACATAATAGAAACTTAGCCAAAGTTTCTCAAAGTTAGAAAGGCTGAGCATTTGGTTTGATTTGAGCTGTGAGTAAAGCTTAGCTCTGAAGCCTATTTCTCTGCCAGAAACCATGCAGGTTTCTATTGAATTCCTTAGTGATTTTTTTTCTTTAGGAAAAGCATTTGTTTAAGTCTTCCAAAATTTAACACCCATTGGAATAAATGCTTTCTTATGTTTATTTTTCAAATTAACCACTTAATTAGAAACTAAGTAAAAGAAATCTTGAGAATCCTGAATATTTAGTCATTAGGACATGTAGCTACAGTGCCCACATGTCTGGAAGTTTCTTACAGGTCCTGTTTTACTCAAAGGCCCGTATTCCACAGCCATATACACAGTCCAAAGCTGATCTGAGGAGAGTAAAGCACTACACAGTGCCAGGCTGTCAGAGAAGCAGTCCTGGGAGATGTTTTGATGTTCTGCAGAGCCTTCACACCAGCAGCCTGACAAAAGCTATGTCAGAACAATTCTACAGAGCAAGAGGCACAGTTTGTGGGAAGTACTCGGGAATTTACCTCCTTTTTGTTCATGCTATCAGCTGCTTTCACAATCTATTCCTTCATGACTGAAAAAAGAAAATGAAGATGTTTCAGGTAATAACACTTCTGCTCTGTGAAATGAGTCATAAAGGGGAATTCTGGAATGTTACAGCTTGTGTCATGCAATGCCTTAATTGGATGTCATGTCCTCAACAGCCTGCAGTCCAAAATTGTCAACTTTACCTAAAGCTTTTGAAAGACAGAAAGAAAGAGATGGCAAATAGCAAGATGAATAGAAGCATTATGAGGCAGAATGAGATTGTGGTTTTAGCAGGGAACTGTGGAGCCCAGGGGAGTTAAGGGTGATGGAGGTTTTGTAGAAACTGAGGACCTTTTTTCCTTGAAGGGACTTGTTATTTAAAGGCCCACATTTTAACACTGCAGAGATCTCTGAATTCTGAAAAAAGTTTGGTCCATGGTTGAACTTTGATGTCATTACAAATATAAGATTTACTGTCCAAAGAAAGTGGAAGAGATGGCATTTGAGAAAGCCAAAGCCTTGTGTAGAGGACTGAGGCACTGAGAATATAAGGGTCTCTTCCTAGAAAAAAGAAAAAAACATGCCATGCAAAAGGTCCCAATGCCATATAGCTGATTTAAATAATTTCTGAGAAATCTAATTGTGCCTTTTCACTGCTCCATCAGGGTTCTGGATCTCATTCAAATAATTTCTCATCTACAAAGAAATTGCAACAGCATCCATATTATTTCTTTTCTTGTCTTTTTTTTTTTCTTTCCTCATCTTTGCCTTTCCCATTTCTCATCTTTAAAATGGAAATTTTAAAGAAGTGCCAAAGAAAAGCTGAGCAGTTTTATAATATAAAAGTAGGAAGTGGTATTCATTTTCCCTAATTTTGTGTCTATATCCTAGATGTTTACTATTGAGCTCAATGCTTGGCTTTCTGCCTGGTTCAAAGTGATGAGTTTAGACATTTTCTACCTTATCATCAATGTCTTTTTTTAGGATGAGAGGACATTCACCCCAAAAATGCCTGCTTCTGTCTTCTAAGCATAAGAGACAGCTGTACACTTTCACAGTAGCACAGGCTACACTCTGTGCTCAGAATTATCCTGTGCAGTTAAATTGTTTTTTATGCCCAGTTCAGCCACAGGCATCCTGTAGGATCTTTGGCAAAACATCTCTTAATTTCATGCCTATTACCTATCTATAAACCTTTCACTGATCACACCATAGTGAAAGGTTTTCAGACCCCTGTCTGAAGCCCTGTTAGACTGAGTGTTGGCCAGGGCAGGTGATCATCTTCTATTAAGAAGAATCACAATCCAATTTGGAGCTATGAACTGTTATGCTCATTGCAGTAATTTTTAATGCCAAGCCACTTTTTTATTAATATTCTTTAAAACACCTTGAAGAGGTGAAATACTGAGAATGATTTAAAGTTAAAATAATAAGTAAAAAAGCATAACTATGAGTTGAAGACAACGAGAGAACTCTATTGGGGAAGTGTAGGTCAGGGCTTGTGCAGTTCTGTAAACAAAAAAGTGTAACTTTTAGTCCAGCTTTATGGTAAATAGCTTTAGGTCTACCTAGTGCCTGACTCCTAAGAATCTTTATGTTTCCTCAGTGGAAATGACTGGATTTTTAAAAATATGAATTATTGAATTTGTAAAGGTAGTCCAGGCAGGAAAGCTAAAACTGATTTAAACAGAAGAGTGCAGCTCTCTGTGATGCTGACATTTCTAAAGGTTTGGAATTTATTAAGATAACAAGGCAAATCCTTCTGTTTTCCAGAAAGGAACAAATCTTCTCCAAACCAACAATAAATTAATTTTCCTATTTTTTTGTGGATAGACACACAATTTCTCTTTTCCTCTTTCAAAATCTAGCATTCAAAAATAGGTTGGTTTTTGAAAGATTTATTTATTTTTGGATGTGCATGAAACGCTGTCTTGCCAGGACCTGAATAATTTAGAACAGGACAAAAGCACATGTGGGATTTCTCCTTTAATCAATGTCAGTTCCATATAAGCTGCAAAGGGATTTTCCAAGGGTTAATATATATTATGTATTGTCATTCTTGATTTCTTCTCCATATAAATAAGACAACATTTCTACTGAAGTAAGCTCCAAATGGCACTCCAAGCTTTTAGCTCTCTAATTCTTTTTTACCTTTAACACTTCCTAGCAGCTTTCGTGAAGACCAGCTGTAGCTTCCAAAAGCAACCAAAAGCTTCCAAACAAAACAAAACAACACTGAACTTTCCCCTTATTGTTTTCTATGATTTCTGTTATAAAGAGTCCCACTAATGGAGCTGCTGATATATAACTCATAATTTATACATTCCTCTTTTCTGTGAGAGGGAGACCTTGTGGATACACAGTTAAGGGAAGTTCACAACCTATCATGAACCAAGGACAAAATTCAGGCAAATAACCCCTACATTCCACCTCTATAACACCTTTCACAATCAGTTTTGTCCTGAAGTAGCTTCTCTTTAGTACAAAGCCTGAATTTCCAACTGCTCCCTGCCTATGCATGGTCTGGTGTATGTGTAGTCTCTGTGCCTCCATCAAGTGTTGGTCTCTCATGCAGTGGTTCAGGCATTTAACACAACAAGGACACAATGCAAAGTATTCAGGATACTTTGGAATTACCCTGGATCCTCAGTGTTCTCAAGAGTTTCAGGTTCTGCAGAATTAACCAGAGTAAATAATCTTCAGTGTATGGTGGGTTTGGAACTAGGGTTTGAACTAAAATGAGCTGATGCTCTCAGTGAATTATATTATTCCATAGCCTGGAGCAATCCTCAAGCTATCACTCCTATCAATATCTATTTGAGTTTAGGAGTATCTACTCCTTCACTTTTCTTCCTAAAGTGGAACTGACACAAAGAGAATTGTCTCTGGGAAAAGAAAGAGACAGAAAATCTCTCCAAGTCTGTGTGAACACATTTAAGCCAGATGTATGAAGATTTTCCTATTCATTTCCTATTGATTTATCTGGTTTCAGTTTTTGTGCCTTTCTGCTTTGTTTTCTTTCAATAGGAAACAAAATAACCACCCACTAAAAGAAAATGAAAAAAAAAGTAAAGCATAGGTCCATGGACATATTTCCTTGAAGCAGCTATTTCCAAAGAAAAACTTTTTCACTGAAATATTTGTAGTAGATCTACTAATTCTATTTAGAGCATTTAATCTAGATATGTAATTACTTTAAGAGTAATGTCTTTTCTCAACAAACATTTGGTTCATTTCTCTGATAGTCCCTTGTGAAGTCACTGAAGAAAGAAAAAAGGAAGACATCAAAGGACTTCCAAAACCAACAGATTCATCATCTTCCAGGATAAAATTTTTGTAAGAGCCAAGTCTACTGCGGAAAAGCAATATCTCAGCAGGAGGGTGCAAATTCACTCACTGTTTTGTTCCCATCCATACAAATCTTCAGAGCTGCTATAATGACTGTAAGGCAAATGAGCTCAGGAGGCAGTTTTCTCATCTGCAGCATCAAATCTAAGAACAGATAATGTATCCCAAAAAGGGTCCAAGGCATAAAATAGAAGAAAGCACTGAGCAACTTTATTTTGAAAGACTGACAGCTGGTACAGGGGTGTCAGCATCACTTAGACCTTAACATAAAATTATGTCAGCAAATTTTCAGAACCACTTGATTTTGAGACGGCAGGTGTGGAGTTAGGCCAATTTTGATCCATTCAGATTTTGGCACTGAGGAGTGTTGAATGTCTTTACATCAGTTTTGAAATTTGTCCCTCACTTTAATCTATATTTTGCCTTGCAAGGCTAAAAAACGGGACTGATATATTTCAGTAAATCTTTGTGACTCTGAGCCAGAGCCCTTGACTGGTCACAGACCCTTCTGCTGTGGAAAATTTCTATGCCAACTAAATACTCCATTAAAATCTTTGGAAAAGGACAATTCACCTGAAGATGACAGGAAAGCAGCATTGCTTCAGCTGTCCAAGTCAAAGTGTTTGTTTAGAGAATGAATTTTCCAGACTGGATCACTTCATTTCAGGTTAGAAGTTTTGGAGTTTTTTGAGTTTCTTTGGTTTGGTTTTTTTTAATGCATGCTGATCAGATATCTGAAAACTTAAATATGTAAGGTAAAATAGGAAATCCCTGAGATTTGATTCATCGCATCTCAGCATATCTAGTCATACTTATCATCACGTTGATTAAAAAGAATTATTAAAAAAATAGTTTTGGTCTATGTCTTTTTTTTTTTTTTGTCATTCATTTCCCTAAGTCAACATGTTTCAGAGCTGGAAATTTGCAGTTGTTTAGTCATAAGCAATTGTATTTACAGCCAAAGTACAGCTATCACATTACTCAGGTCAAAAGCCAACTTATTTATAATACAAAACATTTGAAAACTGACATCTGTACTTGAAATACACAGAACTTCTGGATTGACGTCAGTGATGTGACCACACAGAGGAATGTTTCCGGTGAGTTTCCTTAGCATTTTATCTGAATGATAACTCAGTTCAATATAGTGAAATCTGCTTTCTTTGTTTTTCACGCTACACAATGGTGTGAAAGGCTACATTTAAAAAATGCCCTAATTATGTGAATCAAATTCAAACTTGGCAAGCATAATTATCTTTATATCATGAGGGTCTTTTTTTTTTTGACAGATATGGATATGATAGGAACTTCTGAGAAATTGTTTCTTGCTGTAGAATATGAAACCTTGAAAGCTGGGATCACTTGTAAACTGGAGAGGGAACAAGTAGAGGCATGGTTTCAAATTTTCCTTGATGTTTCAAAAGGTAAACCAGCAGCAGTAGCTATTGGATTTCTCTAAGATAATATTTTCTGAAAAGATTTCTTTTCTTAAATATGCAGTTTTCAGTCTTTATCATAGTATGAAAAACATATTGAGAAAATAACCTATTGCAGCTACTGATATTATCATTAACATGCAGATTATTTCCCTGGATTCCATATTTCTGAGACATCTCTCCAGGATTTCTTATTTGAAAAGGACTCATTAGGAAATAGGGTTATTTTTCTTATCTATTTACAGGATGTCAGCCTTTAAGAAGACCATAAGGAAGCAAGTTTTCTGGGACTGTCAGTGATAGTTCAATGTCTACATATAAGGGGTCTTTCATGTAACTATGCAATAATAAGCAAAACTACTGAAAGTGGAAAAATCAAGCATCACTTTAAAACACCTATATGTGGCAAATTCTTGAGGTATTTTGGGTTCTTGAATATATTCATAACCTGAGTAGTCCATCTCTGATGCTGAGCAATTCAAAAGTTAGGTGTCTCCTAATCCTTGAGACTTTTATTTTGTCTTCTCTAGTTAATGATAGCACCAGGCTCAAACAGTTGCTTCATGTAAATCCTATTATTTAAGAACGGGAAATACCATTAGATCATCTAATCTACCTAGGGATAATTAGTAGGAGGGATTAGTATATTTCAGCCTCATAGCAGGATTCTTTTGTTGCTTCACAAGCAGTAGAAGGATTTACATTGTTCCCCGGGACAGGAATGATACCATTTATATGGAATATGGAGGCCTCAGTCATTGAAGAGGCACATGGAGGGGGTTTATTCCACCCCCAGCACAGGCTGTTCTAGACTTACATCCACAGAGGGGTCAGTTCTGACCCACAGACAGGCACATCCGGCCAGCCCTGCTTGATGATTCTCTGCATAGCCAGACCTACAGCTCCTTCCACAAGGATTGGGGAACAGCTAATTTCTGTCTGCCTTTCTTTCACAAGGATTATCTCCTTCTCCTCCTTCCAAATGCACTCAAATTTTCATGAAACTTACAGAAATGTAACTATTTTTTAATTTTCTACCCTTTTTAAAGACTGAAATGAAGATGGTGTTTACCTGACAGACCTTTTAATAAATTGCCTGGTTTCAAAAGCATCCTTGCTTAAAGTAATCAGAATTACTAAAAAAATCATCTTAAGGGAGCCATAATGCTAAGTGTAAAAAGTAGTTCAAGCATTTCCCAAATCTAATACAAAATGTGCCATATAATAGTGAATTTCTCCAGCTCTCCCTCTTGAATACCCACATAGAGTATAAAGCATTTCACTGTGGAGGGTCGGAAGTGTGACTTGAGTGATTATGACTCAAGTCATAATGAAATGAGTGAAATGAGTGTTTTCAAGAATCAAGTTTGCTTGTTCCCTTTAGGAATACAAAACTAGATGTCGAAATGGCCCCAAACAATGGCACAGAGCTTGCTTAATCTGAAGAATTGCTAGTAATGTAGGTGATGCCTGAAGAAGGGCTTTGCTTTTTGTTCCACGAGGATATTGTGTTTTAGATGGAAGAATGAATTGGATTTTGTTTAAACAATGGATATAGGTTTTTTAAAAATCTTCACTCATACTGTCTTTTTTTCTGAAAAACAACTTAATCTTCTAGCTACCACAGTCACTGTGTTTCCAACAAAGGACTGAGGCCCCTAAAATCAGTGGTTTGGAGCAATATTTTTTTTTAAATTTATCTATGATTTCTCTTATTATGTCTAAATAGATGTTCTTATTTAAGCATATCATGAAAGCAGGATCATGCTATAAAGAGGAGTGGACAGAACACAGAACAGGTGAATATGAAATGGCCAAGTTAGGCATGAAAAGTAAGTTTTCATCTGCTGGTACAGTGAGATTTTATGATAACTTTAATGAGATGGTGGTGACATGAAATCTGCCTATTTTTATTATGTTGATGGATAGAACTGTATGATATTCTTGCCTGTAATAAAAGAGACCAAGAAAATAAGTGCCCTGCAATTCTATGCCACATCATTTGGACATCCCACTCATATTCATTTTAATGGAAATTATGTGCCCAATTACTAAGTTAATTTTGAAAACATGTTTTGCTGTTTGAAAATTGTACAGGACCTTCAGAGAGTGTTGTGTTGTCAAATGAATCTCCCTGTGAGCTAGATATCAATCAAAAACATGATGTTTTGAACCAACATTTTCAAAGCCAGATGTCTAGAACTAGATTCTGAGACTCATATTCAGGACTTCACTGAGTTTTCAGAACTGCAAGCTTTAAAAATTGAGACTTGAGCAACAGCAAAAAAGCTGGTATGCAGACTTTGAAAACAAGAGCATTCAGAACTACCTATGTGTCTGAAATCTGAAAATCAAGCTACTTAGCTTGATTTCATAGGCAGAATAGGCAGAATTCCTTCAATTTTATGTTATACGATCTTTTTCATGAATTTTAACTCAAAATCCTCTTCTCTTTTCCACTGTATTGATGGAATTGATTAGCTTTCTCACACTTAATTTCATTAAGTGAAAGAATAATTTGTGAAGCTGGATAGTTCTCATGCAGCTAGAAGAGGCAAAATAGGCTGTTTACTTTTACAACAACTGAATCACCTACTTGACTCTTCATTTCCCTTTTTTTTTGCCATGACATGGACCGCTTATCTCCATCTGTTCCCCATTTCAAGAAGACATCATTAACCCCACTATTCTGGTAAAATGAATGAAATAAACCATGGCAAAGAAGAAGGTCCTTTCAAATTCTTTTAAAAATCCCCTAAGTCTGAGAAACAGACATGCTTTTTTGAACAAGTTTCAGAACAGTAACATGATTTATTGTATTTTCAACTCAAGCTGCATCTACATTAAATCACCACTATATGTGATGTCAAGGTGAATGTAGAGATGGAAAGAAAAGCAGAACATATAAATATTTTAGGGATTTAAAGATAAGAGATTTAAGCATGCGCCGTGGCAAATCACCTCTAGAAATTTTGTTGGTAGTTTCCAGCTTTTAGAGTCTACAATAGGTAGGCTTTCCATGATAATTGATGAAGAAAGTTTGTCTTATCTTTCAGCCAATACTGCTTTTCTAGGCAACCTGGACATCATTCCAGCAAGACCTACCACAAGAATGTGTTTGTATTCTTCTATAAGCAATTATTTTATTCAATTTCAGGGGTTACTTGGGTTCTGGTTGAGCATATAGAATGTAACTCATCACTGAATGACACAATCACTTATGATTCATGCTTATATGGCTATTGTGAATTCATCTTTGGGAATTACTTACAGATGAGAGATCAAAATAAGTCCTCCTGCCTGGATAGCATATATTTCTGAGATCTGAGTCAGTAGTGATACTGGGTTGTGAAGCAGAAAGGCAGGTTTTTCTAAAGAAAAGGGAAACAGGTACATCTAGCTCTCCCTCTGTCCTCTGAGTCAGGAAACACTTGTCCTGTGGCTGATTGAGAGTGGCTTTTGGACACTTGTTCATGGTTTGGTTACGTTTTATGTCATAATTACAAAGTTAATTTGGGGCAAAGTGAAGTTAAACCATGACTGCTCTTCTTTCACTTGATCTGTCATCTGGTTTTCTTGAAAGCCCTTTATTCAGAAAATAAGGTCTCAGAGAAAGTTACAGTTACCTACATCTGTGGAATTGTTGCTTACCAACAGTTAGGCCCACAATGACAATAAAGAGTTAAATCATAAAGATAAGATTTTTGTCAGTAAAATTTGCATGTGTATATCACAGCTATCTAAATCAGAAATAATGCCCCCACATCTCTTTTATAACAGAGGGAAAAGGGCACATTTCTTTGATCTGTTTTAGATACCTAACTTATGATGAACTTAATAGTGACATGAATGCTTGGCACTGACTGTGGCAGGGGCCTTGCTACCTAGTTTGGAAGCAGTCACTAACATTTAGTCAAGTCAATCACACCTAGATTTCTAGCATTGTGTATATTTACTTGGTGCTAAAGCTGCCTCTGTAATTGATTTACTCCATAAATAAAAGAACAGTCAAAAATGTGGAGAGTTTTAAAACAATGCCACTTGAAACAGTCTTGATACCAAAAAATTCTTTTATCAGAGATGTTTACACTTCATGCTTGGAAAGCAATATTTGTTAACATTGTTGTTGGATCAGTTAGACATAGAGATTAAAAACACATTGCAGTTTTCTAACCAAAAGAAAAAGAATAGGAACTAAACCCCTCAGAGAACAATAGTTGTAGTTTCTGGAGGTGATGTTGAGTCATCAACAGATTTCTGCCCCTGGAAGAATGTTTAGGAAGTGAAAGTGCAGTCTTGGGTATTGCAACCAGCCAGAATAACAACCAGACAAGATCAAGTGATATGATCTGACTATGTCTGTGTCTTCTCAAAAAAGGAAAAAAAAAGGGAAAAAAAAAGAGAGTTTTTTTGTATTTTGGTGACTGTCCTTAAGAATTTATAACTGTTTAAGATGACTCTGCAAATGAATCCCAGTTCCATAGCACCAGTGTAACCTCAACCATCAATTCTACCTATTAATTCTTAACTTTCATATGAGTCTCTAAAACTAGTTTTGTCTTTTAATATTAAAACCAGAAAAATTGCTTTTATCATTTTTATCTTTTAGGTGGTCAGATTTATAGGATTCCCACCAAAACCCCAAAATTTAAAGATTATGTCATTCATACTCAGTGTATCACAAGCCAGAAAGTCATGAGGAGAGAGGAAAGCATGACAATGAGGTCATACAATTACTCAGGAGAAGAACATATTAAATGGTCCTGGTTTTTCCTCTTCTTTTTTTTGGTAAGTCTGATTTTCTAAAAATGTGTCTATGAACTCAGGAAGCAAGCATGGGGAAAAAAAAGTGAAAGAACTTATAAGAAATTGTCAAGGAATGTACACTTTGAAAAAGAGGGTGGTAATGACTGTGTGATGTATGACTGGAAGGCAAGAAGAAATGTTGGAATTATATTATGGATGCATTAGAGAAAATGGTAATTGTAGAACATTTAGAGGGATGCAGTTATTTAAGGAAGAAGTGTACACAACTTGCTTTGATTATACTGGGCTTCATGGAAAAATTATTCTAGATGAGATCTTCTACAGGAGCAGAGTATGAATGAAATCATAATTCTGAATGCTCTGTAGCACAGAAATGTGAATTCTAAGTAGTTCGTCTAGGCATGGCAGAGAAAAATCCATATAAATAAATAAAGAAGTAAACATTGAAAAGGGGGAGTCCTGGTGTAATGGTTGATAATGAGGAAATAGAGCTGCCAGTGGAGCTGCTGAGAGAGCAGTTAGAGAAATGAGCAGTGAAGAACAATCGCGGTGACCAGGGAGAAGCTGGCTGCCAAGAAGAAGGGAAATGACTAAATGCATTAAGGACAACAGGAAGATCAAATAGGCTTTGAGCCAGGCCAGAAAAAGAAATTCAGAGGGAAGCTACCATGGCTCATGTGCTGGATTGAATGTTTATTCTGCAGTGAAAGCAACAACTGAGATGTCAAAAGGACTCCAAGATTTAGAATTAAAAACAGAGATAAGACAAAACCCATGAAACTTCTCATACAAGAGAACAGACCTTCATCAAAGTTCAGTGTTTTTTGATAATTGTTTTTGATAATTGTTTGCAAATTTGCTTCTGCAGACCTGTGCAGTGCTGATTTGGTGTACAGGATTTCTCTGTTCCAGCAGTTTCTCATCACATTGTGAAAGGTTCATCTCATTCCTTGATGGTAGCTTTTTATGCTTGTAGCAATTCCCTCTGGTTACTAATGGATCGTTTACACATCTGAGAATGTTGTTAAGAAGCTCCTGAGGTGGAAAGGGATTCCAGCTGTACCTACTGCTCCTATTTCTTATGACAGGCTCCTGAGAGTTGCACAACTGCCTATTAGCAAGTTGATGATGGATGGAACAGCTGTAAATTTACAAATAATGATAAACTTGAGACTCCTAAATTAGTTTGAGAATAACAATTTTCAAATTCCAAACCAGACCTTGAACCAGGATCTTTTTACAGGATAATGCCACCAAAAAGACAATAGGTCAGTGGTTGGAAGCTACAAGCTGTTCTCTGTCCTTTCAAGTTGTTCTTCATCTTATTTGAAAACAGATGATTGAAATCTCAGGCCAATTTACCACAGCATTTTAAGGAAGGGCTTTAAGTTTTTAGCTGATTTGCTGGATCATAATCAGAAATCTATATATTCCTTTCCATGTCATCTTTATTCTTCTGCAAAATCACCTAAACTTGTTTGTGTCTGGGAGATAAGTGAAAAGTGAAGAATTAATATATTAAGGAGGCAAAACAAGAATAGGTCCTCAAGGATGGTGAGAAAGAAGAAACAACAGAAAAGGAAGAAGGAAGAATAATGCCACTGGTTCAGCAGATGGAAAAGAAAGAGCACCATACAAACTCTTAGACACAATAACATTAAGAGAACAATCTGGGAAGGTGAAAATGAGAGAATTAAGGAGATATGAACTTGATGTATGGAAATCTTGTTTTCCTTGCTGCCTTTGACAGAAAGCCAGAAATGCATCTGAAAGGCCCAAAGAGATTTCTGCTGAAGGAGAAATGAACAACTTTTCTGGAAAGAGAAAACTCTTTTACCAATCACATTTGCAGGATCGAAAGGAACAGAGTGAAAAGTGACCTTGCTTTTTTCTTTTTATTTTTCCCCACTGCTGTTTCATCTGCTAGTCCTTTCATCTCAAGGACTGATTGATAGGCTTGGCCTCACCTAACTTTAAAAGTCTTCATCTGAGCTAATTTTTAGCACATGTAGATTTAAGTGTTTCTGGAATTTATTCACCACCAAGAAAGTAATCTGCATCTGTAATGTTAGGACCTCTGAGAACTCTGGGCAGAAAGAAAAGGCCCCACAAGGTCTGGGAGGGCAATTTTTTCACAAAAAATCCCCTGTATCTTTGCTGTTTGAGTTTTTGTCTTAGTTTTGATGTATCTCTATACTTGGTCTACTTTTATTAATTAATTATGTAGAATGTGTCTCCTTGGCCTAAAAGATTTCAAGTATCTCTCCCTTTTAGATTTGAAAATCCTTGAAATGATTTATTGTAATGCAAACTCAGTCTAAAAATATCAATGCCCTATGTAGTTCATTCCAGGGAACAGAATCAAAAATACTGAATTTTAAAATGCACACAAGGAAAGAACATGGGGAGGGCAACACAAATTTAGTGGTTCTATTTTTATCTTCAACAAGCAGTAGTACCAACTGTTAATTGTTCTGAAGAGGTACATGATTAGTGAAGGAGTACATGGAGTACTTCTTTCACTCAATACTCAGATTACTGTTTTTTTATAGAACTAAAGTTTATATGAAACATGGAACATGATAGAAGGACTAAATAGAATTAGTAGGCACTTTTAGGGCACTTTCAGTTAATGTCCAGAGACTTGTATATGGAGTTCAATGATGCTACTATGTGAAGATATGCTTGCAGCATTTGGAGAGTAGGACTCAACAAGAGCAAAGCCAGATAATGAGATCAGAGATCTGTGTAGGACTGTATAATGTTGGCAGCAGATACATCTGCAGGAAAGGAAGTTCAACCCTTCTGTCCCCAAGACTTCAGTGCCTGACTTGTCTATCCCACTAATTCACATGATTCAAAGTGAATTTTTATGGAACTGCTGATGTGCTTAAACATTAGGCCAAAATTAGACCTCTGGTAAATTGCTTTTCTCTTGTATTCAGCAATTGTGTGTAAAACTTTTCTAAACCAAATTAAATTACAATAATCTCATAGTTTGCATGAAAAAGGAAAGGAAAATGCCACCAAGAGAAATTAGAACATGAATATCCTTTGGTACTTCTTCCTGTGAAAAAATACTTTTATTGATGTTTTGTTGTACCATTTTATTGTTTCATTTTAGATCAGCTTTGCAGTATTTTCCAAATTTCAGTATGAAATGTGACTATCTTCTTTCATTGTCCCCTTTGTAAAAAAGTGACTGAACATTCTCATCTGACATCAGTTGTGTGCCTCACAGAGATGATTAACGAGATACCAAGTCATAGGGAAAGTTAAAGGGTAAAGGGGCATCTCAAACCCTATTACTTTTATTTCTCTGTTGATTTGTTGCTGTTTTTTTAATGGGTGGCCTTTACTGGTTCTCCATATGCCTCTATGATTTCTGCTCGTCTTTATGTTCCCACAATAAAATAGTGGCACAATCACTGAAAAGGGAAAAATAATCAGAAAGCAAGACACCACTTCAGTTTCACTCAGATATAGCACAACCATGACTTACCTGGACAAATGAAGACTGATGTCAAACTCAAGCAACATTCTCTACGAACATCTTACAGCCAGATGTTGTGATACTTTTTCACAGCTATTGTAACTGAGGCTGTTTTCAGATCAAACCATAGAGTATACAAATAAATATCAATCAAATAAATATATTGCCTAGGAAGAATTTTTTGGCTGAGAAACAAAATTTAGAGTAGAAATTTACCAACACGCTAGAATATAATGCTTAATTAGAATAGCTGAGCTTCAAAGCAAGTCTAGACTTCTGCTGTTAAGAATATGCAGCCAATAGCTCTATTAATTAATATTATTCAACTATAGATATCTTTTTGACCCCACTGCAAAAAAAAGGCCTATTTCCTTACATATAGTGAAACTATACTATTAAAAGTGAGACTCCATTATTTCTCTATAATTCTAACTCCAAATATAGTCCTAGCATTGACTTTTTTTTTAAACAGACATGAGAAAATCAATCTGCATAGCCCAAAGTAAGAATGTGCATTTTAGTGTCATTTTAAGCTTAGTTCAAGTATTTTACTTTATTAATCAATTGGTTTTGTTAGTGCTGTTTATATGATGCTGCAAGATCATGAATTAACACTCCAATATTGAAATCAGATATCAAATGAAAAAAAAAAGAATCTTCACACTCAAGAATTGTTGACATGGTGAATAATTTCATTTTATTTTTAATAATGCAGTTACAAATATAATTAGTGGTCTCAGAAGAATATCTGCCTATCTATGTTTTTACAAATACAAGAATAAGATGCCAGTGAAATGCTGTCCATAGTCTATCTCCATAATAACCATTTTCCAACTCCAACCACCTGCAAATATGGATCAAAAATAAATTTTGACTTCTTCCACTCTTATACAGTGTTGGTTCAAATATTAATGTCATTTTGCTTACCAATTCCTAAAGTTATTATTCCTCAAATCATCACAGTTGTCCTTAAGATCCAACACGTGACTATATTTATATATTTCTGACACAGAGATGTTTGAATGACCCATGATCTGCTTGATAATTCCTTATTGAACAAGGAGTATACCTTTATTAAATATGCCACAGTATAATAAAGGCTGGAATTTGGTCCAGTTGTTCAAATTTTGGGATGAAGGTGTTAAAAATATTCAACCACAACAGTATGTCTCTTTTGGGACATGAACTGCTGACATATTTTTTGTTTGGCCAATCAGTAAGATAACTGAGTTGGAAAACCCTTTCTGGTGACATGAATGTAGTCACAAATATGTCATCTTCTCATACCTTTAAGGAAAACCAGTACAGCATTCCTGTCTGTCTTCAACAGAGCTAATTAGCAAGCTAATGAGGGTAGCAGATTGCACAACTCCTTTGGGTTTTCAAAGGGTTGAAGGAGAAGTCAGCATTATTTGAACATTGCTACCTGTTTTCCTTTGAAAGTTCCTTAATAAAACATATACAGACAGACAGACAGACATACACAGCAATCAGGATATAGATAATACGCTATGTGATTGAATAAAATATTTTCTTTAACAGATGCCTTGCAGGCTCATATTTTAGTTGCTTTTAAAAATTCCTCTTCTTATTTCATTTTCATCCAGGGTTTGCAGTAATATGGGGGATTTGTTGTAGAAGCTTTGGTCATTCTGACACCAGTGTTTCAAAGTATGTAATGTGGCTGGGTCCAATTTTGTTGTATTTCAATTTGCAGGCATTTTTAATGATCTTACATAGCATTTCTCTTAAACACAAGAGCATGCTGCAGTTGCATGCATTTGACTGGACAGATTATGACTTTTCAGATTATACACAAGGTCTACATATTCCAGTAGTGCACACTGGAAAGCATTTTTCAATTAAAAAGAGCCAAAAAATCTCTACATTTTCAGGGGAAAATAAGATAGAATTTACTTTTGGAAATTCCAGTAATATGAAACAGATATAAAAGAATTGTAAGATAAGGACATTTCAAACTGATTTTTATTCAATATATTGTGTAAAAATAGATATTGTGCAACAAAAAAGTTTTAGTAGTGTCTTCACAGGGTCTTTATATCTTCCATATTCCTGAAATACAAATCTTAGTGATGAATGAATTTAGAACTAATAGTAGGATTTATTTCCTTTGCTTAAAAGTCTACTGAAAAGACAATGTTTTATTATCTCCCAGATTAATTTTAGTCTTTTCAAGTATATTTCATACTGTGTGAAATGAACTGGAGAAATAATAAAGCCCTAAACAAGTTAATTAAAACAAAAAACCCAAATAAACAAAGAAACAAACAAACAAAAAAGAACATGAGTCCCAACAGTGCTTGTCAGGAAATTTTCAAGGCATCTATCTGGTTTTGTCTGGAGCAAGACTGTACATTGCAGTGCAGTGTCTACTAATTCCATGTCATGTTGAAAATTTTAACCCCCAGTATTTGTTGGTCTGACCTTCTTGTAAAAAATACAAAAGATGTAGCAATTTTTAACGTGAGATAAAAAGTATATGTGTATGCATTTTCATTCTAGTCAATAAAATCTTGCCTTTCAGAACTAAGAACACTTTAAGAGACTAGAAATTATATATTCAAGAGAATGTTCTATTAAGCTAAAATTAACAGTAAACATCTTAACTGAAATAATTTTGAAACTAACTACTTTTTTCAGTGTGTTTCAGAAAAGAAAAGAGACATCAGCTTAGGCATATTGTTGTTTGCTTTTCCAGAACAATACTTCTGGTCTACTAAAAAAATACATGAGAAGAATCACTCATCAAGTCAGGCCATCCGCAACATGTATATTTTTTCTCCTAGAACTATTCTGTATCTGAAATGCCAGCAATTTATCTAATTTCATTTACCAGAAAAACCCTTCCTTTGCATTTGGGGTGCAGAGTAGGAATGTAGTAAAGACTGGGTAGGAAAGTTAGTAGTTCCATCTGCTAAGGCGCTGAAGATATGAGTTTAAGCTTTTCTCTAGACTTGCACTTACATCTTAGTTGTATGAGGGAAGGAATCAAAAGTTATGCTAACCACATAAATCCTTGTTTTCCCATGTATCTGGTGCCCTACAACTATCCTAGTCATTATCACACCTATCCCAGTATGTGGCCTGTGTCTTCTTTCATGTAGCAAAAAGGAAGGAGTTGGATTTGAAGTTATGTTTCATCCTCATGGGTAGATATTTCACACAGTGCAAAATAACAATGACCAACATTGGCTATGCCTTGGTTTCCAAACACTCCATACTTCCAGCAGAAGAAAAAGATAGTTGAACAGCACTGGATCTTTTCTGCTTCCAGAGACATGGAGATATGCCAAATTTCTTCATTTAAATCATTCCCAGTAAGAAGTGAGCTACATTGTGAACTTTCTTTCTCTTTTGTTCCTTCTTTAAAAATTCTCCCTTTCCTCATCCTCAGTGCCCTGCATTTATAGCGAAGGAGGAAATATAAGAAAAACTCATAACACCTGCTGGAGACAGCAAAGCAAAGATAATTATATATCACTTGTGGAACACCTTCAAAAATTCAACCCACTGTGTCTAAGCATTTTTAATTTCCAATTGCATATGATTCTCCTTATAGGTGATAATGATTGATGGCAACATGGTATGCATATGAGCTCAGGAAGGAGAAAATCAACCAGGTTGTGATGAGAAAACTGTTTAAACAATATGAAACTGCCAAATTTAAATGTGCCCTTTAACAAATCCATCCTCTCTACCTCTCTTTTGCAATGGCTGTAAATATGTCACTTCTGTTTTCTTTATTTTCAGACTCTTCTTATCTCTTAATAGAATTTGATGGAAATATCCCACTAGCTGTTCCCCCTTTTTCAACATGTCCAGTGAAACAGGGTTACAAAAAGCAGGACAACACTGAAAAACTGCTATTTGCATGATCATATCTCTTGCCAATTTTCACTTCTGCTCTCAATTTGTCCACACAGCTGACTTTAATAGCAATAACAAAGTTTCTGATATGCACAGTATGTTTTTTTGAACCTCGTTTTAAAGAAGTAGGCTAAAGATTTCCAAAGGCAGCTTTTAATTCCTGGTGTAGTGATGATTTAAGCATCCAAATTAAGACAAGTGAGAGCCTATTTTAGAAGTGCTGAGCATCAGCAAGTCTGAGTTCTAGAGCATTAAAACTCAGCACAGCCAAAGGATCAAGCAGGCACATACAAGCACTCCAAATCAGAGACTGCTTTTGGAAAATTTAGCCTTGTTTCTTAAGGGTGAAATCTTGGCCTTTCAAAGCCAATTACAAATCTCCCAATGACTTCAATAGGCTTGGATTTCACCCTTTATATTTTATAGGAAAAAACAAGCAACATCATACAGAAGTTTCTCTTTTATGATTTTCTTGATGTTTGCTCAACCCTGGCTTCCCTTTAGGTAGGAAAAATCATGGTTTTAATTTAAAATCCATAAAAGCAAATAAACAGTAGCTTAATTACAAGGGTGGATGGGATGTTTCACAATGCTTGAACTAATGTAGTAAAACACCAAGTGTTTGAAAAAACATTTTTAAAACTCAGAAAACTTTAAACTGTAGTGTGCCTTCTCCTCCCTATTCCCAACAATGCTGGAGTTGCTAATTTTACAGCACAAATGGGAAACTGATGACAATTCCTAGTAAAGTAGGTTCCATTTATTTTGACTCATGCCAACAGCAGTACTGTAGAATAACATTTTTAACTGCTTTATCTGTAGTAGGTGCTTCAGTATGTACCCCTAAGATGCATTGTGTTTCTGCTCTAACTCTATGATATTGATTTCTTCCCATTGACTTAGTATGAAAATCTCATAAAGTTCTTATGTTATATAAACATAAAGCATTTCTGTGCCTATATCAATAATTTATAAAATACTTTTACTGGTTGTCAGCCTTAAAAATGAAATCCTTACAGATGATTCAACAGGTACAGTGTTACAAAATAAAAACTGAAACACAAAGAGTGTATGTTTTTTAACATATTGACAGTCTCTTGGTCCTTGAATTGCTCTGATCAGGTGAAAATGGATGAGTAAACCTTAGATCCTACAAAGTCCTCTGTAAAATCTTAAGGAGCCTTCTGCTCTATATCTGTGACACATTAAAAAATGTTATGGTCTGTCAGTTTGAAGACTGAATTTATTTATTTGTTCCAGTCCTTCCACATGCTAGTATGTGTTCACCAAACAAGGATTAGCCATGACAACATAGAAAATACATCTCTTTGTTTTGAATATGTACATGTCCCATCTATGTTGACTTGTTTTCCATAGGAAGACTAGGTACAGAAAGGTTTTTATGTGATGACTCCCTGACCACTCCCTTTCAGGACTAGGGCAGAAACGAGAACATTATTGGTCCACGTATTGAGGGTCTTTGCATGGAAAAAGGTGTTGAGAAATACTCCAGCTCTTCTTTGGGGGGTAGGATGAGGATAATATTTTCTTTGAAACTTATGCTGCTCCTCTTCTGTTTAAAGGTCAAAGATTTGAGGACAGATTACCTTTCCACCTGCAAGAGGTGATGTCAGCAGTGCTCATATTACCTTTATTTAATTTCACTTGGTGCGTTAGCACTAGGGGCCAGACAGTCAAGAAGCCTTATTTCCTGCTCAGATTTGTTCCTTGAGCCACGCAGCCTATTTAGAGTACAGCTAGTTTTTATGGGAAATAAGCTCAAGGAAAGAAAATTTGTCCTCCCTTATTTCAGTGGTTGGTTGTTTTCAATGGATTGGTGAAGCTGTCTATGGCTGGAGGGTCTCATTTGTGGAGGCACCAGGCAACCTTTGATCATCATGCCCAAAGCACCACACTGGATTTCATTTTAGAGCACAAGAGTAATTTTAGAAAGTTTTCCTTCAACAGCCAGCAAAGGTAAAATATCAAGAGAATGGTTCCTTGCTGTGTGCCCAGAGGTCATATTTTCATCTGAGTTCTCCAAAGTCACAAACATTTCTTTTGTAAATTATACTCATTGCTATTCAATATCTATGCTAAATTTCAGACATCCTGTTTTTTTTGGTTTTGCTGGATTTTTAACCAACCAAAATACTACTGGCTATTTCTATAAATAAAGGAGAGCATTTACCCAGTGTATTTTACCTGGATCTGCTTTTGGACACTGTAAACTTGCTTCCAGGAATTAAAAGTCTCTTCATAGAGAGTGTATCCCTACCTACCCACCTATCAATTCTGTTCCTGTTCTTACAATGTTCTTAGAAAATATGCTCAGAAAATAATGTGCTTCACTAGACCACTTTACCTTTTGCCTGGCAATACTCCTGAGGCATCTGCTCTCAGATCAAGGGAACATTGAAAGGCCTTAAATCTGATCTCTTAGACAGCTGTGCTAATTTAACTAAAGGGGCTACAAGAGAGGATGGAGAGAAATCTATAAAGTATTTGGCTGACATTTGAAAAAAGAGATAGGATGTTTGCTTGTTAACCTTTAGAGCAGCCCATTACATAAATTGTGACAATGTTCTCAGATTAAATGAGACTGTATTCTGTCTTAGCTCTAAATTTATCACTTCAGCAAATGAATTCTACTGTAAATTCTGGCAATATATCTTTTAAAGAATGCTGTTTATCTCACTGGGGAAGCAGAGTGCTGATAAATAAGGAGCACAGCCTTTGGATGAAACATGGTAAAAAAGGATTGAAAGGAAGATTCAATAGCATTGCTTTCCTGCTTCAGTGTAGGAATGTTCCATGTTATATGTCTGATTAAATTACAGATTTCTCATAGCATTCCTGTAAGTTCTGACATGATAAGCAAAAAAATCTATGAAAGGTTGCCTTCTCATAATATTTGATTGTGTGAATTCTAATTACATATGAAAAGCATTTGTACAGAATTCAATGATGAATGGTTGTTCAGCAGCAGCTTCAGCTCCTACTTAGGTTTCCATTCAGTCTAAATGAATAATTTTCACCAACTTATGTCTACAAAAGGAGGCTGAGAACTAACATTTTAAATAATTTAATTTTAAGCTCTCCTAAAATTAAAACAACTGTAATGGAATTTTTTGAGTTCCCCAAAGATTAAATCCTGCAATAGTTTCTAAGTGATTAAAATTTCTCTGTGATCATTCAAAACCTGACTAATAAAATAAGCTGAAATTTAGAGAGCTTATGGAAATCTAAAAGGTCCATGTGCATCTTTAGGAAGAGAGTAGAAAAAAACTAGGAAAATTATTTTAGATTAAAATATGAACATATGATGTAAGAGTATGACATTTTATCAGAGTCCATCCATTTATAAAAAACTCCTTGCCAGTAATTATTTAGTCAACCTCTGTAAAAATTTATTTTAAAATATTAATACATTAGCTATTAATTAACCAAAGGTAATGAATATGAACTTTCATTCCATTAGGATGAATTGTGAACTTTTGAAACCTAAAAATCCCGACTTTCAATATTAGTACCTAAACTGGATGTGGAAGCATCAAGAAGTTCTTAAAAGACAAGGAGTTACATACATTGTAATGTTCAGAACACTTTGAGTATTCAAAGGGTTAATTGTCAGAATTGTAAGCTCTGCAAGTTTCAAACTATAATTGCATTACTCATGAAAGTAACGCCTACTTGCCTAAATAAAGCAAAGATTGTTCCTTATAAGGAAAAAAAATATTTTTGGTAAAGTTTTTTGTTCTGGGGGAACTGAACAGAACTGACCAGAAAGCAGAAGTATATAATCCTACCATTCCTAGACACTAATTTTGTTGAAGGCTGCAGTGTTTCATTATTTTATCTTTATTTATCTTTATTTAGAAAGTTTGTTGGGTGATGGTGACTAATAGCTGAACATCTGGATGCAGTGACCTTTAAAAGCCTTTAGTCATTACTGTGCCCAATTAAACTCAATATCAACAGAAGTGCTTGCATTTTGACTGGACTAGTATAAATCACTTTGCAAATACATTGTGCAAACAGGGGGAAGTATTTACCATCCCGGGCTCATTCCCCTCTAAATGACTTCAGCACGATGGGTCAGGAGCTAAGGATTTGTTTTTGTTTTTGTTTCCAAAGTACAAACTTTGACAATTAAGAAAATTAATTAATGAAGTTAGCTGGACCAAACAGCTCAAAAACTTCATCAAGGAACACAACTGGAATTTATCTAAGTCAAACATACAAAAATTATCTGGGATTCACATCTCGCACAGAGAGAAAATAACTTTTAAGAAAGCTTTTTAAAGGCCTAAGTGGATAAACAGCCATCTCATAAAAAGGATATTAGCAGTAAACAGGGAGTTTATCTGGAATGGGAAAAAGAGCAATCATTTAGAGAAGTTTTACTTTAAAGGTCAAAAAGTTCAAGAACAAAGTGAAAATTTTGAAAAGCTAAGCTGAGTTTGGCTTTATTAGGAAAATAAAACAGGTGAGCAGAAGGCTCTCCTAAAAATGTCTAAAATGTGGAAGTTTGGCTCCTGTTCAGTGAGGGATCAAGATAAGAGACAACCTAATGTGGCACCAGACCCCAACATTTAACTGAGCAACTGCTGGAACAAGGAGATGGATGTGCCAGGGATCACCTGAGGCACTCCCAGCCTCAGGTTTCAGGCACCTCCTGGGACACAAGAAGCCATGGTCATGTTGGGACTTTGGGCAGCAGAAGGGGATTAGATCCAGAGGTAAGCAGGATAACTGGGCTGGGCCCAGACAGGGCTGTGGTGAGGCCAGGCTGGCACACCAGCTCACAGGGGCTGTGCACAGGTTGTAGCAGTGCTGGAAATGTGTCCTCTGGCCTCTCTGGGCAGGCACTGACAGCTCCAGGGGCTGGAATGCCATCCTGCACCGTGGCAGGGGGAGCACCAGGGGCAGGGAGGGGCATTTGTTTCCAAATATTTGTTCCTGAGTATAAAGACAAACAGAATAATCAGAAGCCTGGCTTTTCCACACTCTTTTAAAATCAATGGGGAAAAATCCTCTTCAAAAAAAGTTCAGATTCTCTAATTCATCTCTAAAAATTCTTGTCTCTCCATCAAGTCTTCAGGCAATCTCTGTGGTCATGTGCTGTGAAGTGATACGCTGAATTTGGGAGGGCTGGAAAGCATCACTTCAGACCTTCAAGAAAATATACTCAGAATGTAGCAAGAAATAATAAAGGTTCTGTCAGGCTGAAGATTTTACTTTATAGCTAGAAGCTGTACAACACAAAATTTGTATTTAAAAGAAGAAAAATGAGATCTTGGGTGGTTGAAGAACAATTGTTTAACCTTTGTAATATGGAACACCTGGAGAAAGTGTAATTGAAGATTTCACAATAAACAGAAAATGACATAATACACAATGAGTTTATCAAAGTTAATCATGGTGTGCCAACAGAAAATATTGCATTGATTTTCCAGATAGTGCACATATGCAAGGAGCATTGTGATATCGTGTCAGATAGGAAGCTTTTTATTTTACGGCAATTAAATTATGGATTTGTGAAAGTATGATAACAATAGATTGTGGTGAAGGTAACTGTCAAGCTAGAGACACCATAAATCTTTGGAACTAATGTTGTTCAGTATTTCTAATTAGTGGTTAGAGAATACCAAGCAGACAATGTTTCCATAGAGCTTTTTAATAGTTTGAATATGTTGTGTGTAGCTAGGCTGGGTGTCACTTTATACTTTTTAACTACCAAAGGTCCTCATTCCTTAATTTTTGCATTGATGACCTACCTGGAGCATATCACAGCCCCTTCCAGCCCAGATATTTGAGTATCTGGCAGAAGTGAGGCTGCTGTGTGTCTGGAACTTGCTCTGAGATAGTCTCAGGAGAACTCTTAACATGAAGCAGGTTAAATACAAACATTGTCAGTGAAAGAGTGATGGCTTAGAGCACTGAAGTGTTAGGAATAAAACAAAATCCAACAGTACAACGTGCCCAGACTTACATGTGGATCTCTGAAAAATATCATACAGTTCAACAGCCATAAATACAGAAGCAGAGAAATATCAGGTACTTAAATTTAGGCTTTATGAACATTGCTTAAAAAAAAAAACAAAACAATCCTTTTTTTCTGTTGAAGGACAGAGAGCTATTGCTGTTCTCTGGTAGCCCATCTCTATTAGCAACAGGAAGAGGGCAAGATAAAAACTGATTTGAAGTCATTGACCCCAACTTAGAAACTCTAAGGGAGCACTAATACTTAGAAGGATGAAAAGACTTTACAATAAATACAGCAGGTTGTGTCTAAACTGAATTGTAGGTGGGAATGTAATGTGAATAAAAATCAATTCCTGGTAATTCAGATTAGGGAGCAAGGCTGAAAGACTGCTCTGATCCGATCCAATTTCCTGGATGTTATTTTCTGCATAGGATCAAAGGAAAGAAGGGAATATGATTTGTACCTAACATGGAATGGATGTTAATTGAAATGATGAAGCAAGTGTTTCATTATTTGCAAAGCAAAACTAAAACAGGCTGAAAGAATCAAAAGTATAATTAAGAAAGTCATAATAGGAAAAGACATGGAAAAATATTGTCTCATAGCAGACAAAAATTACAAACACTTTTGAGTTTAACCTCTTCAAAATTATATTGCATTGTAAGATTAAAAGTCTTCAGATTTATATCTGGTTGAAAAATGAAAGATAAAGGAATGTATTCAAACAATTTGTGAAGTAGAATTGTAATTGTAGGCATCTAACTTGACTTTTAAATATTGTTGACAAATATGTACATGAAAATGAATCACAATTAATCTTATCCTCTTGCCTTATCTTTTTTTATAAAAAAGTACCAAAAGGAAAATGAACAGCAATGATTACTGACATACCCATATAAGTATACACAGCCATTTTCTCAGATATTGCCTTGCTCAGACTAGAACTGGGAAACCTTATAGCTAACCTTTTGGCTTCAGTCTTCCTATTTTCTCCCTCCTTTATGGATACATATGGATGTATTCCAAAGACAATTTGGCATGAAATATCTTTTTTATCCAGTCTATGACTTCTTAAAATTCAGATATCTGCATCACATCTGTGGAAAAAAAAGCATATGCCAATATTGAATTTTATAATGAAAGGGATGAACTCTCTAAGTGATCTTAAATTGATGAGAAAAATTGCACATCAAATATTGTCACAAGCAAAAAGTGAGAGAAACATATACTAATCAGGGTAGTTGCTGTTTTCAAATCATATTCCTGACAACCTGTTGCTATGTAAATCCAATCTCTGCAGAAGCTATCTCTCTATATATGCTTATATAAGTTACACAAGGAAAATATAGCATAAATGTGTGATGTTGAGGACACTCAAGTCCTGAGAGCAGAGATGAAACTCATTGGCTTGGATTCGTCGTTTCAGATGTCTGGAAGGTATCTCAGTGCAGAACTCAAAGCCTCCTGCCTCGGCACTCCCCTTATTAAATTAATTTGATCCTAGCCATGTCCAGCCAGGCCCTCCATGAGGCAGAGCTGTGGAATGACATGGCTGGTCCAAGGAAAGGAAGCACTGCTTAAGAGGTTTGCAAATATTGCTACAGACTCAGAAAGCAATTTAGGGTTTGCTACAAAAGCTGCAGTCAGCGAAACAGCATGGACCTCAGCTCACATAGGTATTCTCAGTTGTTGAAGGTGGGATTTTTAACAGCCCTTGCAACTGTTCATAATAAAATCAATTGGCAGGTTTTCCCCTAGATAAACTGAGGCAGAAACAGAAAAGGGCTGAGTGGCAGTGGTAACACCACAAACCCAAAACATATATTTCATGAATGGTCTGCTGTCTAAGATCAAGATTCTCACAATTCCTGAAAACATCTGTGGTAATTTGCTGACTTCAAGGAAGTGTTTTCCTATTTACTGCATGTTTCAGCCATGGCACGCACTCAGATCCTGTGTGTTGAGTATTTGTTGCCTGCCCTGCAGGTTACTCTCAAAAAAGAAAGAGCATGTCACAGGAGACTATGCATTATCAGTGGTGATGGGAGCAAATAAAAGCTGCAAGGTGCTATGATGTATTTACCTTTGACTGCAAGATCCTCTGTTTGCATTTAACAAATTAGCTTCTCAGAAGTTGTCTCATCTGAGCAGCAGCTGTTTGCCATATGGATCAAAACTGCATTTGGCAAATGGAGTCACTTCCTCATGCCCATCTGATTTTCATGTACAGTCATACATCACAATGTTTATGGGAGGGGTCTGCCGGTCTGCTGAGGGTGGTTCAGCTGAGAAGTGTTTATTTTGTGTCCCAGTTTTCTTTTTTTTCTTTTTCCTAGAAAGTTCTTCTCCTACATGAGACTTAAAACCCAGCAAAACACAAAGTCCTAAAAACAAAACTTACAAAGTAATATGAGGAAAACAAAAGGTAGTGGAAAAGCAGGAACAAAATTTGTTTTAATATTAGTAAAATAAGACAAATTGTCTGAGTGAAATTCTGTCTCTAAGTAAGAAACGCTGTCTTTTTCGTATCCTAAATATTGGGTTACTATCAACAGATATGATAATTTAATCAAAGAATATGAAGATGATGAGTGTAAGTTATAATAGTGGAGGAACCATTATCAGTTTTATTACTTAAGAACGTTGACGTGGAATTTCCCAGTTAAATAAACTATGGTTTAAGTCTATGCAAAAGGTTTATGCAAATAGAAATAATAAAACCCTTTGTGTGGGTTATAATCCTACAAGCCCAAAATTTTAGTTATAGACTTCTAGCACTGCTCATGCAAATCTGTCACAGCAGATTTCATGCTTTTAATGAATGAAGAGAGCCTCACAACACCTTCTGGTTGTTATGGGTTAGAATTGTTGGAACCAGTAACTAAAATGAATGAGATTAAGAAATTTATTCGTGGACATAATGCATATCCAGATCTACACATTATGTTCACATGTTCCTATAAGGATTCCTACACTAACAACACAAATCACAGAACATCAGAGATAATACATACATGAAAATTAGTTAGTGTGTAGTTGTGGATTTATGTATAACTTTGGGATGCTGTCCTTATGAACAGAACACTGGTTCATTGACCTCTTGAGCTCTTGACTCATGACTTAGCTAATCAGAACCTTAGCTACATAAGAAATTACTTTTTATCATCATAGGAATTATTTTTATTTTTTAATTTTGTAGATTTTTTTTACAAATTACTATTGATTTTTATTAATTCTACTTAATTTCTTAAAAATTCCTATTGATTCTGTATTGCATCACACACATATGAACATGGAGTTTTCATGTGCTTCCACTGGTTTCAGAATGGTTTTCTAATTCACTTCTGGCGCATTAAAGCAACAAAATTACTTCCTTTAACTTACTTTTTGTTTCATGGGACATATTTCCTTAATTCTTAGAATTTTTTCCTGTGATCTTATTTATTTTGCAATCAAAATCAATGGGCAAATTTCAGCTAAGAAGATTTAAGTTGAAGACACTCAGAAAGGTGAGCATTTAATTAAGAGGAAGCAAATACTTCCAGAATACTTTGAGGGCAATCTGAAAGTTGCCCTGAAATTTATTCTGTGATGGTTGATTGATTGTGACACCAAATGCTTTTTCACTTCTAGCAATGCTACAATGAAACCTGAGTGATTACCTCAGATTTAATTGCCCCAAACCTGGACATCTAACATTAGATGAAATGAATACAACCCACAATTAATAACCAAGTGCAAGTAAGAGGCATTTCCATTGGAAAAAATATCCTTTAGTAGGGAGTCCTTATGTGTTTTACTGCTTGTTTGTCAATGTGTGCATGCCATGGTACATGGCAAACTGGCGTGTGCGCTGCTCCCACAGCACAGCTGCTGCTGTGGGATGTGACAAATACCTGAAGGCAGCTCAGGGACAAACAGGAGTGTTCTCAGGAAGAGATGTGCACCTTGGAAAATCGGCTTCCTTTGGTAAGGCTGGAGGACTAAAAGGCAGAAATATGTAGGAAATGTGGGGTGCAGCACGGTAAAATACAGTGTGACAGGCAGAAGCACATATTCTCCCACCTATGTAAGAGACAATCATAGGTATAATGATTTGCCTCTTTTCTAGTAGTATTTTTTTAGGCTTCTTGGAGTCTAGAATATATCTGAAAGTTTTCTTATGTTTCCTATTTTCACTTCTGGTTCCCTGGTGTATATATAAAAATGTCTTTTAAAATGGATTTGTGGGTAGGCAACCTTCCATTCCAAACACAGATGGTACATCTGCATTTATTATTTAGACATGCTAAGTGGAACACTTTTTTACAGACTATTGTAATTATACTTTTTTTCTCACTGACCTAATCCATTTGGATATGACGCAGTGACTTTTATTTAAAACAGAATATTTGCACTCTGTTACCTATTTAATAAAATGAATAAGCAAAAAGGTTTGTCCTTTTGCTGTAGTTGCTGCTCCTGCTTGATTGCAGAGATTTTTACCTACTTAGAAGGTTGTGTCATTGGGTTGTTACTCAAGTATATGATCAGTCTTGGCTTAAACAGTGTGATGCACCACTGAAAAATTGTTTTCCTTCCTGTTGCAGCCATGTCATATTTAACTGAACACTTGTTTCACCATGAGTGCTATTTCACTGGAATTTCAGCTGGCCAGACAACCTATGATTTTCAGTTGGAATGTGGATTTTTCCATTTAGACATTCTCTTCTTTGAATTCCATCACAAAACCTATCTATTCATTCAGACTTGATTTTACAAGGCAGATATTTCTATTTTATCCTTTGTTTTTTTTTTTGTGAGAGTATTGACTTAGGATTAAACTCTATAAGTTTTTTATTAATAGTTTGCAATTTATTTTGGAGTGAACACCCTTTAAAGTACCTCCTCTCTTTTTATAAAAATAGTCCCATATACCTAGACCCAAAAAAGTTCTTTTGAGAAAGTGTCTAAAACCTTTTGTAGTCCCATAAATATGACTGGGAGATAACCAAGGATAACCAGATTTATGACCATATTTTGTTACCTCTTTAAAAATGGGTCACCCAGAACAACAGCTAGTTAATGTTATTCAGATGTGATCTTTGTGAGCAGAAGAAAAGCTGATCCCTGCTGTTAAGCTCCATCTTTGGACAGGCTGCTGTTTACAGTGCTGATATTCTATCTGTATCAGGTGGATACACTGAGGTGACAGAACATTTCAAGCTCTTGTAGCCTTCTACATCTTTAAAAAGTTTACTTGAAATTCTACCACAGAGAAGTATCTTTGGTTCAGCTGTAACTGCATTTCAGCAGTTCTGGTATCAGCAAATTCAGGAAAGATGGCCATGGACAGGATGGCAGGCAGCATGCCTCAGTATGCCACCTAAAATGCCGGCTCTCTGGAATTTAGCCACTAAATTTTGCCCTCAGAGGCATGATTCTTTGTTAATTTTTCTTCTTGTAAAATTCTCTTCTAGTCTTTGCTTCATAAGGCAAAATTAAATTCATAAAAGTTAGCCCACATAACTGTATTTTTAAATTGATAACATACAGGAAGACTGTGGAGTTTTCCTAAAGTTTTAGAAGAGAGAAAGTGAAAAAGAGAGGAGGAAAGGAAACCAGAAAGGTATGGAGAAAGTTAAAAGGAGATTGCGATGAAGAAAGAGAAAAGGAAAAAGGAGAGAAGGAAAGAGAGAAAAAGGAAGATGAACAAGAAGTGGAAGAGAAAAGGAGAATGGAATGGAAAGGAAAAAGAAAAGAGGAAAGGAAGGAAGGAAGGAAGTGGCGGAAGGAAGGAAAAGAAAAAGAAAGAAAGAAAGAAAGAAAGAAAGAAAGAAAGAAAGAAAGAAAGAAAGAAAGAAAGAAAGAAAGAAAGAAAGAAAGAAAGAAAGAAAGAAAGAAAGAAAGAAAGAAAGAAAGAAAGAAAGAAAGAAAGAAAGAAAGAAAGAAAGAAAAAAAGAAAGAAAGAAAGAAAGAAAGAAAGAAAGAAAGAAAGAAAGAAAGAAAGAAAGAAAGAAAGAAAGAAAGAAAGAAAGAAAGAAAGAAAAGAAAGAAAATATAAAATTCTATATCCACTGACAGTATCTTCTGTCAATGAGGCATATAAGTGGTTTACCACAGTAATTAGCACTCAAAGTTATTTAAAAATATGATATACAGCATTCAACATTTTGGTTAACTATGCCTCCTGTCAAAAACTGGAAAATTATTTCCAGACACAGAGACAGGTTTCTATACCCATTTAGTCTTTACAATAGCACATTATCAAACATTCCTGTCATAAAATACAGATTAAATGTCAATAGTGTGTTGGCTATTTTAATCTTGGGAAACAAATACCAGATTTTTTTTTTTTTTTCACTAGAGCAGTTATAAGAAAAATAGTTTAAAAGTTGTTCATCTCAGGCTGAGTGACATATCCCTGTATTTCCTGTGGGTGCTCAAGGCACATTATCAGTGGTTTATCTGAAGTATTTCCATAACTGAAGGACATGTGTATAAAATGATCTCAGGAAAAATACAGAGTTTTGCCATTGCTCTTGAGTATATGAATTGAAAGCACATTGGTTTACCTCCTGGGAATAAATGAAGAAATACATAGGAATGGCAAAAAAATTGTAAATCAGATACATGGTATGTAAATCTGCATATTTGCTGTATTGATGGCTTTACTTCCTTGTTAAAAATTGTTTACTCAAGGGTTTACATGAATTGTTTATTCAAGGGTTCACATGAAAAACAAGTTAAGCACAGCAGGGTTATTAGGGTTTTGTTTGGCTTCTTTTCTTCTTAAGAAAAAGTAATAATATTGCACCTCTGAATATTCATTTTTCTATAGTATATGAAAAAAGCTATTTTTTACCAGAATAAAAAAAGAAACACACAAAACTGTATATTTGAAAGTCCCTTGCCTATCTGATTTAGCTAATATTTTTGCTTAGCTGTTTACATGGGAAACATCTCTGCACAGAGAGAGAAAAAAGTCATAAATCACTGGGAAGATAATTAATTTCATAGCACTGAAAGTTGGATGACCATCAAATGTTGGCAAGTTGGAAAACATTCTAAAAACTTGTTCTGGTTTTATACTTTTCCCTAGACAACCTTCATTGATTAATGTCAGATA
This sequence comes from Zonotrichia leucophrys gambelii, assembly GCF_028769735.1. Taxonomy (NCBI): domain Eukaryota; kingdom Metazoa; phylum Chordata; class Aves; order Passeriformes; family Passerellidae; genus Zonotrichia; species Zonotrichia leucophrys. The sequence continues at coordinate 62,070,273 of NC_088170.1, read as the reverse complement.
AAATTTCTTGTCTATTTGAACTTGTCCCTCAACCCAATCTGCAAATTCTTAAACTAAAACCCAGTGTTACTGATCTGGGGAGTTAAGAGATACAGTGAGTATTAATCTGTATATGACTGCTGTAAGAAAGACTTCAAAAAACTTCCAGTACTAACACAGTCAGAAATACTATGTTTTAGTTTAGGGCACAGCACAGCAGTATTCAGCAGAGAAAAAAAAAAAACAAACACAACTTTTCCATAGTTTCTTTCTACCCCACTGTTGCAAATGTGGGGGTGTTTTTTTGTTTGTTTGTTTTTGTTTATGTTTATATATATAAATCTCATTTTATGAATGAGAAAATCCTTTTTTAATAACATGACAAAAACCATTGGAAGAGACTATCCTACCAGTCTGCTTAGCAGTAGAGTTCCAAATTCAAAACCTTTTTATTTGGTAAGTTTAATTTTTCATGTAAAGAATGAGTTAAAAGCTACAGAGAAGTTCAGCAAAGCTTCAGACAGCTTTAGAATTGTAGCTTCAGCCCACAGATATCCAAATTCTGCCTCTGTGTTATTTTTGCTGCATAAATTGGTAGTAAAAACCTCAGCAGAAGAATATACTAAGGCAAGAATATACTCTGTTATTGTTTAATGTGCAGTGAAGTTTAATCATCCATGTTCAAATTTCACCTATAACAAAAAGCTTGGCCAACATTTTTTCTCTATGAAATGTGGGGATTGGGTACTTTGTAGAAAACACTGTGCATAGCTTTGAGGTATAGAATACTAGAAGTAGCCTGAAGAAGTGAATATTTTATTTTATTGGCATAGCAGAGGTGGAGCAATCACACTGTTATCAGCATCATTTCACTACCAGAATTGCAATACCTCTAGTAAGAGCCTAGGGGAGAAAACTGGGCAGATGAAAGATTTTTCTTTAAGATATAAAGAAATGACACAGCAGAAAAATTTATCAGTTTGTTCTAGTCTTCTATTGAGAGTTCCTGTCCTGATTCTGCAGCCCCATGTCCCCTTTCCCTACTTGACTATTTTCCAGTAGCTGCATTACAAAGCTCCTATCCCAAACAAGGAGATGATTCCAATAAAGTACCCAAAGCTTGTTCCTTAAAAGAAGTCAAGTTGAGATTTCTCCTTTGATAACATCTTTTCTGATATCTTGGCAAGCTTTCTCTCTCAGGGCTTACAAAACTTAAACCAGGAAAGATCAGTATTTTATGGCCATGAACCATGAGATCTTTTTTGTTTCTGGTTTTTTTTCTGAGCTGTCATTAATATGGCCTCATGTCTGAGAGACTGCTTGGAAACTGATGATTCTCCATGAAGGCTTCTTTCTAAAACCTTTAACAGCACCCTAGGTAGAAATTCTCCTCTTTGATATGAAATCCTAGAGAATTTACTCTTGACAGCAAGTTCTGGAAGCCTTCAGTCTCTGGAATTCAAAGAGCTAAGGCTTTTGTCTCTGGATTTTTGAATTGCTCAAGTTATTCCACAGTGTACAATCTACAGTCAAAGGCCAGTTTAATTTTATTCTTTGGTACTCTAAATTTATTGCGAACACTTCTTAAAATTTATACCAGTCTCAGATACATTAACAGTATTTTTATAGCAATATCTCATTTTTTTTAACCACTGTTTGTTACCTTTTTCATTGTATCTGATCTCTCAGCATCAGTTTTGGTAGTTTTTTCTCAGCTGATCTGACAAAAACTTTTTTTACCAGAAGTATCATATTGGAAGGTAAAGTGCTTTTGCCACCATTTTACCTCCTCTAGGGATAAAATGTATGCTAAATTGAGACCCTGTTGAAAACTTTTCTTAATTTAGAAGTACACATTTAAGTTGAAGAAACCAATACATGGGCCTGCATTAACATGTCTGTATTGTTTTTGTCACAATTTTCCTGGAATAATTGTGGTTTGTTTGGACTTTTTTATTGCATGTTATATATATTTTTTTTTTATTTCAATGTAAAAAACTATGTCTTGATTTGAAATCCATCAAAATTTAATTATCTTTTTGAAATTAAAGCAATTAACGAAAATAGAAAATGGTCTAGGAAATGCAAAAATTTTTCTCCAGTTTGGGATCTAACATAAAAGGATCTTGGAAAAAATATCCTAGGTTTTATGATTAAGCCAGGTAAATGAAAAAAAAATCAGCCAGGGATGTTCAGTGGTTTTACTTAAGCACACTTTTGGTTTTCACTAACTTAAAAAAATGCAGGAGGAGGGGTGAATTGTTCGTACACATAAAAGGAAGCTTTAAGATACTGCCCAAATGACATGTATACACACCTCACCTCAGACCCAAAAATCATTAATTGATTTAAAAGACAGATAATTCTAAAGACAATGAGACTAGGAAATTTTCTCAGTGGTTAAATACTTTAGGTGGATTTTTTCAAGCTTTTCTACAATAAAGAAAAAAAGTACAAAACTAAATCTAGATTTCCTTGACTGTGGTTAAGCTTTGTACTTTACCTAAATATGCAAAACAATGAAGCCTTTCTGAACCAAAAATCACATCTTCAGAGAAATAACTTTAACTATGGCATGTAAATTAAGGGCTTCTCGGGCTGTTGCTTCATATCAAACATATTCAGCTTCTGGTTTTTTTTCTAAAGGCCAGTACCACAACTTAATTCTAGCAGACTGAGGTCACAGAGAGGTTCATTTTTTCTTACATTCTTGCACAAAATAAAAAATAAATAAAAAGCTACTGTTAGGGGTTTGCAGTTCAAATTAGGCCTTCAGTAAGAGAATTTATTTACCAGTACTACCAGTGGTGTTTATTCTTTGCAGACTTTCTTGGCACTGCAGACATTAATAGCAGAGGAAAAAAACAAATATAAACCAAAAGTTTAGCATTCTTCATCAATACCTAAACTTTATACACGAGGAACAAATTCTTTTGAGTTGAGTGAGGGATTTTTGGTGTTTCAAAATCCACATACCCACAGTACAGCACATCCCACAAAATTTTGAATGAATATTATCAGAAATTTTAATGAAAATAATAATTTTGCATGTACATCTCCATGTCGATAAAACATTTAGGTGTGGAAATATCTAAATTTCAATCAGATAAAATTTTAACATTAATAACAATGTGTTGTATATGTTATTGCATCTTTTCTTGGTTTTTCCTTCCTTCCTCCCTTCCTCCCTTCCTTCCTCTTTTCTTCTCTTTTTCCTTTCCTTCCTTTTCCTTTTCCTTTTCCTTTTCCCAAATATTAGAAAAAGTAAGTTCTGATGGGCTGCATTGTCATCTCCTGCCCTTGGGTACCATTCCATAAATGACTTAAATGACTTTCACACTAGAACTTAAGAATTGTTCTGTTATCCATCTGAACTCCTCCTGGTTAGCATTCAGCAAATATGAGAAAAGCAATTACCATATGTCCCACACAGGAAAACCATAAAGGATTTATGCTTTTAACTGACTGCAGGGATGAATGCTGGATTACCTGCCTCGGGTTTAGCAGCCAGACCTGAACACCTGGGACTCTGGGTGCAGGAAGAATTGTAAATTATCTATGATTGAATATTATGAACACATGTGAACTAAAATGGGTGGAACCCAGCCCAGCCAAGTCACTCTGGAGCTCGTTTTCATTCTCAAGTTTCCCTGGTGGGATCAGCACCAAGGCTCATGGTAGGTGCCACAAAAGCATCTCCACTGCCCAGGGCTCTGCACACTTGGCTGGGGTGGTGAATCTGCCCTCTGGGACAAGCAGGTCAGATCTGCAACATTTGGTATGATGACATGCAAAGTCCTGTGGACTCAATCTAGAGTTGTAGACTGTGAAGTTTCTGAGCCTTTGCTTTCAACTACCCACTAATTCCTGTGAGTGGATCTTGTTATCCACTTCCTGATCCTCCTCCCAGTTTTCATGCCTCATTTCCCCTTCTCTTTCTGCACAAAGAAGTCATGGGCATTATCTTGGAAAACTCCAGAGCCTTGGCTGAGGTGCCAGCAAGTACTGACACCTGTCATGTGCTGTAACTCTGCTTAAACTCTGCCTTACCCGGCAGTGCCAAACCTTGTGCTCCATACCACAATCAAATCTCTTCTGCTCCTAATCTCAAGGTCAGGTTATAAAAACAAAAAGACAAAAAAGCTTAGTACTTCTTGAAATGTGAAGCACAATTGTTCAGTTTAAACTACTCAGGCAGCCTGAGACTTTTTCATTGATTAACTCTGTGTTTAACAGTAATTACTGCAAGCATTTATTTGGCCGATTCTCCAGTAGGATTTTACCACAGTGATCCTATACCAGATAAATCAAGAAGTAAAAAGCAAATATTTTGAGCAAAAGTGTTGCTTCATATGAAAGATGCTGTTTCATTTAAAAAAAAAATATTCTAAGCTAATGGTGACTTAATATTATTTTGTATACATGTAAGGATTCCTGCCCAAACTGTGAATATCTAGCATTTCTGAACAACAAGTTACATCTGAAAAACAGATTCAACTGTGGTTATGGTCAGAAAAGAGAATATAAAAATAGCAGTTTCCATGTGTTTGGTCATGTCTGCTTACTTTTCCAACCAAAATAAAGTTTTTTGAAATTTTTCACTCATGTAGGCAGTCCAGAGCAAATACATCTTTGGTAAAGTGTGCAAGTAACTCTTTTCTTTTCAGATAACTTTTACAGAAATGTTATGCTACTTTCCTAATACAGAGCTACACTGATTTGAAAGCCAGGTTATCAGAGCAAGTTTGCAGAGCTGCCAAAAAAATTAGAAAAAAAATATAATCAAAAAACCCAACAACCCAAAATTCCCCACTCTCAGATAAGTCCCCAAAAAAGAAATAGAGAAAGGATTTACAGGCCCAAAAACTTGCCCTTAAAGGGTCAGAAAACAATATTCTTGCATAAAACTTGCAACTTTTGAATGTTGTATTTTAATTTTTAGTTACTCTGTGTGCAGGCTGAATCAGAACACAGAATTCTTTCTGACAATTTATTTAATGAAAAGGAATTTTGTTGCAGCTTTCCTTCACATTGAAAATTCATTTCAAGATAAATTTTGATTGAATTGATAAAATATTATGCTTCCACTGCAAAATAGATGGGGCATGAAGACGCAGAAAAGGCTCATGCTACATTTTGCAGTACATGATGTGGCACCAAAAAGCATTTTCCTTTCACAGATCCAGATGCAAATCTCAGTCTTGACTGCCTACAAATAGAACATCTGAATACAGAATCTGTAGGATTGTCGTGGTTTGTCAAACCACCACAAGAATCTTTCCTTTTCTAATGCACCTGCTGTCCCTGGCCCTCTGGTCCCTGTGTCCTGACTTCCCCTGAGGGGAGATATACAATGGCCTATGCAAAAGGCAGAGGCATCCTGAAGCAGCTCCCCAAAACTGGACAAATGGAGAAGCAGGACTATGGAGTTACACCTGCCCAGCACAATATCGGCAGCTAAAGATGCTCATGACCAGGACTTGAGCTCTCTTACAGAACTGAGACGCATCATGAATAATCCACAAGATTATGTATTAATAATAGGATTCCATATAGCAGAATATTTCCTCCATTAAGGAGCACTCCAGACCTTAAGAGACACAACAGCAATCTTCCTAAAATTTAGGAGGAATCTGAATACAGGCCAAATATTCTCCTCAGAGAAGTCAGTGGTAAAACACTCTACTTGACTTTCATGGTGCATGAATCTGCCCTCTGCAAAAAATGTCACTCAACACATGCATGGGCCAAAAGTCAAATACATCTGGTTAGCAGAATGTGGCTATTTTGGGCTCAGAATGGTGATATGATTATTTTTGTTGCTTTTTTTTAATACTTATGTCTATCTTTGGCAGGGAGTAAAACAGGAAACAAAAACTGATAAATCCATGTTTTATCAGTTGCACTGGACAAGGATTCCACACAAGGTTGTTGGCCAGTGGAATATATGTTCTCTGTTTCTCAGGTAGTACATCTCCAAGAAATTCCTGAAAATTAAGGTTTACTCTTGGGAGAAAAACAAGGGCAGCAAAAAAAATCAACGAAATCTCCTAGAAATAATGCTCATTCTGAAACAGAAAGCATTTTTTCCACACAAATGTGTTTTTCCTGTAATACCAAATGTTCAAAATATTTTCTTAACAGACTGTCTCCCAACTTTTTGATTTTTTAACCTTACTTTCATTTAGTAAGGCAGCTCTGCAGACTTGCTCCCAAATGGAAATTCTAACTTTTGCCACTGGGCAAAAGTAACTGGGTAAAAAATCCCACTCATATATGTTGGAAATACTTGATTAAAAGTTATTTGGGGATTGGGAAACAATCTATTTTTTAAGAATACCTGTTTCACTCTAATCATCAATCTGGGCAAAGGAGTCCAGGCCGGGAAGGAGCCTGGACATTTTTCTGACTCACATGGCACGGGGCCACATGTGGATCTCTGGTTTTTTGTGGAAAATGGAGGGAAACAGTTTCCGCTGTTGTCACACACTCCTGCCCTAGATGGTAGGTGGATGCATGGGAGAAAGGAACAGTTTAAATTACAGCAAAACTTTTCCTCAAGTGTTTATTTTTGAACACTTGCATGTCACGAAGGCCGGTCTCATGACTTTAAACAAAACCCAATGTCATTGCTTCCATGAGGTTAAAATGAAGTGCAAGAGAAAAATTACAATGACTTTGCCTGCAACAGAAGGAAGGTCAGGCATCGCTTTGGACTGAAGATCGTCTCCATGGAGCAGCGCCAGCAGCTGATACTTGACCTTTAAATTCCCCAGAGCTGCCACAATTTTGAGGAAGTGGCATTTGTCAGATGGCCAGAGAGGGTGATGGAAAGGCCAGGCTGGTGGCTGGGGGCAGCCACGGGCAGGTCAGAGGAAAGGTGTTTCCTTACAGTGAAATTGTCCGTGTGGTGGGAGAATCCCAGTGAAATGGCAATGGATGGAGGCGCTGCCTGGCGATGAGGCCAAGGGGCAGGTGCAGAAAGTGGGACGCTGTGAAGGGACAGGGAGGAGAGGTCTGTTCTGGCTGCAGGTGAGATGGCAATGGGGACTGTGAGGGAACCCTGCCGCAGGAGCCACCAGCCCCGAGGCAAGAGCTGAGGGACCTGGCCCGGCCCGGCTGCTCCTCCCGAGCTTCTGAGGGATGGAGAGAGGCGGGAGGAAGGAGGGGGGGAAGGAGGGAGGGATGAGGCGGGGGAAACCCTCTCCCTGGGCTGGTTGAGGGGTGGGAGGGAAGGGAGGCAGCTCCTGAGGAGGGGAGGAGAAGAGGCAGAGAGGGGATGTTGTTAAACAGTTTCTTACCGTAAGAGGGAGTTGGGACCCAGATCTTTCCAGTTAATCACACAACAAACTTAGATCATCGCAATAAAAAGCTCGGCTCACTCTGCCTCCTCGAGTGACCGGCGGTGCACGGGGTCCCTCCGAGGAGCCATCTCCCCTTCTCCTCCCCGCCAGCCGCCGGGGGGGCCGCCAGCACCATGCGGGCCACCCACCTCCTGCCAGCCTTGCTGCTCCACCAGCTGCTGCTGCTGCCCACCGCCATCCCCGCGGCAGGTCAGTTCTTCTATCACTTCGCTAGCGACCCCCGGCCGCCTCGCAGCCGCAGCACGGCCCCTGTCCCCCGCTCCGCCGCGGCGGGGAGGGCGCTGGGGCGGCGCGCCGGGCGCTGCCCTCAGGTCTGAGCCCGCAGGTCTGAGCCCGCAGCCCGCAGGTCTGAGCCCGCAGGTGGGGCTGGCAGCACCTCGCCCTGCGTGTCCGGGCGGGCTGGCAGCGCCGCGGAGCCGAGCGGAGCCGGCCGGGACGAGGCGCGCAGCCCTGAGGGAGGCGGGTCCCGGCCCGGGGCTGCCCAGGGGCCGCCGCTCCCAGCGCCTGCACCGTGCGGGAGTGGGCGCGGGGCTCGCTCAGGACTGGCAGAGCTGGAAAGCGGGAGAGAGGGGAAAGAAAATCGCATCCTTGCCCAGAGGTGCTCCCGGCCGTTATCTGGACTAGATCGTGTATCCTTAATTTCCAGTGGTAGAATAAATGTTAAATAACAGAAGTTGACAAGGAATACCCAAAGCATGGGATAGTGCACTGCTGGACGGGAATGTCCTTGCTGAAGTTCAACAGCATGAACGTGCTATTTCCAGACTGAAATACTTGTAATTTCATTAGATGTTCCCGCTGAAATCCGGGAGATGCAGGGGGGGGCAAGGAACGAACAATAAGTAATCAAGTGCTGGATGCTCTTTAGCTGAATTTCTTTCCTGAAGTGTCCCCCCTGGACTGATTATCTGAAGAGCCAACTCTGTGCTTTCTATTGGCCCTCTGGGAAGACGTTTAAGGAAAAAAGTTTGTAAAGGTTTCTACAAACCTTTCCTTCCTTCCGGCAACATTGTTAGGGTCAGACCTTTGCACAGACAGAAACAAAGGACAGGCACAATTCAGGGAAAGAATCTGCCAGGAGCAGGCAAAGCAAGGGCAGGGAACTGTGGCAGCGGGTTCTGGGGCAATATCTGAGGGCATCAGGCGCAGTATGTAATGCTCATGGCTTCCAAGTCATAACTGCTTTCTAGTTAAAGAATAAATACTTTGAAATGGAATTTCAAAGTGGAATATTTTGTGATCTGAGTGGGCAAGTCAAAAACAGACTGGCAGCATCACGTGCAGCAAAACCTGTTGTTTTCCCCCTGCAAGGAAGAGTGTGGTTCTGTAGGATGCTGAACAATCTCATTACAGCTTCTGTGCTCAGTCTGCTCACTGAGGATATTGTTTTCACAGGCATTCTTTAGCAGGTGACACAGAGATACAGACACTATGATACTATACTTTTCTGAACTCCTTTTCCATGCACATGGGAATTTCCATTTTTTGGATGTGCAGCTTCTCTGAAAAGTGATGACTAGAGCTGGTTAGGAATTTTCTGAGAAAATGTTTTGGGTTTCTTTGACTGGAAAATGCTGATACATCAAAACTTTTCACAAAAATAATTCCTGTTAAAGAGAAACTTTCCTGGGTTTGTTTCCCTCAAATCAAATGGCAGAGAAATAGGCAGCAGGAGACATTGCCAATAGCTTGTAATTGCCAATAGTGGTAACCTGCTATTGAGAAACCCTCACTTGTGACAGAAGCTCATCAACTGATGGGCTAGTTAGGAAAATAAGGGCGAAATAAAGACTGCAGACACACTCACACACACACACTTTATCCCTTGGGCCAAAGGTACTCAACCAGTCCATAGCCAAGCTCATAATAGGCTAGGTCATGCTTTGTTCTCCTGGTAGGTCAGGGTGCTTTTCCTGAGTGAGAGAAAGTCCTTGTTGTCCCTGACTGTAGGCTCTTAGTGCTGGTCTGTGGTTTACCAACTTCAATGAATGTTGGATCTACTTAATATTTTGTGAGGGAGACTGAGAGACACTTTCTGTACTGCCTGTATCAGTACTGGGCTGATTAATAGGTTGGTGCCTTAACCAATGGGCTCTCCAGTTTGAGGGTGAATGGTTCATCTGGATGAGAAGAAAAATCAGATTTCCAAAACTTCATAGTTTTTTAGAGTAGGACTTGTTTTCTGACCTGCTCTTATGGTGACAGTTTCTTGACTACCCTGCCTTTCTTAATTTTCCTCTCCCATCTTCCTTAATATTAATTAATCCTGTTGTTTGCCTTATTGGCAAGAAAGATTACTCTTAGCACACACTGCCATATCGCTTGCCTTGTTTTTGAAAATACATGATCTTCAAAAAGAGTGTCTGTATATTTACATGTAGGCAAGGGAAAGTTGTGCTACTTCTTTATGAAAATACAAATTTCTGGTCAATTTCTGTAAATGATTGCCTTGTAAACATATATTGTCTTTGTTTGGGACGTTGGATCCTTTTTACTGGGATGTTTTTAGGAAAGATTAGGATTTGCCTATATATGATTATTTTTGGATATGAAAAACAAGCTAAATGATGAAAACAGAATTAAAACACAAGAAGTCTTTTTTTAATGCACATCCATACTTGTAGTGCTGTTCTGTCAAATCTGATTTCAAATGTACATAAGGGTGAATTTAGTTTCTTCTGTGAATGAATATTCTGGGTTTGTAATCTCATGCCCTAAGTTCTATGCAAAGACAATGTCCTGTGTAACAGAAGTTGCTGACTAATGCAGTTGGGTTATATTAAGGGGTAAAGAAAAAGGAGGGTGAAGAAAACACAAGAAATTTAAATGTCAGCAAGCTGTCTACGCTATCACTTTCTGAGTTCCTTTTTAATATATAAAAGATAAGACTGCGATTGATGAGAGATAAATGTGCATGGTTCCTACAGACTGCTTGCCTAGTCATTATCAATATCCTGTAAGTCTCTGTCACTTGCACAAAGAAATTAATCTGTAGCTAATAACTTCATCAAGGAGTTTTCTTTCTTGATCAAATGTTCTTATTATTCAGTATTCTCGGGAAGAATCTCTTTAATAATATTCATTTAGTGAAACTAAAAATGACTCTTTAATCAAAGCAACAAGTAGATTGGCATGTTGCAAAAGAGTGAATGTTAAAGATTTATTTAAATTAAAGATACATTTTTCTGTGAGAAGACTGTCAGCCAAGTGTGTTTATTCAAATTTATTTAAAGCACATTCTGTAGTTTGGATGATCTGAAGAAGTTGCTAATGAAGATGTGGGAGTTGCTCTTAGTTCCTATATATATTATCACTTAAAGAAAAAAAAAATCAAATCCCATAGCCATAATCAATTTTTGAATGTTGTGTATTCCTGTGGTCTGCATAGCTAAGTATATTTTTAAAAATTAATGTGATTTATACTTTCCCATCCCAGCTGTAGATAATCATTATACTATATACTGTCAACAAAGTGAAATGATACTGTGCCAGTTGGAAGAGTGTATTCCTTCTGTTTAATGGAATACTTTTGGTACTCAGTTCCAGGGGCTGCTTGTTTTGCTCTCACATGTAATACAGCTCTTACCCTGCTTAACAGATTTTCTGTTTCTATTAATGCCATTTTCATAAGCAACATAGCAGGAGAATATAGGGTTGAAAGACATGAGATTAAAATGTTGCGTAAAACTCTGGAAAATTGACCACTGAAGTCAAGGAAAGGAAAGCCTCTTATTGGAGGAGCTCATCTGTCATTATTGTAATACTTCAACTGAGGCCAGGGTTGGAAGGGAAATGCGCAGTCTCCCTCAGAGAGCAGAATATCTCCCTTTTGGATCTTTATGCTGAACATTAGTTTGCCACTTAAGCATTTCAAACTTTTCCAAGGAGATTTAAAACCAGGATAACTGGGCCCTCTTTTTGAGTAAACGCATGATGTGGAACAAAAAAGCATTGCCCTGGATGTTTGTAATTACTTGTACTGGATGAGTGTTGGAATTTCACTTTCTCCCCATCAGCATTAAGATGGGGTGGAATGGCAGGGACTAGGAGGCAGCACAGAGGTGAGAGTGGATTGATCATGGAAGTGAGAAAGGATTGCTCTCCATGCTTACCTGGGAAGCAAGGATAGTAGGACAACTGCCATAATGCAGGCAACATTTGAACCTTGCCGTGGGGAAAGTATGGCAGCTAAAAACCTGGGAAGAAGGGGTGAGGGCATGTTCACTGTTACCCCATCTCCTCCTGTCAGCTTTTGTGGCAGTGCCCAGAGGGTTTAGAGCTGTTCCCGAGTGTGGTTAGTACCTCCATGCAAAGCAGCACTGTGGTGAAGCTGAGCTGGGAACATGCTCCAGATTAGTCAAACGTGTTGGCAAAATCTAGCTGTAGTTTTCAGTGCCTTGTGGGCCTCCACCCATGTGCTGTGTGGTGAGCCCAGCCGTGCCTGGCAGTGCTCGGTGCTGCTGGCCCAGCTGGGACTGGCTGCTCCCGCTGTCCCCCCTCAGCTCCAGCTTCTCCTATGACTCGCTGCCTTGGCCAGCAGCACTATTTTCATGTATACAACACGAAGCAAGGCTCTCATCACTCCTCACAGGGGCTGCTTTGCTGCCCTCAGCCATCTGTCATTCTTTGTTTTGCCCAGTCCCTGCCCTGCCTACTTGTGCTTTTCTCCTTACCCCTTGCTGCATGCCCAGAATTCCGGTTGGCTGGGACACCATCACAGAGGAAGGGCACAACATGCTGGGTGCCTCAAAGGAGACACCAAGTGCTTGTAAAGACTGGAATGCAGTGGAAAATGATGTGGATTTAATATTTGCGCACAATGTGTAAGAGAGCAAATCTTACCAGGGAAAATCCTCTCAGCCATTTAGCCAGAGGTTAGATACAGTTAGTACAGAGTACAAACTGCTGCACATTTGTTTCTGCCAGTGAGTCCCAGCATCCTGCTGAGCAGATAACCTTTTCTTGGAAGGAAAAGATCTGTCCATCTGCAGCTACCATCCAATTTTAGAACATACTATCAGTTGTTAGCATTACCCTTAGCTCCTTGAGTTTTCATGCTGACCATAGGAGTGGATTCCAAGGGCAGGACTTAGCATGAACATGAAGTTGGGTTCCCAGTTACCTGGCAGTCTTTGCAGCTGCTAAAAAGGGAGTGTGGGTGTGTGGTGTGAGTGGCAATGTAAAGCCAAAAAGAAATATCTTTTTGCATTTCCTGAATCTGCTCAACAACTAGACTGAGAGCCAATGGAGAAATACGGAAACCATTATCTATTATATATAGATATTGTATGGATAGTTATATATATTTCAAACTACTTTCTAAAAATTGTGTGGTTTTTTTCCCCATAAGGCTCTTGTGCCAAGAAAATAAATGTCAGAAGTTAAAATATTCACATCATCCTCCAGGTACTTCTGAGAAACTGTTTAGTTTTGACAAGCTAGAGATGCCTCCTTGGACAGCTGCTTTTATTTTGGTGACTTTCCATCTATACAGCTGACTGCAGATTTTCTGGGTATGCTTGGTAAACTTCTTTTACGCCAAATTATTGTCTTACATAAATAACTGCATTAAACTTAATCTGGCATTTTAAGCCTATCCAATCTACAAAGTTGTTTTCTTGGGCACAACTCAGATTGCTCCAGTTTCTCATTATGTTGGTCTGCCTTTCTTCCTTTTTTTTTTCCTTTTCCCCCAAATGAGAAGTCATTTGGAAAAGGTGTTCACTTTTTGCATTCTAGCCAGGAATCTGGATATTTCTGATACTGAAACAGGCAGAAGGAAAAGTCAAAGTAAATGAAAATAAGTTAAAAGTGTTGAGCCCTAATTCTTTTTGTCAGAGTGATTCTGTTATGACTTGATTTGAGACAAAATTGCCCTGAATGTATTTATTGAAGAAGTGCTTTTGAATGGTTTGCACAGATTACAATACTGTGATGACCCTATTAATGATGTTAGGATCAAAGTTCATCCTTAACATCCTTTCTTTTATTTCTGTGACCACACTGTTAACTTAAGCATGTTGTATCCAAAAGCATTTAGTAACATCTACTTTCACCATCTGGTGAAGATTTGGTTTGTTTGTTTTTTCTTTTTTTCTTGATGAAGCCAGTATATTTATGTGATCATGCTGAGGAGCACAGCAGAATACAGTTTACCCCGATGTTTTATATCATTTAAGAAGTGTTGTCTTGGAAAAACTTTAATAAAACTATCCTTTCTATCATATTTTATAGACAAGTTAAACACCTCTCTGTATTTGCATACTGGTTTCAACCCATATATGATGAGAACTGTTGCTTTTTTTCAAACCCCACTCACTGATTTTTTCTTGTTACACAAGTTCTGCCAAATTCTGTTTTATGTACATAAACATACTTTGTTTTTAATTTTCTTATTAAATTGTCAATGTTTACACTGGGATAAGCATTCTGCTTTGATATATCTGACACTGTGATAATACATTGTTTTGCAGATTCTTGCTTTGCACTTTTTTTTTTCCATTCTTATTGATGGGAAAAGAAACCTATGATATAAGAAACTTACGGATATAAGTTACCATGCATTTTTTGTCCATTATGCTGTCCCCTGAAAAAATGTTTGATATGTTTACTGTATTGAACTGTGCTTTCCTACATTTATTTCAGGTGTGTTTTAAGTTGAGGATTTTTTTTTTTAATTAAAGATCTTTGATATGATGGTAGATTTCTGATTTCTCCCGACCCTGTGCCCAAGTTTTAAATCCCATGATATTCCTCTCTCATAATTTTTTTCTTAGCTCATTGGGAAAATCCAGTTTTCTTTATCTTGCAGTGATGATTATTTGCAAAATTAAGTTAATAACAAATCTCATTTTAGCATTCTGACCTGGTTATCAATTATAACATAAATAAGTCAATCTCTAATTAGTCCATCTGTTAACTGCTCAAGGTCAAGTGGCTTAATTTCATTACAAACATGATGCAAAATATTAAACAGAGATCTAATATTCCAGTTGATACTAAAAAAAGTGCCTATGTCTGTTTTTTATTTCTGAAATAATTGTGTCACTTTATATGACCATTTTTCTTCACTGGGATATATTTTGAGTCATCAGCTTCTCTGTGCTTCCTGCACAGCATGTGGACAATTTCCCTATTTTAAATATTTCTCCTCATGTCATGTTGTTTTGTCTTTCTTTCTCCATTTGGAATGGACTGCAGTTGATTCCTGCAGTTCTCTGACAGCATCTGCTAGTCTGAGGAATTCAGGTATCTTAATTATCTTCATTTATTTTCCCATAGATTTAGTTTATTTCTGGCATCTGACAAACAAAGAAACAGTGATGCTATTAGATAAGTGTTTATATTCTTTAAAAACTGGAAGTTATAAAAGGTCCTCACACAGTTGAAAGTTTAGCTCAACAAAGCAAATAAATATTAAAATGCTCAAGTTCTGAAAGCCTAAATAAACAGAAAAGGGAAATAAAATTCAATCACAAAGAACCAAGTTTTCATTAAGAACCTCAATTAAAACATAAACATTTAATTTAAATGTATTTATCTTCCCATTTGGAAAACCTGTTGTTAAGTTTGGATGGTTTTGTTCTGTATAACAAAGTGGGATGTAAAATTAAAAAGAAATAAGAGGAATAAGTTTTCTTACATAATCAGGAGACTTCAAGATGTTTCTTTAAGAAAGTACCAACTTTTGCATAGACTGGAGGGAAAATTGGAAACCCTGGAGCTGACATGCTGAGTGCATCATAACTGGTATTTAATAAAAGATTTCTAGAGCCTGCAACATGTCCATAGAAGTAGTGATTTTTCCAGGGGAAGCAGCCAGTATGCTCCAGTTGTGCTCTGTAAGACCATAACTTTGCAGCCTAAAATGTACATCTTTATTAGAAAAAGCTGGAGTGTTGGAGGAAGGAGAAAGGGATTACCCATGAAGCAGATAAATTCAAGTAATCTCCTTGTAAAAAAAAGTGACACAAGTAATGTTTTGATCTCATTGTAATTAACAAAGCTGATCTTTGGGCCCCATGACACCCTGTGTGCTATTTTGATTACCACAAAAATGGTATTGTATTTGCTGTAGAGGGTTTTTTACTGCTACATAGATAATGCAAAACCAAATATTTTTTGTGATCGTACTAAGACCTGAGGGTGTAAAATGTAAGTTGCTTAGGTCTTTGAACTCTAAAAAACCTGGAACTACTGAATTTCTGTACTCTCATATAGCTTAGTATCAGACCAGTTTTGTTCTGCAAGGTGTAAGTTGGAGTTTGAGATACAGAACATAATCAGATAGTTACAGAACTGAGTGATGTGGTGCTTTGGTAACCCAGAGCCCTTTTTTGGAGTGGATCACATGGCCAGAAGGGAAAAAGCTATACTGCTGACATTTTTCTATCAGCCCAGTGATTACAGAATACCTGGAGAGAGAGATCAAAATACAAACACCTTTGCTGATTCAAACCAGTTTCTCTTGTTAATCAAGAAACTGTCTTTCCTTGTTATTGCATACTGTGGCCTCCATTGCTCACAGTTCTCTGTGTTACTGGTTCTGTTTTGTATAAAGATAATTAAAATTACAGTGAAGCAGATTCTAAAACACAGGCACTGGAACTTGCTGGTGAGTTTTCTTACAAAAATGCTGTAGAATTACAATTTTCTTTATCTCTGATTATTGAGACTATTTGACATGGACTGGAACTGCTCCAAGAAAAGGTATTGTTGAAAATCTTTTCCTCCAAGTGTCCCATAGCAGTCTCAGTCAATGATTCTTATCTGAGAAGACTGTTCAGAAACCTCATTTGAAAATCTAGTAAGGGAACTGAAAGGTGAGTTCTTGTAGCTCCAAGGTAAATGTCTTTTCCTGTGAGGTACTTTTTTTTCTTAAACAAATATTTAAAGTTTTTTTATGAAAATGGGAACACCAGCAGGGAGACTCTGGAAATCCCTTTTGAGATTGTGGAGCACTTGTTCAATACTGCATCCTACTAGAGCAGATGTGTCACTTCCAATTTACTTGGGCTCTGACTGAGCTTCTGTCTTTTCTGTTCAACTTCATGTTAAGAAACAGAAAAAGGCACCATCCTCACCTTTTTTAAGATTTTTTTTTAAGTTGACTGAAGAAATATTTTTAGTTAGTGGTTGTTTCTGTTGAAGAAAAAAATGTTGGTTCATATTTGACTGGATTCCTTTGTGTTTGAATCAGCTGCTAATATTTTCAAATTTAAGTGGAATGTCAGACTTCCCTGGTAATGTGATATGCAACTACAGAAAACATCAGAGGACATGGCCCACAAAACGAGAAGAAATCCTGATTAATCAAAGTTTAAAAAATTGAAATGAATGGCAATCACAAATTAGTTACATTGTATGCATACTGCATACTAACCTTTAATGTGGAGCATGCCTAAGACACTGTTTGAGTTAACTTTTTATTAATAAAGGCACCTAATTTGACACAAAAAGAATATTGTTTTCATATATTTTGTTGGGAGAATTGTTAAAGTAGTGCTTTGCATTATTCTGATGTTTCTAACAGTCACACCACAGATGCACTTGGCCCTTTGCCTCTTGGATTATAGGCAAGACATAGAATGTTGTTGTTTGAAAGCTAAACTAAATCAGGCTGTTATGAATTGCTAAATGCAAGATCAAACCCATAATCCTCTTTGGACAACTGCTAGGAAAAGAAGGACAAAAAGAAATAGCAGAACTCTGCACCACATTTTTCAGGCAGAACAGAATTTCTTGATTGTTTAAATCATATTCTTGCATGCTGGCTGGTGAGTTTAAGAAGCTGTTATCTTGGGAATTAAGATAATGACACTTATCAGTAGATGAGAAATGTTAGTATCAGGAACTGAAAGAAAATACTTTGATATTTCTCTACAGATTCTTACCACCACTTGACATAAAAGTCTTGGCTGAGACAACATAAAACTAACAAGTATGTCTTGGAAGATAATAGATTGAGAAATGCACCACAAAAGCTTTATGGAAGATTTGTTTTTCTGTGGTTGACTTAAGGGGTAAATGCAATCCTTTTTGAAGCTCTTTTTTCTATCACAGGTATAATAAAACAAAACAAAAAAAAAAAAAAAAGAAGCTTCAATGTAGACACAACCATTTCTAGTAACAGGTTCAGGATCCTTAAGATGAGAACATTACCATAACATTTCTCTAAGCAGTAATTAATTTTGGGTGCATGCGCACTGCACATATAGAAGGCTGAAAATGCTTAAGAGAGCTGATAGGGGTCTCTAACACAACACCAAAATTATTAGCATTGGGTTTTTTGATCAAAAGCATCTTCATATGATAATAATAGTTATATTTAAAGATAAATAAATTATTTTCTTAACTTTTTTTGTGATTGGGATTAAAATTGTGAGTTGTTAGATGCTGCGGATTGGCATGGTTTACTTTCATCAGTTCAAAATGAAAGGAGGATGAGGGGAAGATTATTTTATAGGAATATTATAGCAGAGATATTCTGCTCCTTTGTTTTTCTTCTTTTTTAAAAAGCTGAAGATTGATGAGATCTAATGTAGATGTCTTTGTAATGTTTCTAGATGTTTTAGGGATAACTCACCACTGAGAGGTGTGATTTAGCTGAATCCAGTGAAAATGTGAACTCAGTGATCAGGATGGAAGTTCTGCAAGGGGAACACTCCTAGGCTCTCTTTGGCTTTCCAGTACATGGGGCTGGCAGTAACTCCTCCAGAGCCTCAGCTATTGCTATTTGCACTTACTGTGGGCCTCTGCAGAGTGCACCAAGTAAAACTTCACTGGCCTAAGTGCACTCTGCATGTGCATGAGGATCTGTTCAGAGCACTAGGCTGAGGTTTCGTGTATTGGAAAAGCTCTGGTGAAATTTAATAAATTGAACCTGAGCATTTGTGTTCTATTATTGTTGCAGAGTCTGTAGAGAAAAATGAAAGGACAGCTGTGAATACAGTTACATGGGGAGAAGTTACGGAAAATGCTATTATCTACTCTGTAAACTAAGGAGGAATTTATTCACCTAACCTTACGTGGATAAGCCATCTAATCCAAAAAGATCATCTGGGATCACTGAGTGAAATAGGAGAAATAGATCCACAGGGCAATTTATTCTCCCTATGTTACTCATCTGACAGAATAGGGACAGTTACTCTCCAGATGTGCTCATCTGTCTTCAGAGACAATGGAATAGCCTTCACTGGTAGACTGGTTTTCATGGAATGCAAAGCAAAAATGTAAATAAAAATTGGGAAAATTCTCACATTTTCACGCAGATATCAAAGACCTTTCCACTTGCACTTTAGCCAAACATCTTTAGCCAATCTTCCTCCCTCCATTTGATACCTCTTCCTCTGGGCTTTTCAATAGAGACATGGAAACGAGATCATTGTGTTCATTTTTGCAGGAATCTTTGCAACAGTGCAGACTGTTTCCATGCTATGGCCTCTGTCTGACCTTATAATCTTTTCTGTGAGCTACAACTCTAGTTCAGTCACACTTAGACTGGACACAACACTCACACTGACTTCACTGGAGCAGTGAGATGATTATTTTGTGTCACTTCCAGAATCCATTTTTTTCACAATTTGTGATCAGTGTATTGTTTTAAGAACTGCTTTTTGCATTCAGCAAGTGATGTTCTTTTTCACTCAAGCTTCTCATGGAAATATTTACAAGATCTCAGATAATTATTGGGAATATTTTGCAGATTCTGAAAAAAAGTTTACAAAGGATGAGAACTTTTCCTTTTACCCTTTTACATCATCGTGCAAGTCTTATTTGAAACTGGTTTTGCTATATTTCCTACTATTTTGGTTTTTAAAATGGAGGTCATTGTCTAAAATAATCAGTTCTTCTGCAAAATATGCTTATACCCTATTTTTGTGAGATTCTCTATGCTTTAGGTTCTGAAGATAATTCCTAGAAAATGTTATCCGTATCTAATGCCATCCTTAATCTCAGCATTCTTCTTAAGAATATTTTTGTGGTTTTTTTCTTCTTATTCTTTGTTTCTTTTTTAGAGGGCAAAGGCAAAAAGAGAAATCCTCTTCATGACTTCAAAAAAACAGGAGAGTTGATGCTCATTAAAGTAAACAAAACACTGGAAGTAAAAACGAAGCTGTTAAATACCACAGAGCAATGTGCAAAGAGATGCAGCAGGAACAAGGGCCTTTCCTTCACTTGCAAGTAAGTTATGTATCTCTTTTGTTTGGTTTTTTTTTCCCTAAAGAAACAGGTATAACAGGCTTTGATCAAAGATCTCTCTGTGATTGTCATCAATGGTAGCTTGTACCGAGAACAATGTAAAGACTGTGATTGTTGTTTTCAGTGACCTTGCTCTGCCTGTCCAGAGAGTGTCAGTCTGAGGCTTTATCTGAGTTGTCTGTCTTCTTAGCTTGTCCAGTCAGTAATCTTTTCCATAACATAGCTGACAAAATGTACTCATGTTAAGATGCTGATCACTTGGGCTGCAATGTAGCATTAGGTGAACATTTCTGAGATTTTCATGTTTTTTATAAAATGGTTATTGTCACACATCACAGCTGCAGTGTTTCAGCACCACTTCAGACCGTATTCTGCCTTGCACATTACTCCTGCTGAAATCAATGAGACCCTCACACATGAAGCACAGATACATGCCCTGCAGAAGTTCACTGGCAAGTACTGTGAATCTGATACAATGGAATCAAACCTGGGCTGTGGATGGCTATCCTTCAGCATCTGTTGTCTCTTAGAAACATATCATGCAGCTGATAACTTGTCTGCCTTGTACACACTCTCCACTATTTTTGGAAGAAATCACTGTCGTTTTTCTGATGTATTAGATCACATGATCCCCCTGGCCTCTCTTAGTCTAGACCTTTAGCAGTCAATGAAAGGTATTGCAGAAGATCTTGGAGAGAGTGGATGACTTCTGTACTGGTGAGTACTGGGCTAAATGTGAGCCTGAACTTGAAACATAAAACAGTTTTGACAATTGGTACAAATGGAAGCTGGATGAAATGTGTCAACAAATATTCTTCCTTGGTAGTGAAGGTTCTCAACTGTGATTAATTTCTTCTGTAAGCCTTTAATTCCATAGTTGATCATTCATATCATTCTGTACTCTCTTTATATGTGTAAATAATGAGCATAGATAGTTTTTTTCAGATAGAAAATATTTTCCAGGCTCAAATACTTTTCACCTGGTACAAGCCACACTTTTCCCTATTGGCAGGGCTTCCACTGATGTCATTGCCAAAAGGATCAGGTTGTATTCAATACAGCCAGACATCCTTGAGTTCTGATGAGCAGCAGCAAGAAGTATTGCAAAATTAAGTATCACAGTATAAAACAAATTCTGAATAACTCCAAGAAAACAACAATTTTATATTCTAGCATCAGTTTAGGAAAACTGTCTCAAGCCACTTGTAGTTGCTGCAGATGCTATCTTTTGTGTTCTGAAAATAAAGAGCAAGTTAATATATGTGTCTAGTCTCTTTTATATAGCATTAATTTAGAGTCTCTCAGAATTTTTAAAATGTTTTCATGTTTTGTAGCTTTTTTTTTACAAAGTGTCTGATGGATATCTTAGGGGGCAATTTTTCCCTTAATGAAACAATGCAACAACATAAAGGAGACCTGAGGGACTTTGAGAGTACAGCTTGGAAAAGCCCTGCTCACAGATAACAGAATGGCAATCTGTCATGCAATTACATTACACTGAATCTGGAGAAGAATTGCAGATCCTGATGACTTACTTGAATTCCTGCTTTCCCTGGTGGGCTTTTAGCAGGGAAGGTGCTAAAAACCTGCTTTAGCAGAAGAGATGTAGGTGATGAGGTCTTGCCTGTTCTACCATTATGCACAGAGTGCATGGGATTTTCTTTTCAGAGATTTCAGAACATTCTTGTGGTTTCCCTTTTGGCCCCATATGGATCCTTTTGCAGTGTGAACTGTTCTTTGATGCTACTGTAAACACACATTTTGGATGTGTTCCCTTTTAAAGGATCCAGTGTTTACTAATGTTTCCCCTTTATTTCCAGGGTCCCAGTCTTTAACTTCATACCAGTACATGGTTATTACAAGGTGAAATTTGTTGCCAACTTAAATGAAAACCAATTAGCTTCCTGCCTGCTGTGGGAGCATTCTAAAATAAGAAGTAACACAAAATGACATTTTAAATGCTTGAAATATGAGACTTGAAACTTCCTATGTTTATTGACATTTTCATGGCTTGATTCTTATACTCCACATCTACACAGCAGTTCTCCATCACTTGGGTCATAGCACTGATGTTTTATTTTCTGTATGTAAGCTTTAAGTAAGAATTAAAAATGGAATTGCTTTGTAACATAATTGGGACAGTAGTATTGGGAGCAACAACATCTGTGCCTGTGCACTGTGAGGTACACAAGCAGGAACAGTGTTAAGTTTCTTTTTTGCCAGAAAGTGGTAAAAGTAGTAGATTTCAGGCACTACAGTCTTGTAAAGTTTCAGGTACTCCTTATTTTCTGGAGGAGGGGGGAAATTAAGACAGCTTTCTATTTCTTCATTATGAGTTTCTGTGTCACATGCAAGTAAATTTTGAGTATTTTATTGTTTAATCATTAATCCTTGATGATTTTAACTCTAACACTTTTTGTTGAAGCTAATATATGTAACTTTTGAGAACAGATACTCTATTCCCTTTGCTGTCATGCTTACACAGATTATTGTTCATTTCCAGCTGAGTTACAAGATCCTTATCTAGACTTGTTTCTTTTTCATAACATTATTCCTAAAATCCTCCATCAAAGAACTCCTGAGATTCACTTATACTGTGTTTTTGACTTCATAAATCTCTGAGCCTCTTTTTCTGCCTTCCCTATCAGTATTATCAAGCTGCTGCTGAACTGTTCTATTCCTTTGTTTCATGACCCTTAGCACTGAAACTCCGTCTGTTTTCCTACAGTCGTCTTTGGGGTTTTTCCCCAAACAAACCATATGGATGAAAAAAATCACTACAGTTACTCTTTTATTTACTATACAGGTGACTTTTGCAGGTGTGTCCATTCCTTAGCTGCAAAGTTGTCACTGTCTTATCCTTTGTTATCTGCTTGGAGTGTCTGTATTTACCCAGGAAGGGATTTCAGTATAGACAACAGAATTTCAGCACCTGCAAGAAAATCTACAGACTACCTCAGCACAAAGAGAAACCAAAAAAAAAAATTGTTGTGATCGGCAGTATCAGTAGAAGAAAGTCCAAGAATTCGCTCAAATATGTTGACTTTGGAGGTATAAAAACCCTCCAGATTTGGGTCCAAGAAAAGATTGTTGCAAACTTTTATGTGCAGAACTGGTTGAAGCCAAACTGGAAAGAACCCAAACGGCAACTGAAAGGCAAAAACTGGAAGAATAGTTTGTAAACAGTGCATTCTGCATTCCCACTTTAGGAGGGAGGAGCAGAAACGAGAATGTAATTGGAAAGGCAGGAAAGGTCAAGGATATTTTTGTGAGTGATGGAGTAAGAGGCACTTGGATATGCTCGAATTTGAGAATCAGCCAGAAGAGAACAGAAGGCTGCACAAGGGCAGAGGGATGAAGGTTAGCAGGTTGGAAACATTTGGAGTCAACAGAGTAGAGAGAGCAGTTGGATGAAAAATCTGTTTGGTGATGGAAACGATAATGAAGAAGATGTTTGAAAGAGAGAAGACTGGGGAGATTGGATAGGATCTTGTAGCATTTTTAACTGAAGCCAGCAAGATCTCACACAGAAAGCTTGTATGGTGAATTAAATGAAGATCAAGGAACTTTTTGTTGAAGGATGCAGTGCTGAAGAATATGGCATAGACAAAGTATGGATGAAGTGTAAGAAATCTGTGTGACTCTTGGATATTATCAAGTAGTGTTAAAATGCCTTCTCAGATCAGAATAAAATACCTCAGAAGTTATGGGATGAGTGACAAAAATGTAGATTTTATGGTAGACTAGAGGAAATAATGTCAGTAGTTGTTTTTTTTTTTTTTGTTCAAATGAAAAATTAAGGAAAAAAGTTGCCCCCTCCAAGGCGGTTAATTGTGGTTTTACAATCCTTTGAAATATTTTACCTCTAGTTAAAGACTATCCTTTCAAAACTGTTTTAGGAGAAAACGGTCAGCATTTTTAATTTCAAGTATTGAAATAAAGTGTTTTTACTCTGTGGTTTTGTTTGTCTTTCTTGCCCTCCCCCATATCTAGTCAATTCGGCACACATTGTATTCACTTCTAGAAAGCAGTTTGATAAAGAGAAAAAAAAAAAAAGAAAACAAAAGTGAGCAAGAAAAATTCTAGTTACACTATCACATAAAAATAAAAATAAAAATAAAAATAATCTTGTTTTTAAACAGCTCTGTTGTTCTAGGCAAGAAACAGATTCCTTGTGTTGAATTTTCCTCAATCCATCAGTGTGAGATACTTTAACTATTTCAGAGGCATATTGTAAGGACAGCAAAGATGATGTTTGAGTCTTCACAGTTTTGGTTTTTTTCCCAGGGAGCAGCGTAACTGAGGACACAAATGCTGTCTCAGTCACATTTATCTAAGTTTTAAAATAAAGATCTTTAATGACAAGGGAACTCTTAGATTAGTGTGAACAACCAAACTGGTATTTAATGTAATGACCACATCAATTTAATTTCTTTGTTTCTTTGCTCTTGTCAGCACAGTTGTGGGTTTAAATAGTAATTTGGACTGTTTCTCTGACTTTCCCAGTAAAAATAAATCTGATGTCATTGCATGCTCCTTGGCAGGCCATGTGTCATTATTATAAACCACACAGAGATTTTTTTCTCATCCAGATTTTCTTTGCAGGGCCTTTGCTTATGACAGAGTTACAAAACGGTGCCATTGGTTATCCTTCAACAGCTTGACAAATGGTGTGAGAAAGAAGCAAGACCATGCGTTTGATCTGTATGAAAAGAAGGGTAACTGATTTATTTACTGATTTTGTTTTCCCAGCTAGGGAGGGGAAAAAAAACCCCCGAGGTCAGTCAGGATCCATCCTAGGCATGGATGCTTTCATGCATTTTGAAAGCTGCATCCTACAGTTTTATTTACACATATCCTGAGTTTGCTGTCATGCAAACTTGTCTATATACTTGCTGTTGGTACCAGTTTTCAAATCTACATATTTGCCTACTGTCATACATACTAGTTTCAGTTTTCTACTTCAGTTTGCTACTGAGCAGCTCAGTATGAGCTTGTGTGAGTTACCATTTATTACTTAATATTGCTCTTCTGTACTAATGAGTGGGATTCATAAGTCCTCAGACATGGAGATTTTTCAATCAGATACATTGGAAACTTTTCCAGAATTTTTTGGGGGTCAGATAGTGATCAATATTTGGGAAAAAAAAAAAAAGATAGGCATCTATGTCAAGAAATAAACAGTATTTTTAAGATTTAGAAGGTAAATGGTAATAATTATATTATTTTATGTGAAAGCAGAAGATGAGCTTTAATTTTTCATACATAAACCCAATCCCTCATTTTCTTCTCTTTTATTTCAATAGATTATGTCAGAAATTGTATCATTGGAAAAGGAGCAGACTATAAAGGAACAATATCTGTTACCAAAAGTGGTATCCAGTGTCAGGCCTGGAATTCAATGATCCCCCATGAGCACAGGTAAGAGTTCAGGAGCAGAGACAATGGGAATAGTGCCCAGACAGCTTCCATAAAGCATAAGAATTTATGGGAAAACTGACGTTAGAAAACAAAATCTCTTAGGTATATTCTTGCCTTTCTCCAAGAGATGCCATTCTCCAGATCCCAGAAAATCCCTATATTGGACTTTCTCCAAAAAGTTCTCTCTTAATGCCAGTCTGTGTGTCTGTATCTCTTTCTTTTCTGTGTTTTTTTTTGGTTGTTGTTGGCTTTTTTTAGCTGTTTATATCCTTTTGATCTCTTAGCTACTGGCAGAAACAAAACATCTGCATTATTTCAGCCCAGGGTCTGGAAGTTCATCACTGTTTTCTAATCAACTCCCAAGGAATAAGCAATTTTGAAAACCACTTTATTAGGAAGCAGGGGATAGTAGATCACCTATTTGCTTAGTGTATTGTTAGTATATTTTGCATAGTTACTGTCAATTCTCTGTTATTTATGAAATATGTTGCTCTGTGGCGTACTTAGGCCAGGCAACAAATCCATGGAAAGGACTGAAGAGGCTTTTCAAATCCTTCCCTTCAGATTATACAAGCTAAACACTGAGGGAGCCTGTACAGGACTTATCTTTTCAGAGTAGGATCTGGTACAGTGAGAAACTGAGGCCAAACTTACACCTTGAGTAAATCTAGTTGAACTCTATTGGCTAAGGAAAAAGAGAAGAAAGCCAAAAGCTGAAGCCAGTAAGAGTAATGGTAAAAACAGATTCATCCCCAACAAATGTTCCCGGAAACCAGTTAAAGGACTACAAAGTACTGGTGTACTCTTTAACCACTCCTCTTTAAACTCTTTTGTACTGGCTTTAACCATGTAGATAATAAAACTTTAAGAGACAAAACCAAAATGTCCTTTCACCCATGAGTTTGCTATCCACATTGCTGCCTTTTGCTCCAGACTCCCAGGGTCAGCAGTTTGTTTAGGAGGAGCCACACTGGAGATGGCTGAGGAACTGGGTTCTGCACTGCTCAGTCCTGTCCTGACCAAATCAATCCAGTGTGCAAGAGGATATCTTGGAACAACATTAAAAGGCAAAGGATAGTTGAATTCTGTCCTCTTATGATGTGTTACAAAGCTGAGCCTCAGGCTTAGACTTACTGGACTTGGCTCTTACAGTATAGAGAGCAGTGTCTGCTCTTCAGTTTGGGACCAGACCTGTTCTTAACTGGGAGCACACCATAAACACCACCAGATCCCACAGCAATGACTTCTTGAGACTCAGCACCTTGAATTAGATATCTTCATCTTTCAGAAGTGACAGAATTCTTAATCATAATAACCTAAGCAAAAATGAGCATTTATTCTACATAATGTACATGTGACTTTATATAATAAGAGAAAGGAAAGTGTCTGGATAGCACACATATTATCACTAAATTGCATTTTAATACCCAGCATGCACAGTTTTATCACATACACAGTTTTATCCATTGCATTTGGACAGCCACTCTTCTGTGATGGATTTTATGAGTGTGACTGTTCTCCTGCCTTGTGCAATGGGTTTAATTTTTAAAAGGTCACCGGATAAATGAGGTGGCTGCATGCTAATTTTGTTTTTCAACATCAGAAAATATGATTTCATCATCAGAGACATGAGGGAGGTGGAAAGAAGCAGACAGTAGTGGTGTGTTTGGAACTTATTAGTACAAAATAGGTTGGTTTTTCTCAACAGCTGATTATCACAAAGTGCCATTTGAAAATAAATTCCTTTTTCATATTTAAAGGAGAAATGTATTTAATGATTTTGAATTCTATTTCTAGGAAGAATTGAAACATCTTGAAACTTTAAACTTTTGCTTCAATCTAGCAAGTAATATTTTTATTTATTTGTATTCCATCACAACACAGAGATTCCCAGCAAAAAATCTGCTTTCTATTATTATCATCTCCATCCTAGTACAAATTTTAAGACTCTTGGAGAGTTTTAAATTAAAAAGTCCAATGTATAAAGGTCTAAAAGAGAAATGGTCAATGAGCAGACCAATGCTTTGTAGACTCTTGGCTAGTTTCCATGGCTTTTGTGTGATTGAATCTGTTTTTACCATTACTCCTACTGGCTTCAGTTTTTGGCTTTTTTTCTTTCTTTCCTTACCTAATGGAGATGAACTAAATCATCAGTTTTAGGAGTGGCCCTTTCTTCCATTTCTGGGTAGATCCTTACTGCAACTCATCTTTTCCTCTCTCAAGATCTTTGCTTCAGTACCTGTTGAAGCCATTTATATATCTGACCCATCTTGCATCACTAATGCTAATCATTTAGACTTTTTTTTTAATGTTCTTACAGTGTATCTGATGTAATTTGAGATGCTTTTCCCCTATATTTTCTACTGAGCAGAAAAGTTAAATAGAATATTCTCATAGGTGCTGACATACCACTATAACCCATATGCAGGTGTGAATGTCTCATCAAAAATGTTCACCTGAAAGTCTTTAATTAAAAATGTTTAAGATACTTTCATTGTAAGACTACAGAGGAAAAAAAAACAAGCACCACTTTTATAGGCAGCAGGAATGACATAAAAATTAGTCTCTTCAAGCACCAAAAATAAAATAGCATCTTTATATGATGTTTCCATACTGCATTGACTAGAACCTCAATGTAATTAAAAGTGGTATTTTTCACATCAGTTAGTTCAAGTATTTCATTAATGGGAATAAAACTTGAATAAAATGTCATGCCAAAATTTTCTTCTTAATTCTCTCTCCCAAAGCACTCCAAATAAAATATTAGATACTTCTAGAATAAAAGGTGCATTACTATATTATGTGAAGTGTGTGTGTGTCACTGTATATGGCACGGTTTCTCTGGATGTAAGCACATACTTTCACAGATACCTGAGAAGAAAACACCTTGATCCTGGACATGTTAAGTCAGCTGCAGTTTTGTTAAATGTGTGAACACACACAATGCAATTATAGTGGGTCTGTAAGTAGCAGACCCTAAGGTGACAACAGGGTGGCAGAGCATGAAGGAGCATGCTAAATGAACATGAACATTTTTTAGCTAAGAACAGCTAAACTGGCATCTGGGGAAATCTCTTGTGCTGAAATACAAAGCAGTCCCTGGTTTCAGGCAGTGAAAGCCTTTCAGTGAGGTGTAGCACAGACTTGGTCACACTTGCATGCTGCTGATCAGTTCTTGCTGCTGCCTGACCAGGGATGCAAAGAGGTTTCTCTACTTGTGGGTTTCACATTGTAGGTGAGCTCTGAGCCCAGCTGGACCAGTTGTATGTGCCAACATGCACAGGAGAGACAGCCCTCATGGGGTTACAGACCCAATCTGCCCCTATGCACCCAGAGCTCCTGAAGGAGAACACAGTGCAAGCTGGCAGGGAGTGTGTGACTGCCTCTGGCTCTGCCCTAGATAGTTGTCTCTGGACAGCTGAGGGATGGGAGTAAAACTCTCTTGAGCACGCTATGGGCTAGACAAATTGTCCCAGATTTAGGCCATTTAGGTTGAGTAATCCCAACTGAAGATGTGTATTTGTGTACGGACAGATATTTGGGTGTGTGTGCATTTGCTTAGACAGGGTGGAGGGAGAAGGAAGCAGAGATGTGATTGTTTCTAACTGTTTGTAAAAATAGTATGATTAACCCCAACCTTTGCATGCTCTTATACTGTAATGATTGTCATTTTAAAACTAGCTTTTTGCCTTCGAGCTATCGGGGAAAAGACCTGAGGGAAAACTACTGCCGGAACCCCCGAGGGGAAGAGGGGGGGCCGTGGTGCTTCACCACCAGCCCAGAGACGCGCCACGAAGTCTGTGACATCCCCCTGTGCTCAGAAGGTAACCCAGCACAGCTCCTGCTGAAAGCTGCCTCTGCTCAGAGCTCCCAGCAATCACTTATGCACGGCCTTTAGAGAAAGAATAGGTGATTTCTCAGTGAGAGTAACTCATATAGCAAAAGAAGAAGTTGTTAGAGGAAGAGGAGATCTTGTGGCATTCCAGTATGCTGGAAGGTTTCGGGCTCAGCAGCTTTTTTCAGGTTATGGAGGAGCTTGAACAATGAAGTTGTGCTGATCACACAAATGTGATCCTTTTTTTTTTATCTGGTCTAGTCTATAGTGAATCCATTACAATTTCAGTATTACTATGTGATAAAATCATCTAGTGCCATTCCATGGTAAAATCAGCTTTTCGTCTTCTTTTCGATGAAAATATAGATACTGGATTACAAGATGAAAGCTTAAGATAAGCATGCATTTTGCTTTTTGAATAAATACTGTAAATAAGTATAACTCTTAGCAAATCCAACCCCATTTGACTTTCAAGTCAGAGAATTTGAAAGACACTTTATATGCACCATTGCATTTGTTGACTTTTAAGTTCTGTTAACCTCCAAATTAAGCTCTTATATCTTGCTAATCAGCCAATTCAGTTCCAGTCAATCAACTTATTTAAATTTTCAAGATAAGATGCCTTTAATTTTCCTGCTAATGTGTTACATGCAATAGCTGTGCTGTCCTTAGGAAAGGAAGAGGAGAGGGAGGGAGAGAGGGAGAGAGGGAGAGAAGGAGGAATAGAATAATTTACACAGAGCTTGAGAATTTGCTAAAATCTGTCATTTAAAGATAAACTTATGTGAACTGCAAATGGGATATTTGATCTGGAGTTCAATTTAGGATGAAGACTTTGGTAGCTGATGGTTTGTGATATCTGTAATTCCTTAAAATAGTATTTTCTAAATGATCCTCCCTTACAATTAATGTAATTGGGAGTACATGAGAAGTTTGTCTACAGTAAATTCTGGTGATTTTTTTTTATATTTTCAGACCTTTCATTCTAAATTTTGTTCAACAATGCTTTCAGATTCCTTTGGTAACTTTTGACCGCTCTCTCCCTCCATGCACCCTATCCTCTTTCCCACACTGAAAACGTATCTTAGTTTAAGCTGCCAAAAACCATTATCTTCAAAAAGATACAGTATCATACATAGCTGGAAGTGCTCTGGATATATAAAGAGACCTACTTTAGTGCACTAAAATTGGGATTTCGCCAATATTCTGCACTTAAACTTGTACTGCAATTATACTGTGACTTAGAGTGATTTAGAAAAATAATTAGGTGCTAATTAGGTAATATCACCTTTAAAAAATGCTTCTTCCTTAGCTATATGTCTCTCTCTCTTATTAATTGTAAGTAAGGTTAATAAAAGAATGGTAGAAGCATGAATGCCTGTAGTAGGTCCCCTCTACCTGCTTCGAAACTGGAAGTGTCCTATAAAGTGATATAAAATTTAAGCATCTGAATTATCATTAACAGATAAAATTGTATTCCAAAGGGCATCACACATACCAACCCAACAGAAAGATATACTTTTTTAGTACCTCTTTAGGTTGATATCATTATATAAAAGCAATGACACATTGGGTTTTTTTATGTTGGTTTCTTTGGTTTTGTTTTGGTTTTGGTTGTAGTTTTTTGTGGTTTTGTTTTTGGGTTTTTTTGGGGGGGTGGTTTGGTTTTAATTTGGTGGGGGGTTTTTTGGGGGGGGGTTGGGGTTTTTTTTTTGGTTTTTGGTTTTTTGGTTTGGTCTTTTTTTTTTTTTTTTATGGTGTAAGCATCAGTGTAGTATATGACTAGTGTCCCATTTTTCTTTCCTAGTTGAATGCATGACCTGCAATGGAGAGAGTTATAGGGGGCCAATGGATCACACCGAGACAGGCAAGGAGTGTCAGCGCTGGGATCTTCAGAGACCACACAAGCACAAATTTCGTCCAGAGAGGTAACCCCTCCTACCCCCAAGCAAGACCATGTGGTCATAATTTGAAAATCACACACATTCTGGAACCAGCTGAGCAAAACTAGCATTAGCTCAACTGAAATTTATGGAGTTCACCAGTTTTAGATACTTGGGCTCCTGGCCCCTGGTGTAGGCTGGCTACTGACACAATGGAGATGCAGGATGGAAAGTAGAGGCTGTTTTGTGCAGTTACATCTGGGTACATCCTGTGCCTGACTAGTGTGCTAATGCTGCTACCATTTTAATTGATCAAAAATTTCTCCCTAGTTCATTGACAGTAAATAAATAATTTCTGAATATTTCTGTATGTATTGGTATGCAGCTGCAGTCAGCTTAAATACCTTAATCACATAGTAAATAATGATTTAAAGTAATAAATTTTCATTAGATCTCTTAACACAATTGATGAATATAAACTTCCAATATTGTCAAATAACAATATCCTCCAATATTGTCAAATAACAATATCCTCCTTTTTGCAATATAGAACAGCTTTAAAGCTGTAGGTGACCTTCCATAATAATCACATTTAAGTATCCAATTTGTTTGACTGAACTGTTTGACCATTACATCTGTTTATTCACCCTGGGAAAGGATTTAATCATTCTGTTTAGCATTTTATGAACGTGGATTTCTTTATTAGACATGTTTTCTTTTTTTTTTTTTTTTTCCTTTTTAATTTAGGCACTGATTCACAGTGCCAAAAGCTGAGTCAGAAATAACAAGACAAATTTCATCCCTGTTAGCGTTTGTCCTACAGGGCCAAATTCATCCAACTACAAAGGGTCATCTATAATACACACTTCTGAAAGTATTGTGGGAGGGAGAGGCTGGGAAGGGGTTAGGCCACACAGGAGGGGGTCTGTTCATCTCAAACTGGACTACAGTTTCATTTTAGTTTTATTCTGGATTTTGGATTAATTCAATTTATATATTGTTTTGAATAAACTTAAACTGCCAGACAAAGACTCCAAGAATCAACAACATCAGAATCATTAAGACCTTCCACTGAAAGTATCTTTTTAAATGTTAAAGTGTTTCACCAAATAAAGCATTATTTTTGTTCTAAAAGATATGGGTACTGGTGGGTTTTAGAAAGCCTGATTATTCAACAAAACATTGAGGATCTGGAGTTTTGGAGCTTATGTGGTATAATCTCTTTTTTCCCTTGGCTTGGATGATCTGTTTCATGCATAATAGCAGTCTATCCCATTGTTCTGCCTCAATAAATATTTTGTATTAGCAGAGCAGGACTGAAGATAATCTGTTTCTGAGTTCTGCCATGCACTTACTGTGTATTCTAGAATAAGTCACAGAAAGAGTTTTGTTCCTTTGGAGTGAAACATTTATAGAACTCATGGGTACAAACAATAATAATTTTACTGTCAGGAGGAAATTTCTTTTTTTCCATTAATTTCTGATTGTTTTGCAAAATGACTTTTCAGACTAACCACAGTCTTACGAACAATCGTCTTCCTCTTTGAAATAATTCCTTCTGAACACATCTTTTTGAAAGTTTTCAGACAGTAATAAAGTGCTTTTGTTTTTTTTTTTTAATCAAAAAGCAACCCGTCCAGATTGAACTGACTTCAGTGGGCTTTCAGAAGAGTAATGTAGTCCAGCATATTTCTGATACACTGATGTTAATTAGCTCTATGAATGGTCACTAAAAGTAGCAGCAATTATACTTTAATTATACCACATTTTTAAAATGCTGAAGGTTTTGGTTTGCTGGGGTTTTGGTTGGTTTTTTTTTCTTAGTTGTATAAATTGAAAATAAGAGAAAAGGTCTGGAACAAATGACCCGTTAAAATATACCAGTCTCTAGAGACACTTAGAGTATATCATCCAGGTGTAATGTAAATAACCTGTAAACCAGGAAGGATTATCTGGACAGATTTAAACCTATTTTCATTTATGGATTCATCAGTTGCAATGATGAAGAAAATTGGTAAAGATGGTAATGTTTCCAAATGCACAGGTCTGCATGCTGTTGGACAGTGCTTTTCCTCAGGGTAAATACAACTCTCTTTTCTGTCACCTCCATGAATTGTTCCACATTTACTCCCCTCAGAGGTCTGATACTGAAGATGTTTACTGTCTGCTGAGATGTGATTGAAGCAAGCAGAAGGAATTCTCCCAAACAGTTCCTGTATGGCCCATTTCCAGCTTTTAGTGGATGCAGAATTATATTCTGAAACTCCACTTCTCTTGTATTCTCCTCACAGGCAGTTATGCCTCAGGATGGAAGGAAGACCACTGAGGATAATGTCTTAGGCATAGAGCATCATAAGGGGAAAAATTTTATGTCCTTTTCTGCTCAAACTCAAACATCCTGTGAAAATATCTACTGCATGGAGGAAAGTAGGGTTGAAGTGTATCATAGGAGGTGAATAACTGCAGACATTGCTTATTTAGTACCCTGGTACTAATAATTTATACTAATTTCTCTCTCTTGTATGAAAATTTATTTCATAAAAAATTAAGTTTCCAGTCCTACATGTCTTTAAAAATAAAACAAAACAAAGCCAAAAAACAAACAAAAAGAAAAACAAACAAAAAAACAACCAAGTAAACAACAACAAAAGGGGACAAGAAATATTGGTGAAGAGCTTTAGATACTAAGTTTGATTTTATTCCGAGGAGAGCTGGAGGGGTCAGCATCTGTGTCTTTAAAAAGAATAAACTTTATCTCTTTGGCTAATACTCTCCTCCCTTTTCTCTATAAACTGAGATAAAGTCTTGATTTTGACACCAGATATGTATCTTGATGCTTCATTTCAGTTCTGGCAGTGAAGTACAGCTATTACTGTTTTAAGGGGAAAAAACCCAGAAATATGTAGAGTTCTAGAAGGTCTCTCATGCCTCAGGCTCTTTCTTAGGTCTAAGAAAGGGGTCTGTGCCCAAATATACTGGGGAAGGAGGAGTGTGTACAGCAGAGACAGCTCTCAGGGATCCTGCATAGCCTCACTGTTGAATTGTGTGGAACAGTTTGAAGCCCTCTTATTTATCTTATTGCTAGTAATTGTTTCTTAAAGGCATTAGTTGACCTTTTTTATAGCAATTGTTGCTTGCTGGGTATGAAGGAAGATAGAAGCCTCCCTTAATATTGGGGAGGAAGAACCATTGACTGGGAAGTCTAGTTTTGCTCTAGAAATGGACAAGTAGATCTAGTCAGTGCAAAGATATGGCTCACAGACACCACGCCATCCCATGAAGACGCTCAAAGCTGGATCCTGGAAGAACATTTCTACTGAAGTTTTAATTAATAGATAACCCATATTTGATATACTGTGGGAACAGGCTAAATATAATATTAGGAAGGAACATTCAGTGCAAAGACAGATGTTTGTATCCCAGGACATGGATTCTTTGCATCAAAAGCTGTTTGAAATGCGTTTTGTGAGCTGTGACTGTAGATACTTTGCCATTCCTGGATTCACTTGGTTCTTGGGTGGTAACATGCACTTTCCACATTGTTTGACATGGAACATGTTCCACCAGCATCAAGGCTCATCACTGCATCTACTGGGAGGCCAAACCCGTATAATTTTCCTCTGTATTATTAGCCCATTAACTATTTTTTTGGGAAATCCTTGGACACAACTTGTTCTTTACAGTTTGTTTTACACCTAGCAGAAAACAGGGTACTGCTGCTAGGTCTGAAATTACCATCTTCTTGACTACCATTGAATTAGCAGTTTGGTGAGGTTTCTCCTTGGTAGTTTTGTTGTCATTTTTGTTTTCTTTATGTCTTTTTGAATTCAACTTAAATCTTGTCCTTGTTCCTTGTATAGCTGAAGAAACCTGACTTTTCCTAAGAAATGGGAGATCAAGTTGCAAATGAGTCAAAATTAACATGATCATTTGACAGAAAAGGCATCCTAGCAAAAACATGCACTTGTAAATCATATTTTCATCTGCTTGTGTGAAGCACATCTGCTTGCAGTTGTAAATGGATTCAGGTTCCCAAGTAGTTAACTTTATTGCTCTCTTACATACTTTTCAGGTTTTCCTCAGAGGCAAATCTACTTTTTGTTTCTTTTGCAAACAAATTTCAATAAAACTGGAAGGCCACAACAATTTGTATTCTCTAGAGAAAAAAAACCCAATCTGATGCATTTATCCCCTTCAAGTTTACAGATGTTAGTATCATGTATTGATACAAAAACCCCCTACATATCTTGGATATCTGTCTGATAGTCAGTGATGCTGTAGGAACGTGGAAACATTTAAATATAGCACAATATTATCAAGTCTTAATGAGATAAAGTGAGACTGAATTTATTTACTTATTTTTCTCCTTCTTTTTCCCAATGCTTGAAATGAGGGCATGACCAAAAATAAGCTCTGTTACAAAAATGGAGTTATCATTAATAGCAAAGCTGCTCAAAATATCTTCTAGTTTGAACCCAGGGCTGTTGCACTGAATAACCTGTTTTCTTAATGAGTCCAGCATGGCAGGCAGTATTTAGATAATCCACATTTAATTGGTCTGTTTTAAAAAGAAACGAGTGGCTTAAGTGTCTGGTCATGGGTTGACAGACACAAGAGCAAGAGTTTAGCAATTAGTGGAGTTTGCCTATCCGGTACCCTGTGCATTAGCCCAGCAGGGAGTCCCCTCAGTGGAGGTCTGACTCTGCTGCAGATTTGGAAAGTGTTTATATGTTATTAACTTTTTAACAGCGTTAGAAGTATATTTGCATCCATCCTACAGGATCAGACCCGAGGTTAATAGGAACCAGCTCTTGTTTGCCTCTGCTGAGTCTGTCCTTTAAGTACCTTGCAGAAGGCAGTGCAGTGTTGCCAGGAAGACTTCCCTGACGCGTTTCTCGTTGTGGTTTGCAGATATCCTGACAAGGGCTTTGATGATAATTACTGCCGCAATCCTGATGGCAAGCTGAGACCGTGGTGCTACACTCTTGACCCTAACACCCCCTGGGAGTTCTGTGCAATTAAAACGTGTGGTGAGTTCAAGCAAAATTTATTACTTCCTTTTCCTTTCCAAAATCTGGACATAGATATTTCAAGCAGCATAGGACCACTGCTAGTTCATTCATTTGCCCTTCATTAGCTTTTAAAACACAGCTTTCAAAGAGGGTCTCCTACAAACACTTTATATTCAATCTGGACAGGAAAGAAGAGATGAGTGTTACTTACCACTGGAATATGTGTTTGTCTTGTGTACTGTAAATTGCATTAAAATGTATGAAAATCAAGAACTAAAAAAATGAGGCATCAAAATCATGAGGATCTCATGTACAGTATCAGTTTGGCCATGCTGGACATTTGTGTTATCATTTGAGAGTATCAAATATCATTTGGGGCGCACACACAATCCCTCCTCAGTGTCCTCTGCTAACAACTTTTTACTGCTTTGCAGTTCTAGGCCTTGGGTCCTGCACATTATTCAGTCTTGTGCTGAAGATAGAATTATTAATTTCCACGTGGGTCTCTCTGTGATATTCAGCACTTTATATCAAAGCAGTCCACAGGCAATGAATTTCTTTTCATTTATCAGTTACAAGATGGTGGCATTTGTTAACCACACTTTAGAGACAAGGAATTGAATCAAAGTGACATTGAGGCATACAGTTGTTGATGCTCACTGTGAGATGCCCTTGTTTAGCATTTTATAGATTACTACAGCATGTTATATCTACAAGGTTCAGATCATCTTAACTTTGGTGACAGCTCTGAAAGCTCTATTTTACTGATAATTAGATGTCTTAAATGAGAAGTATAGGGATAAGGAAGGTAGAACTCTTGGTCTTCCTTAAAAACTTGAGCAAACCAATTTTTCTGTACTTTTATGGTAATACTGGGGCTAAGGCAGATGGCAGAACCAGCTTTACTGAGACTTGCTTTAAATATTGGGATGGGTGGCAGGGAAGAGGTAATAGCCCTGACATGAAACTATCTGTGTGCCATTGCTGCCTAAAGAGGGATTCTCCACCTTCACTTAGAATTCTTATTAAAAAAATAGACCATGTTTTCAGCCTGAATCACCAATAATTCAGAATTTTCTCTCCTTGGCTCTTTGCAGCTTAGGCCAGTTCCAGTGTCTTGGAGATTCAGTCTGATCTAATAAAGTTGTCCATTTTTGAAATCCAAGGGTTGAGTAAGAATATTCTGTACCACCTGATGTAATTTAACTTGCTCTATCTCATGTCATTGTAATTCCAGTATAAGGTAGTTAAATTATCAAAAATATTTCACTGTAAAAAAGGCAAAGTTATTTTGATACTTTGGGCAATGTCTAATCGGGTTCTCCAGAGACAGAAGAAACTTGGCAGGATTGCTGCTTGTTTTGGGTCAGGCACCCATTAAGTCACATCCGTTTGGACATCTTACCTGTGAAATTAATATCTTTGTATCTAGGCTTACTGATAATCTTTGATAAAGGAGAAAGCTCAGACTATCTCCTTTGTGAACACATTGCTTATCTGCGCAACTGAATCATCTTTCAATTTTTTAGTTGCTCCATTAAGTAAGGAGCTGCTGCTTTGGATTTTTGGCCTGTGTTGGTTTGGGTTTTGTTTTGGTTTGTGGTTTGTTTTTTTAAACTAAACTGTGCTTCCTACACTCCTCCAATTATTAGATAACGTATGAATCATGTGTAGCATACTAGAACTGTTCTTTTCCCCTGTTACTATTATGAAAAAAATATTCCTAAGTTACAGCTGACTGTTTCACAAATGCAACTTTTATAAACCTTTATCCTTTGGCATTTCCTGAGCTGATGTGTCAGTGTTCTGAGGATTCACATCTGGCTTTGTTGGTCACGTAAGCTTACGCCTCATGCAACTTCCAGTATCTACAGTCTGGCCTCAGCCTTATAACATAGTTAGGTGGGAGATCTCCTGAAAACCACTGGATTATCACCTTTGTCTACCGAGTCATAGCAGAGCCCTGAAGAAAAGGTAAAGATCAACATGAAATTAAAAACAACTCCAAAACACAGTGTAATGATTTTCATATTGTGATGAAAGCCTTTTGTCTCATTTCTAGGCAAAAGTTCACTGAAGGAACTGGAAATTCTTTCCTTCAGTTAGAAACTATATTAAAATCAGTGGAAATTTCACATGTAAAACTGTATTTCCCCTGCAGAATACTGTATCTCTTTTGAAATTAATAAGGCAATCTCTATGAGAAAAAAGTTTAAAAGTAGGGGTCATGAAAGCTTAATCCAGCAGATATTTTCAAAGGGTTTTTCTCACAGGCATATGACATTGCCCTCTATGTAAGATTCAGTGGTGCTCAACGCTTTCCTTTATAACCCACTGAGGGAATTTATTGCTGATGCTACTGTTAAATCACCATCTTGATGGCCAGAATACTAAAAGAAATTATTTCAGTTTTCTGTCTTTCTTGAGGCACATAAAAAAACTGTTTTCCCACCTCCTAGCAGGGAGCCCAAAACACTTGGCTATTCTGGGTTTCGGTGGCTGCTCTGTGTTTCAAATGCTGGGGCTGTTTGCAATCTCAGAACACTAAAAAGAGAACATCATGAGTTATAGGTCTTTATAGCTTTGTGGTTTGGATTCTCACACAGGTTTTTAATTCCTATGCTGAGGACTGTTTATTTAATTTACAAGAAATACTAATTAGGAAAAATGCTTTGCAAATCCAAGTCTTTGGACCATATACAAAAATGTAGGTGTCCTCTCTTTGGGGAGTGACCACAAGGCAGCATGCTGCTTGTGGCTTTTTGCTACATGCCGTGAGTGCTAGTGTGCTTTATAGCCAAAATGCTGACAACAGCTCATATACAAAATTTTCAGCAAAAAAGTTGGTGGAAGGAAGCGTTTAGAAAATAAATATGGTTTTAAGACTGAAGAGAGAGAGGGCATTGTAATTTTACTTCCAAGCACAGAATGCAGCATAAAACATTGTGGCTTACAGCCAGGGCTGTGAGAAAGAGATGACAGGAGCAATTAGGAATTAGAGATGGCTCAAGCTGCAAAAACTGGATTTGGATTAAGACTTTGGGGACCCCAGGACTGGTTTGAAGTTGCTCACATATGTGTCTGTGGTTTTGGCTTGAGACAATTTTTAGTTAGAAGAGAGGATAAAAGGACAACTAACAGCAATGAAGAAGTGTAGGACGAAATGAAGAAATGGAAGCAATGCCTACAAACATGAAAAAGGAAAATGACGGGTATTTTGGCATAAATGAGAACATTGACTACAGGGAAGACAGGAGTAGGGAACTAATACTGATTTTTTTAAAGCCCAAATGGGTAGCAGCTCCTCTATGGATGAGCTTTACAGAGGTGCTGAGACCCATAAAGGAAAATACATATATCAGTCATTTGAGAACTGCAGAGCTTTTTGGAATTACTGTGTTAAGGACAGTGTTTCATTGATGCCTACCTGAATTACTGTGTTAAGGACAGTGTTTCATTGATGCCACCTGATGTCCAGCCAGCCCAGATGCCTTTACTGTGGATTCAGCCTTTGCCGCCAGTAGTCACTGAGAGTAGTCAGGGGTGAGTGGAGCTTGAAAAACTTTGAGAAAATTAAACAAAGACCTCCGTTGAATGGGAAAGAACAAGTAATGAAACACCAAAATTGAGACTCTAGCTCTAAAATGAACTGTTGCAGTGTGCCTGCAGCTTTTGGGAAGGCAAAAACCCACTAATATTAAATTAGTCATTCTTTAGAAACAGAGATTTCAACTGTCCATTTGAATGCACAGCCCTGATTAAAGAGTTATTTACTGAATCATTGTATGTAAACAAATAAAAGTTAGACTAATTTAAATTTAATATTTGTGTAAGATAAAGAAGTTTATAGAAAGAGTCAGGGAAAAGAAGATGATATTTAGAGGTTGATAAAGTGTTGCCTTCCATCATGCTTTACAAGGAGACAAAGAATAGGTCCAGTGTTCACTGTTCATGCAACAGCTTAATCCATATTGCCTCAAAAAGGATCCTTCTCAAATGTTTTTCATAATTTCTATGATAATTTGAAAATGAAATTTAGGAATTCCAGATGTGAAGAGACTTTTTTTTTAATAGATTTGAAATAAAAATTGTGTGGATTTAAAGCCTTGTTGTAGACACTGGAACAGCCTGGAAAGATCTCTCTGTGCTCATAGACAA
The DNA here is from genome assembly GCF_028769735.1 of Zonotrichia leucophrys gambelii. Classification (NCBI taxonomy): domain Eukaryota; kingdom Metazoa; phylum Chordata; class Aves; order Passeriformes; family Passerellidae; genus Zonotrichia; species Zonotrichia leucophrys. The sequence continues at coordinate 62,030,420 of NC_088170.1, read as the reverse complement.
ATGAATTGTATGTGTAAAGGTTTTAGGTGACAATGAGTCCTTTAGTACTGTGATTCTTAGGCTTGGCTATAATTGATTTCTTCACTTTCTCTTATGCTTTTACTGAAAAAAAAGGCAAAACACTGAAATCCAGTTGGGTCTTTCTTCCATTCTTGTACTGTGCCATGGTACATTGAAGAAAACTGAGCATGAAACTGAGCATGAGCAGCTTCAAAATGCCACTCAGCTTTCTTAATAACACTTGCAGGATTGCATGGATCATGTTTAGAATCCACTTTTTAAATTATTTTGCTACAAATCAGAGCACATTTTCCTTCTGTGGATTGACACTGCAGAAGAGACATTGCATGAATATAAGCATAAACAGGTATTTTCCTCATTATATAATTTAGCAGTCTGCTTCTTTTTTCTTTTCCAACTGTGTCTTTTTCCACAAATACATAGGTTGTATTGTCATGAAAGATCATGTATTCTCCAGCAAAATCTCTACCTTCTTTTGAGTCAGTGTGATTCTCACCATCGACCTAAAATTTGTGCAGGATTTTCTTCTGGGTCACTGGGATTAAAGTGTGAAACAGTGTCTAGCTGGTTACTTCAACTGTGGAATGACTCAAGGCCCCTGCTGATTCCCTCATGCTGGCGTTGCTGTGAGAACCAGAGCTGAGAGGACTGTCTGTGGCTTTACACATAAGGCTCTGGATGATAATTCATCCTTTTAAGATTCTATGAATGCATGAGCTGGCCCATATTTATAACGTTATGTATTTTGAAGTATCAAAAAAATGAGGGTTTTATGGAAAAAAAAAAAAAGGATATCTTTGCATTATTGCCCTTTGGTTGGGGACTTGGAGTGAACATGTGAAGATAGAAATACTGCTAATGGGAAATCCCCTCATGTGGCTGTCTGAGTAACATGTTTAATCTTAGTCATCCAGAATTTAAAAAAAGAAAACAAAAACCCACAAAGTTCAAAAGCAGCAAAATGCTGCTAACTACCAAATTCTTCCATTCATAATGAACTTTCCTACAGGAGTAAGAAGTGCCACTTAATCCATAAATTATAAATAGTAGTCTTTTATAAGGTGGAATTTTGTGTGATCTTTCTTTAACAGTACTTTTAATCTTGGTTCAGAACTAAAGAAATTTGAACTAAAGCAAAAAATCCTGGGAACTTCCATTGCAAAATATTAGTAAGTACTTCAGAGTAAGGATTGCTGGCTGATTTTAAATTAATGTAACTAAATTCATATTGTTTTCCTCATTGGAACAATCCCTTGGATTTTCAGATCTTAATTTATATTTTTGAGGATTTACTGGGATAAGGATGAGAACTCAATTTTATAGACTTTGATCTTGATCTTGATTTTGCCTTGTAAGAGAACTGGTGAGTGTGGTCTTAGGGCTCTTTCACCAATGCTCTGTACATCTGATGTTCATGCTCAGATTTATTAAATATATTTAATTTGGTATGTGGGTGATGAGTAGTTAGCCTCAACAACAAGACCAGTACTGAATGGAGATGAGTATAAGTTGTAGGCTTAGACAGCCTGGGCAGTTCTTATTTTGGCAAGTGCTGCATAATCTGCAGTGTCTGGTGAGGCAGGCACTGCTCCTCAAGCTCTTGCCTGTTCCTGTGCACACCCAGCCCAACTTTCATTAACAGGAATAGGGAGACTGTTCCCATCATGCCTCTTTGTGGAATCGGCAGATGAATGAAGGATTTCTCAAGCCTTTGTTGGTAAGTTTTGAGCTTTCTGTGAGACTCAATAGCTAGAACGGGAATTGGTTCTGAGGGCACAAGCCCTCAGAATATAAGAATTTAATTTTGGAAATATTTTGGAGTCTCATTTTTCATGTTTCAAAATGAGACATTTGTAGTATATGCAGGTGGTGCAGCAAGAAGAATCTGGGGAGGGCTCTGTGGACCTTTTGGAAGAATCAAACTGATTTATTAGTTAAAATAAGAATATTTTACTGATCTCTCTCATTACTAGAATTCTTATTGAAAGCTGCCACAAGCAATAGCAGATAATCATGTAACAGATTTTGAAACAATTTCTGTCTTAGTCATTATAGTGCAAGTCTTTCCAGAAGTGGCTTGGCTGTGCAAATATGTGAAAGTTAAGTTCTTCTGATGCCTTTACATTGTATATTTTGACATGGCCAAGTTGTAAAATCTGATCTACAGGTAGAGGTCACTGTCCAGACACATAATGTAAGGTTCAGCAATTAACTGTGCATATGCAGATGTACAAGAAGGAATGCTCTACAAAATTACTATGGCCTTGATTAAATCAACTGATGCATCACTTATTTCATTTCAGGCATCTGATTTTAAAAAAAACAAACCCACATAATATATAAACACCGACCTAATTACTTTTCCTTTAGCATGACTGAGTACACAGTGGATGCCCTATACAGTTAATTACAGTTGAAAAAGTAACTTTTTGTGTATAGATAAGGTCTTTGCAACAGCTTATATTTGATTGATTTTTTTGTACATTATTATTTAAGAAGACTTTTTGCTAGAGTTATGAAATTTTAATTTATTAATTTAGTTTGGAAATATTATGAAGCCAGGGTATATGGAGAAATTTATCATCTTAGGGAATTCTTCTGCTCCTGCCCCCTGAGGTCTTTCCCCAGATCTCTTTCATTTGTATAAAAAGAGTGTGTATATTTGAAAAAGACTAATATGTATTTGGATGTTGCATAGCAATGTTCACTCTAATCAGCTTAGAAACTTTTTTAGAATATAACTTCATTAACTTCATTTGTTTTCATATATTACTTATAATGGAAAACAAAAATATTACAGCTATTTATTACTATAAGTTGTGTGAATTCATCTTTTTGTAGTCTTATTATTTAAAAAGTGATGTTTAAAGACTAAATATAAAGTTCCTTGCTGCACGAGTGTTTGATGAGTTCCCCTATAAAGAGTGAATTTGTCAGCCTGCAGAAACCTTGTGATACTTGCAGTGCCATATCCTTTTGACTTTGGAATGAGCTTGGAACTCAAAATCCCGTTGAAACAGGACAACATTTGCTTTGGGAAGGAGGGACAGGAAATGAATTTGACCGTGAAACACTGACTTGAAAACATCAACCAGATGAAGAGCTAAAGGGATGCATGGATACATGTATAATTCAACTGCACAACTTGATGTTATCATCTGACAGGGAAATGATCTTTAACGTCAAAGATCAGTCAGCAAATCAGCCAAAACCATCTGTTATGACATTTGGTTTCCTTAAGATCCATATTTTCTCCAAGTTCATGGAACTGGCTCAAGTTACCAGGAGTGAACTACAATATGAGTAACACACAAATAGTGTTCTATTCACTGGACCATTTGAAGAAAACTAAATAAAGAAGTTTATTGACATATTTTTTGCTGGCAACTAATACTTTTAAGATAATTAATAAAATTAGTCTTGTGAATCATAGCAATTACCAACAGATATGCAGTTTCTTTTGAAATATTGTATTGGGCACTTCTGAGGATATTGAAGGATTGCTCTTACTGCAGTGTATTTAGTTTTGTACTACTTTGTATATATCTGATGCAATATCTGTGCCATTAATTTGCAATTATGAAAATTGCATAAGAAATAAAAAGAGGCTTTTAAGTTATGTGAATGAGTCATTTCAAAACCACTGTTTTTCTGAATTTAGTTCAAGACAGCCCACACCAGGGTGAGTGCAGAGTATATCAACATCTGTAAGAGATCTTGAGTCTGATGAATTTGTTAGTCTTTAAAACATTTTTCTCTCTGTAGAGAATACTGATCTTTGATTTCAAAAGCTGGGGGTTTTTTTCACTCTTTTAACCATATGAGGCATAAAAACCAAACCAAACCAAAACAATCTTCTAGAAGAATTCAGCACATTATCTTATAATAGTATCTATAGTTTTTTATTACTGTTTTTTATCTGCATCTTTTTTTCCCTATGACCTGATATTCTGGGAATTCTTTAAAGAAACCCAATTGTATTTTAATCCTACAAATATGTGTTACCATGTTTAACAGTGCACATGTGGGTGGCCGCTTAGTTTTTTAAAGCTGAGGGAATGATATTTGCTGAACTTGAAAAAGTGACCAGGAATATCTTCTAACCTCCAACGGTGCAGCAAAGGCCAGGTGTTTCACACAAGAAAATATTGCAGACTCTTTGCATGCAAGTGGATAAACTGCATAAAGTCTGGCACTTATTTTGATTTTGGATTATTGGTGGATGTTGTAAGTATGAAGAGGAGAAAATTATTCTACAATCACATTGGCAATTTCAGCAATAAAACTGCAATTACCATGATTCGAACATCATGCAATCCATGACTCTGTCAGTAATGTGGAGTTCAAACGTGACATCCTGAGCCATTCTTAAGAGAATGAAAGAGCCCTTCTTGTCTGGGTCTGCAGAGGAGAGCGTGGTGAACAGCACAGAGGCGGCAGCCGAGACCACGGCGTGCGTCCGGGGACAGGGCGAGGGCTACCGCGGCACCGTCAGCACCATATGGAGCGGGATCCCGTGCCAGAGGTGGGACTCCCAGTTTCCTCACCAGCACAACATCACTCCTGAGAACTTCAAATGCAAGTGAGTAGAGACATGTGGGCGTTATTACTGCAATGGGAAAAGAGCTGAGGTTTAAAATGTTTAACAACTCATGCCACCAGGTTAGAGCATAGGGCTCTGTCCCTGCCCCTTGTTCTGATGCCTCCACTCTCCCTGCTGAGCCTCAAAACCATCTGAGCCTGGGAAAATCAGTCCTTGAGATCTCAAAGGAACAGTTCTAGATGAACTTCTGTGAAACCCTTTCATGAACCTCTCCTTCAAGCATCTATTCACCAATATGATGGTGAAGGGTCTGGATGTGTTCCAGGCTGGGACCTGAATCCCAGCAGCTGAATCCCAGTAATTGATACATTACCACTGGATTTTTTTCATGGAACTAAAAACTCCTTCAGAACTTGATTGCTGACTTTAATTTAATATGTCCTAAATATTACCTGAATGTAATCTTCTTTGTAATAATTAACACCCATAATATTTGAAGACACTTCTTTGATTTTTCAATGTAATCTTCTTTGTAATAATTAACACCCATAATATTTGAAGACACTTCTTTGATTTTTCATATTTTAAATCCTTTTTCTATCTCATCACTAAATAGAGATACATCAATAGGACTGCTTTTACTTGACTGGCCACTGGTCATCAAACCTTTCTGTATGGTTCATAAACTCCCGACTGCTAGTTTTAGGCAGTTACCTTAGTAATGCTCATTCAGTCCTTTTTTAACTAAGCCTAGAGGAAACGTTGCTGACCAGATTGGAGCCACAGCCCAGTTTGCACCAAATATCTTTATTGATGGGTAAATATCAGTTAGAATTACAGTACTAGGCCCATTCTTTCCATAGTCTGTTATCAGCAAGTGCTGCAGATGTAAAAAACACAGTGAAATATGGAGATGCACAGAACATGGCAACAACTGTCAGGAGACGGGGAAATAAAACTTACATTTAAGAGGTTTGAATATTTCATGCAAGCTGCAAAAGACATTTAAAGATATTCCCTTGTGACTAACTTTTACTTTAAAGGTAACAGCTGTATAGAATTTCGACATACACTTTTTTGTTTTCCACAATTCAGCTTCTTAAGTGAGTTACTGATAGTCTAAGTCACTCTGTTTCTCCAAACTCAGCAGAACCATTTGAAGTACAAGGAGTTTTAAGCACTTTGATAATGTTTGTATTTAAAAGCACTTGTAATATATTGCAGGTGTATCCAATGTCAGTTGCATGCAAATTTTGATGGAGGATCCGGAATGAAAATATTGTTAATCTTCAAATGAAATCTCATATCCCATCAACACATGTGTCTGCTGAAAATGAATTTCCACAAACACATTTCTATTACAATTTTTTTTTCTTTTTCACACTGCATTCTTACTGGCTCCTCATCTCCTTGCACTTGACACTGATCAGTAACACAGAGACCTGAGTGAGCCAGTATTTTTGTTAATTCATGACAAAAAACAATGGACCACATTGGTGGGTTTAGGTTATCCCTGCTGCGAGCTAACATATTTATTTTTACAGGGATTTGAGGGAGAACTACTGCCGAAATCCAGATGGATCTGAATCACCCTGGTGCTTTACCACTGACCCAAACATCCGTATTGGTTATTGCTCCCAGATTCCTAAGTGTGATGTATCAAATGAACAAGGTAACAGAGGAAAGGGTGATAACAAGATTTCAAGTGAATGCCATACTGTTCCAAACATCAAGTAGACAGCCTTGAAAATTGGAGAAGTTGTGTCTGTATTACACCTATGTAACTCTGCTTTGGATTTATTGGCATTCTTGGGGTTCATTGTGGTGTAAATGAGATTCCTTTCTCACTTTGTTTGTAATTCCAGCAGGGAAAGCTGTAGCAAAGATTTTATTTTACCTGATTTTTAGACAAGGCCTATCTATGCATCTGCTCTACTGTTTTTACCTTTCTTAGTTTGAAAGGCCTTTTTCCACGGCTGAGATGATTTCCTTGGTTCACAGTCTTTTTATGATTGCATATCAGGCTACCAAAAAGCAATTTTTTTTCCCTTTTTATTTTCTTGCAAATACCTCCTGGTCTAGAAGGGGTTGATGCTCTGAGTTCTTACCTTTTCTGCCTGTGAGGTTCATTCTGAGTCTTCAGGCAAATGTTTTTCCCATGAGGTTTTGGTATTACTGTAAGGAGTAATGTTGCATCCTAAATGGATGTCAATCACAGCATAAACTGAGGCTAAGACCTCAGACCTATAACCCTACATCAAGCTGCATTAACATCTCCATCTTTAAATTTTAGCCAATGTTACCGTAAATTTAAAAAAGTTGCAGTTGCAAGACTTATGTCAGAGAAAGGATTAAACTTTTACATTCATACTGTGTTTCTTGTAGAGTATAAATTATCAAAAAGTAAAAATACTGATGAATATGAAATTAAGTGCTTTATGCAAAATGTCTTTATAGTACTGATAATTTTAAACAATTCTCTTGAAAAGTCTCAAAAAGGCTTGTGATAAAAGCTTATGAATTAAACATGACTTCTGCTGGAGCGAACAAGCAAGTTTTTGAATGACATTAAAATTAAAGTCATGATGATTTTTTGATTTTGCTGAAGTACTTAAGTCTAGAATTATATATTGTTGCCAATATCTTAAAACTACACAAAGCTAAACCAAATGCCTATTCTTTTGTGGAAGGACGAGTAGGGGACCATTTTTTCTTGATTTTGTATAAACTAGCTTCTGACAACTTTTAGGATATTCTATGTGGCCTTTCTAAATAAATCATAAACCAACTATTTATGAAAGAAATTTTCCAAGTCCATGTAAGTAAGGCAAAATTTAAAATACTGCTGTGTTGGAAATGAAGGTATCAAACAGGATATTATCTATGTAAATTTGAAAACTAATTTCCATTTTTCTTCTGATCTGATTTATGCAATTGTCTTATTAATAGTGTCTAGGATTTGCTTAAAAGAACACTTGTCTTTGGTAATTTGGATTACTGATGGAAAGGAAGAGTTTTCTTCTTAATGTTGCACAATCACCCTCCACTTTTTTGTCTCATCCTTCTTTTCTCAGATTGTTATCGTGGCAATGGCAAGAGTTACATGGGGAATCTATCCAAGACAAGATTTGGGCTAACTTGCTCCACATGGGACAAAAATATTGAAGACTTACGTAGGTGTGTACATATGAAACACAAAGAGATGGTTCAGTGAGTCCTGAATAAATACTGCCTCCAGATGGCAACTCTTTTTCATCTGCATTGATTCTAAAGTAGCCCCTTATGTCCTGGAGCTTTTAGTATCTTTGTTTTCCTAACCTTTTTTTTTTTTTCCTTTGTGTTTAAATATATTGCACAACATGACTTTTTTCCAGGCTAACCAGTAATTGCAGGCTTTGAGATGTTTCTTAGTGTTTAATTTACTGGCCTATTTTACCCTATCCTTGTCCTTGAAAGTTTGCTATAATGAGCTGATATCAGAAATAAGAGGAAATTGCTGTCTCATCAGCCTCATCTCATTGCTCATGCTCCTTCAAGGAGGAGATTGGACTTGAAACCACCTAATGTCCCTTGCAGCCTGAAATTGACTCTTTAGTCTACAATCTAGTGACACTGACTTCAAATGCCAATAAAAAGACCTGCGATGTCTGTAGTTTATCATTACTTTGGCTTCATATTCAAGTAGTAGAAATGGCAAATTAATTTATTTTTTGAAGTAAAATGAACTATCAGGACTACGTATAACATGAGGGATTCATAAAACGTTTTGCTGTGTATGAGATATCACACACACTGTGATATGTGTCTGTGATGAAAACAGTTTCTCCTTCATTTTCCTTTAGTTTCTGAAGCTGATGCAAATGTGTCAATATTAGCTTTGATACTTGCTGTAGAGTCACAGTGCTGAACATACAAGCCATTGTCCTTTGGAAGGACTGTGTAGGTCAGGAAGTCAGCCTTTGGGGAAGCTGAATTGTAGAAGGCAGACTTCAGTGGCCCTGTCTGCTATCATCAGCTGGACTACATGTGTTTCTTCCCTCAGATGGGGAGAGAGAGGTTGCATATTCAGTGTGCTGCCCAGGGAAGGGAAGCAGAGGTTTAAGCTCATGCTGTCTGAAAAGCATGATAATTCCTAGTTTGCTATGACTGAGGCAGTATAAACCTACTGGATGCTTGATGCAATTGCATTCATGTAATAGAGCACAGATCAGCTTTTCCTTTCTTACTCCCATTTCCTTTCTTACTTCCCATTTTCCATCTGGGAAGTTTTTTGAGGAGTTATCTGTCTCATTCTACCAGTTTCTCAGGTTATGGGTGTTCTAGAGGTAGCATGAGTGGTTGGTTATGAACTGAAGGAGAAGTACAGCTGTAGCTAAAGAAGCCTGTATCCTTGTATCTGACAGGCCAGAAATAAACTTCTGCTTCAGATTTTGGCCTCAAAATTTCACCTCTGCAGTGCTTCACGTAGGCTTGCAGCTTAGCTGACCTATCACTGCAGTTGGTCTGAGCCATTCATCTTTCTCATTGCCTGCTGCTCATCCTTGCTTGCTTTCTTAGTTTGTCTTTCTTTTGCCTTTGATTCAGCTTTGTAGACTCAATGCTCCCTTGTGCTGTTAACGTGCAGGAGATAGAACCTGTGCTCCCCAAAGGAGGCTGCAGATTTTCTGAGGGCATCACAGGCACTCTTCTAATCAGTATAATGATCCCTCCTGAGGATATCTAGAGATTTTAGCTTCAGTGGGAGATCTAGAAGCCTCCCAGCTTTCCAGTGGACACAGTGCTTAAAAACCAGAGGAAAGTTGGACCCAGATCCAGAAAATATTTGGGTCTCATCTTCCCTTTGATTTCAACCAGCCCTAAACCCTGACCTGTAGGCTTCTCAATCAGCTAATAATACAATGTGGAGCAAAGCAACATTTAACCTTTGAAAATTTGGGCTATAGTATAAAGCTTTTCAACACTTTGAATTTTTTTTTTCCCTGTAGGCATATACAAATATTCAGAGAACCAGATGTTAGTAAACTGAAGAAAAACTATTGCCGCAATCCAGATGATGATTTTCACGGTCCCTGGTGTTACACAGATGATCCTCTTGTGCCCTGGGATTACTGCCCTATTTCTCGATGTGAGTACTTGGCACGCTGCTGGCACTGTCAGCTGTGCAGTCCCAGGGAAGCCACGGTGTCACAGGCCTGTGCACACCTTCCTATTGTCACTTGTGGCTGCAAAAATGTGTGATTCTATCAAGAATCAATTGTGCGTGACTGAGAAGGAGCAGACAGAAGCTGCTTGTGCAATATATGAACAAGGGGTTCTTTTCCTTGACCAGCTTGGAGATTTCAAGACTTATTTATGCAGCAGGAGCACAAAGGGGCTATTACAGATGGTCAAACATTTTCCAACAGATCTAGCTATTGAATGAGGGCTGGATGGAGACAAAGAATTGTCTAGCGGTCAGAATGCTGGCTGTGGCCTCAAGAAACCCAGGCAGAGTTATCTTCTGGGCTACAGGCTTCAGAGACTCTTTGTGTGATCTGTCTTTGTAATGTTAGGATAACTCACTATATATATGCTGAAGTGTGTATGTGCTATAGAGATTAGATTCTGCTTTTGGATGTTTATGGCATGATTTAAGTCCTGGCAAGAATTAGGAAAATCATGCCTCCAAAGTTGAATGTTTAAATCTAAATAGCTTAAATAAACAGAATTAAGAATCCTAGGGAATTCAGCAATAAACTGATGACAAGTAGAAAAAGATAGTTTTATGCTAAAAAATGTGCAATTCACATTTATGTTCAAAATCTTTCTCTTCAACTCTTATTTCTAAGTTACTCTGCAGTATGTCCTGGGAGAGCACTTAAACGGTAAATCAGGCTTTTGAATGCATGTCTGTGATCTCCAGAGGTTAAGGATAATGTTACACTCATTCCTAGAGGCAATCTACTGCATTTCCTCACAGCCTGAACTCCAGCAGCTCTAAAAAGTGGTATTTGAAGTCTCAGGTGATATTTTGGCATCTATATGATGTGTAAACAAAACTGTGAAAAAGGTTATTTGTGTCGATATAAATGAAGAATAGCTGAAAAAATATACTTTTTATTCACTCATTCTGAGTTCATTATTTGGATCTATGAATTCTTAAGATGTACTCTCAGCAAACATTTTTAGGGCACCCAGAACTGGTGAGTAGTATATTTCTGCAATCAAACACCAGAGTGGGACTATGCCAGTTTAACAATTGTAATATATATGCACATACATACAGTTATACATAGAAACATATACATAGAAAACATGTGTGTATGTGCATATATGCATACATATATACACATGCATATATGCATTTGTGTATACATGCAGAAATTTCACTATGGATATAACAGCATCTATATATATGAATATACCTCTGTTTGTGTGGTGTATCTATATATTCACACATATATTTTCTTAATGATGGAAATCTATCTGGATGAGACTATTTAAATTTTTCTTGTGCAAGTTTTCAGCAGCTACCCCTGTACCTCTAGCTCATAATGCTGGGTCACTCTGTACGTGTCACTGAAGGTAAATATTTAGAAACAAGTTTAAGCAAACTTGTTGTAACTATTTTTTAATTGGACTAGATGGAAGTACTGAACCAGATTTTGGGGATCATGTTTTGATAAGAATAAGTTTTTCCTGATAGGAACCTAAAATGACTTTCAAAGTTTTTTAAGGAATTGAAAATTTCCTTCAGTTTTCTTTGGATTTAATCACATGACTTCTATAGTTCCTAAAAGCTTATATAAAAGTAATAACTTCATTTCTCAGCATTTGCTTGTTTGAATGAAACATGTAAATTGAACATGATAGGCAGCCTGATGTCTCCAGGATTCAGCCAAGAAGAAAAATGCTTGACATGCCTGCTCCAAAATGTTTCTTTCTTATTTCATTCTATTGGAATGAAATTCTGCCCTCTTGTTAAGCATTAATGAATACTGCTTTTGCAGTGTACTGAAGAAATCATTGAAGTTTAAAACTCTGTGAGCCATTAAACTTAACAATATGTCATTTGCTGTTGAAATGTAGTAAATTTTTAAATGTATTTTAATTTTGTATTATGGCTGTCTTGTGTGTCTGTCTAGGTGAAGGTGATACAACTCCTACTACAACCACCGTGGATGGTAAGTTTGTGTATGAACTGTGCAGTGCATGACTATCCTCTAAATCTAGACATTTCTTTCCAATTGGGAAACCAAGTAAAGATTAGTAAAGTTATAAAAAACCCACCATACAAACTGAGCAAAATTAATTTTACAAGTGAAAAATGGGGAATAGCTTTGTTATATTTCTTTATCTATTCTCACTGTCATGTCTTGCCAGTAGTGAGATTTGGTGATGAGCTTCAATGTTTGCTCTTTAACTATGTAAATCTCAAAAATCTATTTAAATTTATGTATTTTATATTCCCTATGGATATTTAAATAGAGCTGCTCAGCTTCACTGAAGTAGTTTTGATGGCCTAGAAATATATTTCACTAGCAAAGGAAAGTTAATAAATATAGACCTTCTTGTGGTCCTTATGTGCAACTGTGCAGGTTTTCTACCACTGCTTTTAGTAAAATGTGATCTCTGGACCTGCTTTCAGATACTGCCATTCCTTGTGCCTCAACAAAACATTTGAGAGTTGTAAATGGAATCCCAACACAAACTAACGAAGGATGGGTGGTTAGTTTGACGTACAGGTAAATATCACTTTGATTAGAAGGGCAATGCAACTACTAGGATATTTGTTTTAGAATTGTAGAAAATGTTGACCATAATAACAATAAAAGAAGATTTATACATTGCAGTTAAGTTCTGTAAAAGCAGAAAATTAGCATTCCTCTGATGTCAGGTGATGCCGTAGTATTCACTCTGCTGGTAGAATGCTTTATATGTTCATTATAGCTAACATATACACATGAACCTGCAAAGTACTCATAGTCTTCTGTTCTTCCACTTAGCTACTGCAAACCTTTTCATGACACTGGCTTCACATTCACCATTAAAGTGATTATTAAGAGACTTATAGAAAAGAATTGAATTTCAGATCAATATTTTCACTTTGATGGCAGAGCATTTATTTGTGCAGCATAGGATTCAGGATTTATATCTGTGTCAAAGAAAGCTGTCCCCTATGACATGGCATGGAATTAATATTTATTTGGTGTTAAAAAAATAAGTAAGTAGGGGCTATAAGTAAATCCTTTTCAATCTGTAAAACAAGATCCTGACATGTACAACTTGTGTATAACACATGTATTATATTATGGCAGATCTTTGCTGCTGTGTAAAAGCCAGAACACAGAATGACTGCTTCCTATGCTCTTTTCTCTGGTTCATAACTCATCAGCTGGAAGTGTGAATCATGAATTTATAACAGGATATATCTCATGCATCAGCCCTGCTTCTTCTATCATGAAAAATAAAAGTTAAAAAAAACATCCTTTTTCTGCTGGCCCAGACTAAAGGGAAGCTCAATTCTATTAGCTTATGATTCATCATCTCATTTAAAACTATGTTTACAAGAGGTATTAAATGAAAAATGGAAGTAAAGGAAAAGATAAAAAATACATTCCCTACATCTCTTCATAGCTAGAGAAGTTCATGGAGGGGGGTGGGATCTTCGCATCCCTGTAACCTTGGCATTGTATGAGATCCATCAGATCAAAACCTTTCTAGGAGTGCATCGGATGGTTCAGAAAGACATTCCTAGTGGAAGATCACTATATTCCTTGACCAAATAACCAGATAGGTGGGCTAAATCTTTCCCTGGAAAAGTTAATCTTTGCATGGTTTGAAAAGTAGCCTTGATATTTGATGAACTTTTGGGCAGGTAAGGTGAATCACATCTGGGTGTCTAAAATTGAAATAGCTATTGTTAGGGTAGTTGAACCTGGATTTTCTGCTATGCAATAAAATTCCATGAAACATGAGTGCTTAAATGATTGCAGATCCTTTTATGAATAAGGGATTCCTGGAATACTCCAGCAGCAAAATCTATCTTGAAGTATTACATGTGGGCATAAAAATGTAGTTATATTTTGTATTGTTACCAAGGAAGCAAATAGAATATTGTCTGAAACAAAATCTTAATGACATCTGATCTTTCTGCAAGAAAGCCTAACTGTATGCTCCAAAATGGAATTGCTGTGACTGAATGATGAAGGCCCAGGGAAACTTAGAAGTAATTAATATTTGGTAAACAAAGCCCATCTCTAAATCTTAAATTGATCCATGAAATTTTTGTGTATATCCAATTCAGATTCTGTAATCAAATGTATTTAAATGGATGTCATCTGCTTCACAGAACCAGCTCTAAATTTGCCCCATATTTAAGTGAAGAATTAAGCTTTCTATGTGTACTAACGAATCTTCTAACGCAGATGATGAAAGTCTGTATTAAACAATAATAATGCAAACTTAATGTGGAAGAAGATATCTATACTCCTGATTGTGATATTTTTATAATAGAATAAGCTAGAACCTACATTTTAGAAGACTCCAGCCTTTTGGACCAGATATTTTGCTCCTCAACCAAAATATGATTAAAAAAAAAGTCAAAGCTCTGTGTTATCCTGCTGTCTGTGAACTCCATATATAGTCTGGTATCCATCCAGTAGTTCTTTGCAAAGCTTTGAACATTTGTGTGATTTGAATTTATAAATTGTGAGATTTTAAGCTTTTCCCAAATTGCTGACAATTCTGATTCACTTTCCAAAGAGCTACAGAAAATAAATGTGATTTTGGAGGCACAGAGAAGGAAACTAATTAATCTACATTCCACAGTAATTTTTTTTTTTACTGTCATGCTTAATTGCTTTAATTTTACTTGATATATTATGCTTCAGGTTTTCTATAATCACATGTAGGATGTCATACACTGCAGATTGTTTCCAACTGAAGTATGTGGGGACACAAATCTCCTAGGGCTTGTAATCAAATAGGAACTCTGCACCTTGAGGTCAATGCTTTGAATAATACTTACATGAATAATGACCAAAAGTTGTTTACATCTGGTGGCAGTCTGGGGACTTGCTTGAAAGTTTCAGTCCAGTTCTTGTTACAAAGAATTGCCCCCCCCCTTTTTTATTTTTTTAATTTTAAATTAGGTGTCTTATTACAAATTCAGCTTTGAAACCACTAAATGGACTGAGCAACTGCATTTGTCTTTCTTTCTGGTTTTTTGCACATTGGAGTAAAGCTCTGCAAAGTCATGTTACTGTAAGTGTTGAAACTTTGGAGCAAAGGGACAGAGACAAGTTTTTGAATGCTGTCAGTCTGTCACTTTTCACCAGCAAATGTGTGGGAACAAAACATTCTTTTAACTTTTTGATTATGTAGAAACTAATATTAGTGGGATTTATTTTTGTTTAATCTTTTTCCTTTTCTTTTTTTCCTCCAGGAATAAGCATATCTGTGGTGGTACTTTGATAAAAGAAGAGTGGGTTCTTACAGCAAGGCAGTGTTTCCCTTCTCGGTACAGTAGTCTGGAACTTTGCAATATTAAAATCCATCTATTTTCGGGAACTTATCAGCACGATGCTTCTTCAACTTGAATGCAGCAGTTTTTCCTCCTGTTTGGCTTTAACACTGCTTTTTTGATATAAAAGGCCTGTGGGACCTTGCTGTTTTTTGTTATTATTGCTGTAAATCTAAATAGTCCTGGCTATTTTACGTAGAAGCATAAATAGATTTTCCAAGTGTCATGGTTAGACAATTGCCTTTTTATGAGGATAATCTCATGCTTCTGCTTAACTGGACAAAATAAAATAGAAAACTTGGGTAAATCTAAAAAAGTTCAAAGGTTCATACTGTCCAAGGATTTAAATGTTTGGATACTGTTATGAAAAAAAAAATTTAGTAACAGTTAAAGATAAAATTATGTAATGGCTTCAGGCCAAAGCCTTACATCCAAGCATGTTGATTTTGGAATAGCAGTTGGCAGCATGAAGCCATTTCTGCTAAGGAGCATTAGTTAAGATCTTCCAGCATAATCATATTAAGCAGAGTTTTTCTGTTATTTTATTATACAGTCAGCAAAATCATAACCAACTTTGCCTCATTTAGGTACAAAGATTTGAAAGACTACAAAGCCTGGCTTGGAGTCCATAATATCAAAGGAAAGGGAGAGGAGAAGCGCAAACAAGTGCGGAACATCTCCCAGTTGGTATATGGCCCTGCAGGGTCAGATTTGGTCTTACTGAAACTCAGCAGGTTAGTAGCTGTTAGTGTGAATTTTCATCTTTTCACTTTCATCTGCTGGGTGAGATTCTTCCTAAATGAGATTTGCAAGTTCACTGCTCTACGATCTCCAGTACTACAGTTGCTGTCTCCATGGGATGAGCTTCCAACTGAAAGAAATTTTATTCGATACATGCAGAAATGCAGGTACATCAATGTTGCTCAGAAAACAGATGTCACTCCTGTGAAATCATACCTACATTATTCTTCCTGTTAACCTTGTTTAGGTTTGTTGGGAGATTTCAAGAAAACCCACTAAGTGCCCACATGGACTAAGATATGGTTTTAATTTATAGAATAAGCACCAGATTCTAGCTGAGATCTTCATGTATATACAAGCTTTCAAAATTTCTCCATATGAATAAACCTATATATCCAAATGAAATGCCATCTCTGCTTACTTTTAAGATTAAAACCCAAGTTAAATAGCATAAAAGTGGTGACAGCATTTCAAGAATTTTTTGACAGTTGGCAGCCGTAGTACAAAAAGTAGGTAGAAGAATCCATCAGATTCTTCAGAAACAGAAAATGAAAGGAAAAGAATTGGCACAGTTTTAAATTGCTGTGGTCTATAATAGACTTAATGTAATTTTAAAAACACAGTTCAGAAGGTTAAATAAAATCCATTGTATCTATTTACTTTTTCTTCATTTCAGACCTGCTATATTGACAAATTTTGTAGAAATAATCCGCTTGCCCATTTCTGGATGTACCATTCCAGAGAAGACCAGCTGCAGTGTTTATGGATGGGGATACACTGGATGTAAGAAACTATTTTTAAAAACTAAATGAATACGTTGACAACTTACTTCCTCTTGTCATTATAGGTGAGGCTGCGGGTATGGCCTGATGCCACGGTTGTCCAACACTTCTTGTTAAAAAATGGAGTTGTTTTTTTTTTTCTAATTTTGTAAATCTCTGAGCATTTTATCCAACCTAATTTAACATGAAACATTTTCCACTAGTCTCTCCTTATTTGTTGTTATTTCAGGGACAGGCAAAATAATACAAACATTTTGAGGAGTGAATTAGAGAAAAATACCAATCTACATGCTAAAGAAAAAATAGTAAATTTTCTCTGCAGAAACAGTTAGTTAACAGGGTTTTTTGACAAATCTTTGCTCATCTACTTGAGTAGTCTCTTTCTGTAATCCAAAGCAGGGCCATGTGGAAAAACTAATACAGAAACATGTAATCAAAGACTTTATTAATATAACAATAACAGCGAACTAGGCATGCACAGGCAACCCTAAGTCTGGCATTTCCTAACTTTTGAGTACTTGACTTTGCAACCTTTCTAATGTTTATTAAACACAGTTTTGTGTGAAGAAAATACAAATATGTGGGAGAACAGACATTTATTTAGTCTAGTAAATGCTATATCTGGCTAATTATGTGTTGATAAAAAGTTAATAGCTGCCAGTTGACAATAATTACTCCAATATTTACTGTGCTCAAATGTTTTTTTGCCACAGACCCTGAGTAAGCAGCAGCAATACACTCACACTGTCCTGGAAGCAGAGCAGAAGCTAGGCTGGAATTCTGAGGCTGTCTTCCTCGTAGCCACCACTCTGCCATTTCTTTGTGGGTGGCAATTAATCTGTACCAGCCCTCTCCCAAATGACTGCCTTTGATGTTCCCAGCATGTCCATATTAGCCATCCTCTGGGGGCATCGGCTGTCTGGGGGACAGGGACATCAGGCTGGAGCACAGCACAGCATCACAGGAAAGCTTAGCTTAAGAGAACTGATAAGGAATTTGCAATGTTGTGGAGTTATGTAATACAGTAAATACATAACATCTGTCATCCAAGGACTTTGTACTATATTTTTTGCACTACTTTATATAATCCTCACAGAATCCCGGTCAGGAAGAAGTGTTACATCCATTTTTTATAAGAAAACAGGATTATAAGTCAGTGGAGGGCAAGCTTGGCATTTTCTTTTGATGGCTGTGCAGAGAACGGGCAGGTCCAGGCCCTTTATTTATCTTTGCAGCTTGTACAGGCTTGTCTTTCGACATGTAGAACAAGAGTAAGCTCCACAGGGCTCCTGCTTCCTGACCTTCACACTGATGAATGGAGATTGCACAAGGCTGTGGCTCTGCCCTTGCAGGCACAAAGTCATTCAGGGTAGCTGAGCCAGCACAGATTGAGAAAAACTCCACTCTGCTGCAGTATTTTTCAAGTCACACATCCTTCCCTAGGCCATGGCAGGCACTGTTACACATTAACTCATGTTTAAGGCAGGGAGCAGAATCCTCCCTCCACTGATGGGAGTGATAACATTTTCAGGCTCTTTTTCTGATTTCTTTGATGACTGGGCAATCTGGTGGTGAGCTGTAGAGTAAGCCCAGTTAAAAGCCCTTTATTCTAGTACTAAAAAACTTATCTAGATATTCTCAGAGAACTAAAAAGACATGAAAACCAAACAAATGTCTGGTAAATCCCATTTTCAGAAAATATAAGAAATCCAAAATACAAAAGCAGGATAACAGTGGGGATAGACAAAAACGTGAGTTTTGGAGAGAAAGTACAATAACTGAAATTACATGAATAAGTTTATGTGGACTGTAACTTGAAACACTTTCTTTCCCCTAAAATACAATAAAAATTTTATTTTCTTTTCAATTGTAGTAGTTAACTATGATGGCCTTCTCCAAGTAGCAAACCTGTTTATTTTGGGAAATGAGAAATGCAACCAATATCTCAAAGGAAAGATTACTGTGAATGAGTCTGAAATATGTGCTGTGGCTGAAACCGTAGGTGCTGGGCCTTGTGAGGTAAATATTACATTTCCTAATACATTTTTAGGACTCTGGCTATTTCTTTCCCAAAAAAATAAATTACTGGAGGTATTTTAAAATTATTTTCATTGCACTAAACTTTTGCATTGGAAAATTATTTGTGTTACAAGTCTTCTGTTTTATGTCAGTGTAGAAATTACTTTTATTTCACTGTGCTACCACACCACTGAAAGATTTCCAGGAATCTTATATATACTCATATACTAAGACACTTCACTAGACTGAGGCAAACTTGTGTTCTGTATACTAAGGAAAAAGGTGGGCTCTGTGGTAGCAATAGCTGTGTGTTTTGACTGAGTAGAAATCAAAGGCTGGAACAAATTTACATCCTTATTTAGATGAGGCATTGCATGCAAAATACATAACAGTCAGTACTCAACAGAGGTGATAAAGTTATGAGGAAGGAGAAAGATTCAAAAATGTGCTGAGGTTTTTATGAGTCAGAAGTCTGGAGCATTTTGTTCTCCTGAGCCTGGGCAGCATATTGATGAGGACAGGAGAACCACTTCAGTGATCAAGTGGTTTGGTACAGTTGTTTTGCTTAGCACTACTTGTGATGATGGAGAAAAGACATCTGAGGAGAAAAGCTGTAAATAATTTATTACAGGAAGATATAATATTTTTTTTGATGGAAAATCTGACTGCGGATATCTAGAAGGAGAGAAGTCATGAACATTATTAAGTATTTATTATCTGAAATAGGATTGTTGATTTCCTAATACCAATGTTAACTGTGTAATAAAATTTTCCCTACCCAAGGGTACTACCAAACCATGGGGAAAAGAGGTCATCTTCATAAAGCTGAGGCCTCTTCCATTTGTTATTAATAATCTATGGGATCATTTTTTGTTCCAAAGTATTTCTTCAAAATAAAATGTTTAATTGTAAATGAGGTCTTAGACTTGTCAAGACTTATAAATGAAACATCTGCATGGGAGTCTGCTGGGGATCCTGCACTTTGTTTTCCCCTGCAAGAAGAAATGGAATGAATTAATATTAGCAATCAGTCTTAATCACTGAGCAGTTTCCTGCTCCTTAAGTTCTCCTTTGAAGCTACTTTCCTCAGCAGAGAACAGGCAGAGGAACAAAATCAGATTGGCAGGTGAAACTCCACTCCTGAAAGTGTTTTATGAGCAGCTCTGATGGCTCTGACATAGTTCATTGTTCATGTGGGAACTAGTCTGCCGTCAGTCAGAAAAAATCCCAAACCAAATAAAGGTCAAGCATTGTTGTTTCTCTGGTGATCCAGAGAGAATGCAATGCTAATTGTCAGATTTCCTTTTTTTAAAACAATAACTCACTGTCTGATATGAGAATTTGCTGTCTAGTTTTGCAGCAAGTTTGCAGGGTCCAGTCTACCTTTAGCCTTGGTAGAAACTGCAGCATCTGTGTTCAAGTCCCAGATCTATGTGATTGTATCTGACTCTGATCTCAGTGGGTCACACTCCAAATTTTCATGGAATGCATAAACTACTGTATAGGTGTCTCATTCATTCAAAATAACAAAAAAAAAAAAAAAACATTTTAGCAAGTTATGTCTCAAAATAGTGCTTTAAAAAGTATTACCTTTTTATTACGCTCGTTATTCCTTCTGCCTATTAGTACATACAGATTCTCATCCTAGGGCCTTGCAAGATGATTGAAAGAAATATACTAACCTGACTTTGTCAATATGTTTGATGCAAAGCCTGTCATCATAACAAAGATGTTTATCTGTCAACTCACATTCAGCTCATCTGGTTTATATTCACATAAAAAATATTAGGCTTGCAGGTAGCTGAAAGAGGTGACTAAAATCTGGTGGTCTGAAGTCATTAAAATGACATGTAAAGATGGATCACAGAGCTTACTTTGCACAGAAGGAACAAAAGGTCAGAGGCCAACTCTGACATTGTTTGTCATAAGTTCTGGTTATGAAAAAAAAAGATATTGGAACTTGGTTTATGTCCTATGGCAAGAACACTATTGCTTAGTGCATCTTGCCATCCCCAAAAGAAACCATTCAGTAGCAGACAGGTGGGAGCTGTGTCTTGGAGCATTTTGAGAAGTGACACTCATGCTGTTTATTTTTTTCCCAGCGAGATTATGGTGGTCCTTTGGTTTGTGAGCAAAACAGGCTGAAGATTGTAATTGGTGTCATTGTTCCTGGCCGTGGATGCGCCATTCGAAATCGTCCTGGGATTTTTGTTCGGGTCTCATATTATTCCCGGTGGATTCACAAGATTATGATGACCTACAGAAAACCCTGAAAAAGTCAACAACTCCCACTGAAAGATTCTGGACAGCCTGTAATTAATGTGTAATGTAAAGAACGACAATTTTTTAAGTACTTGATAGTCAAGTTTGTTGAGCTTCTTTTAATATTTATGGGTGTTTTTGGTGTTTTTGTCTATCAGTGTTGTTTTATAAATGTTGGAGTGACTTACAGTATATGCAAGTATGGTGACATATCTCCTGAAGATACTTGAATGGATAAACAATTTTGCAAAGACATTACTGGATGATAAATGGTTTTGTAGAAATAGATCATATGACCTCCTTGATGCTGCTCTTCAGATTATCTTAGGAGAAACAAGTTATAGTTCTACTTAACACATCTTATTCTTTCTATGAGCCATATATTTCTCTTCATATATAACAAAAGCCCTACTGAGAAATACATGCGTCTGTCAGGACAGCATTTATGATCATATTTCTCTTTCCCCCTTATAAGAGGTCAAAGATTTCAGTACTTTATAAAAAAATAATATCTTTAGTAAGAAATCTTTTCATTATTGATGGACTTTGACAAACCTGCCATAAGCAGAGTTCTCGTAGAAGTCACTACCACTTTCTTTTACACAATGCTTACAGACTCTAGTTCTGCACTTGGTTCCTTCAGTGTATATATGGTCCTCTAACAGATATCTCAAACCCCATTTTGGTTAGCAAACTCTTGATCATTTCTTTACAATCTGACTGAGAAATAACTGTGGATTTGCAATGCTAAAGACAGCATCTCATACAGTTTGAAAAAGTAATCCTGAGTAGCTATTGGAAGACTTTGGGCATTGAAAGAAATTTAAATCAAATATGCCCAAATCTTTCTAAACAGACAAGTATTTAAAGTTTGGTTGGTTCTAGTTATTTCATGGAACTCTGCATTTACAGCAAGAAAAAGAACAGTTGAATCTAGCACCTGGCTGAGAGACTTAAGACTGGGAAAAGTAAGTTATACTTTAATAGTTTTTCAGACCCATGAGAACTTTAATAAAACCTTAACTAGATTTGGAAAAAAGTCTATCTTTTGTACAATTCACTTCAATATAATAAAACAATTGCAGAGATTGATATGATCTTGTATTTAATATGGACAACATCACCAATAGTTTAGTTGCTTGTTTCCTGTCTATGTATGGGACAATCATTTTCCTTTTTGCTGATAGGGAAAGGGAACACAAAATCATCATCTATGAAAAGTGGTTGTTCTTCTGTAGGCATTTAGTTTTATGTCTGGAAATTTTGTACAAATATGTTGGTATAGGTGGCACTGATTACCCTTTAATTTCTGGAAAATTGATATGACATATATACAATGTTATTTTTACTACTGTACATGTAATGGCATAAATAACAGCACTGTTTCTTCACTTGTGACTGTGTAAATTGTAAATGTTTCCAGTAGTGTTTGGTCTGTGTATCATATGTAACTGCAGAGCCACGAGTCTGACCCCGTGGTGTGGATATACAAAAGGACATTTCATGCAGAAGATGCAGGGTTGAATTCTGCTCTGTCAGAAAGCAACCACTTCAGGGGAGATGTCATGGGAGACAGGCCTCATCTTGGCTCACCAGATTTTCTTCAGCAGTGCACTTTGACTTCAGTGGGACTCCGTATGCTTACATCTGGTGAGATGGGATGAATTTCAGCCCGTGCTTAAGAGGCTTGGCTCGCTGAGATTTGTGTCACATATCCAATGGATTCTACTGGCACATAGGACGAAGTGTTTCAGCAAGCAGAGCTTCTGAAGTTCCTCCTGATGTAAATAATCTCTTTAGACAAGATGTGACTTCTCTGTACAGCACATTCAAGGTTGTGGATGCTATGCAGACAGTCTGTCTCAATCTATTCTGGCCACCTCTGAAGGCTTCATGCTCCCTTTAGCCTCTCTTACTTACCAGGCCTAAAGAGGGCAGGACTTAGCCTCTTGTATTTACACTTAATTATTGTCATGTAGCTGAAGAGTGTATTCGTACTAAGTATATACTGACCACATCTTATTGAAAGGATTACATTTTTAAGAAAGACTTTTAAAAAACTCCAAGTGAGTTTTGTTCTCAGCCACAAGTAGAATGTGGATCAAATATACAATTCCATGTTCACTCTTTGTATTCGAAGAACTGTCATGTGCTCACTGTATTATATTTGCAGGCATTTTGTTATGTCTATCTAAAAAATTTGAATCCTAAAATATTTTAGTTATAAGCTTCTGCTGTGCAGAAGACTGTGATTTTTATATATATATATATATATCTCACACACACACATATATATATGATAAAAAATACTGTTTTTTCTTAGACAATGTGTAAGGATTTTTACCTGTTTGTTCTGGGCAGTGCCTCAGTAAAATTAATTGTGCAGAGTTGATGCTCCAGAACTTAACAAGTTTGTATGCACTTGCTTGCCAGGTACTTTTGCTCCCCCAATCTCAGAATGGAGGGCACCTGAGATCCTGAAGAGCAAGGGAAGAGAAGAATAATGATATGTGGTAATGAATCTGTACTTCATTTATTCCTGTGAATATTTCTTGTTGGTACCAATGGTACCGTACCAGGCAACTGTTATAACTACAGGACTCTCTTAAGAAAAGACACTCTATAGATATTTTTTCACTGTTCTAATATTTTTTTCTTTCGGTTATAACAAGGGAACCTGATCTAGTGCCCATCTAAATGCTGAAAAGCCCCTGATTAACTTCAGTAGTATCTGAACTTTAAATCAGATTAGAATAAAGGGTACAGAACTTAAATTCTTGTTAAGGACATTCTTAAACTCCATTTAATTTCATTCTCATTCTCTTTGCTGTAACTAATCCTTGATCTCTGAAAGGTGTAATTTTCGGATATAAAATTATGGAATGAAAACCTAAGAGGTGATTTTGTGCAACTGAAGTTAGTTTAACTTAATTACTATTTTCTTTGGGCATTAGAACTGGCTAACGCTTCTTCATTTTATTAAAGAAAACATTTTTCCCTTAAAAACATTTTCCCCCTATCTCTTTTTCTCTCATAAACCTCATGACCCTCAGAAAAATGTAGCTCTCATTGGGAATGTACTGGTCTAGATTTTTGCTGCTACTGCTGAAATCTTCTCTCATTTAAGATTAAAATTCTCTGAGGCATTCTGCAATCCCTTCGTGCAGGCAATGCCAATGTACTTGACAGAGCTACTCACTTGAGTTAGAGCTTTTCAGATGAGGGTCCAAATGTATTTCTGGGGGTCAAAAACTACTCAGGCAAAATGTCCCTTGAATTCAGTGAATGAGATTGTCAAAAGAGCAGGGCCTAAGAGTTGTTCAGTGCTTTTCCACATGGATCCTTGTACACATTCTCAGCTCCAAGGCAACCTCAGCAGGAGTTGAGGCTTTGTCATCATCCTTCTGTAAAGCTGGTTGTAAACCAGTTGACCCCCATGGAGACTGTAGGAAGCCTATTAGGTTGGTTATTTAGCTTTGTCTCCTAACCAATTATTTTTTTCCTCCCTCATGTGCACTGGTATATTACTGTTTTTGAATGTTGGGGCTGCTGGCAGGAACTGACATGGCTTTTCACCCTAAAGTTTCCTGGTGTTCCTTTTTAAACATACCCTTGGGCATTTATGTATGGTGTTTTCTTGCATGGGATCTAACATCAGGGAGCTGCTTGTAGAGTTCAATGTATGATAAAAGAATTTTTTTTTATTTAAGAGGAAAAATAATGCTCCCATTAAGTACAACTTGATGAATGCCTAATGAAAAGGGAACACTCTGGTTATAACTTGTAATACAAATCTTCTGTAATTAACATGTTCATTAGTTAATAAAGTTGGTATTTTTGTAACCTTGTTTACTCTTATTATTCTTAATAAAGTATTTTATAAAAAACAACAAAACTTAATTAGCATTACATTTCTTATTGAAAGAACAAGGCCACAACCCCCCTGCAAGTTTCCCACTTCCAATTCCAGTGAGGGAATTTAATGTGCAAAGTAAGGAGGACTGGTGCAGTGAAGATCCTCTTGTGTCCAATTGCAGAATTGAAAATAAAATTAAAGAAAGAGCCAAATACATGGTGATCTTGTTGAGAGTTCCCAAGACCTTTCTGAATTATTTCTGCATTGAGAATGGTCTAAGCATTTTACAGTGAGAGTATATTTGCAGTGGAAAGGATGTTCTCAAGCTAAACATAAATATTTTCCTTGAATTTTTAGTTCTTTACAATTTTAGTATAAGATGCTTGGAATTTTACTTATTTGAGTAAATACACTTTACACTTTTGAAAAGGGCTCTCCTCTCAATATCACTTTGTACTGAGGTACAAAAAATGATGTAAAGGAGAGCAATAACTTGCAACAAACCTTGGTGCTGCTGCTTATTACCTCAACCAGCCAGCAGCTACCAGAAAAGGAAATAAGCAACACCCTTACAAACCCCACCAGATCAGTGCCAAGTATTGTCAAACTCCTGTAAAATCAGAGCATTCTGGTGAGTTCAAATAAGGGACAGTAAGCTCATTACTTCTTTGTCATTATTCAGCTAAAATATCAAAGTTAGAAGCATTCCTGGTTACACTGTGATTTCGATGACTTAAGTATATATTTGCTCCAGCTATATCCACAGTGATTAATTTTTCAAATAGACTCATATGCAGAGTGTTTGAAGTCTGATTCTGAGTTTTCCATGGCAAACATCATTTTTTTTTGTATGTTTTTCAAAAAGGGAGTTTTCTAATCAATGGATATTATCAGGAACTCCTGAAATCACTGGGAAGCTTGCAATAATTTCCACCATGCATAAGTGCCTCCAAAGTTATAAAAAATCTGTAAATATTCCACATGTTAAAACAATACTTTGCTATAGTTTTACATTCAGCTTTCAGTATGTTCAGGTGACCTGTGTGTTTTCTGGGAACCATGAGAATTAACTGCTTGTACAGCAATTTGCACCATAAAAATCTCTAAAAGGATATTGCCTTCATATTACATTCTGTGGTGGCTTTATCTTTTGTAGCTGCAGGAACACTGTAATCTGCAGATGATAAATGATGGGAGCCCACATTGATGCTCACTGCTTGTGTTCTGCTCTGTGTTATTTAACAAGCCTCATGTAAACAGAGCAGGCCATTTAGCAGGGCTCAGTTGTGTATCTACTCTGCCTTCAAAAGCACCGATTTCTGGACAGCTATGTTCCAATAAAACCCACGTGCAATAAATAGGAAAGAAAACAGCTGGGAGGCAAAAGGCAGACCATAAAAAGGTTAATAACAAAATAAGCCCTAAAATAAAAAAGATTTTTATTTTCATGTTGTCTCAGTTTTTATAACATAGGCTGTATGGTGTGAAAAGCTGCAATAGAATAGTTTAATAGCTAAATCTACTTCACTTTGTTGAGAACACTTGGGAAGGTGCAATGACTTCTCCATATGGTCACTGAAGATATAGGACAAGTTGTACTTCTATGTCCGAGGTTCTGATCCTACTTGCATTGAAATCACTGTCAAAACACTATTTTAAAACATTATTTAGCCCAATCTAGTGTAATGGATATGTCCCAAAGCTTCCTTCTAAACCCCTTAGACTTTTTCTTGACATTGTTTCAGATCCTGACTTGAAGAAGTGCTCAGGACGTGTTTCAGACTCTTAGTGAGTGTCAGAGGGAGAAAATCTACATTTTATTTCAATGCTGAACATCAAAGTTCAACTTCAGACTATCAAATTTGCTCAGAGTCTGACTGAAGATGAGAATTGGTTAATTTGCTTACTATTCAGATATTTTTCATTAAATAATAATAACAACAATAATTTTATCATTATAAATTATTAAGAAGAAGAGGAACAACAACAACAATATTAAAACCCATGATGAATGCAGTTGCTATTAATTTAGCTTTTATACAAAAAATAATAAACTCTTTAGGGAAAAACTCCCCACCAGAGCAAATAAATGTACCACTTCAGAGTCCAAGAGATGTCATTTACTTGAGATATCTCACATTTTATCTGTTGAAGCTAGTGCTGACCTCAATTGGAGTATTTAATGCATTCTACTGGAAGAAATATTGTGTAGATGACAATACAATTCATAACAATTTATCAAAAATAAGGCAAGAAAGACTACATTAGAGGTATATACTGGATTAGATGAGGCTAGTATAAAATACAAATAAGGATATAGTCCTTCTCTTCCACAGAGAGAAGTTTTGCCTTCAGCAATATATAACTTTATAGTATTTAATTCAGTTCATATAATACTGACTAAAAAAATCCAGATGGTTTTCTTTTCTTGAGGATTAATGTCAGCATTATACACACAATGAGCAAATATGCATTTACATCAACATTGCTGTTACAAACCATGTCAACAACAGTCTCGTGTCTTGGGCGTAAATATGCCATCTGCTGTTCAGCCTTGTGTTTAACAGGGCTCTCACTTCACAGAGCACTTAAAAAACTGCTATCACAGAACTCCTTCTCAATTTTTTAATTTACTTTTTTAATTGTTTATTTTAAATTTTTTAAAATGAAATCACTGAAAATTTTCTGTTCATAGCAGTGTAAGTTGTAGAAGATTTGCATTAAGTGTTCACTTGAAAGTCCCTGCTTTCCATTTCTGTGCATCCTCACAAGGCAGATGAGTCCAAATTATTGTCTGATCCTTCAATTCTTTGAAACCTATGTTTCTGTTGGTAAAGTCCACACATCACCTCAATTATTTTTCTGTTACATATATTCAGAAAAAGTCCTTAAAATACCTTTAGTAAGTGAAAACTCATTGCAGCCCAGCCTTAAGCTGTGCCCTGATGTTCCCAACTTGCCATCAAGTACATTAACTCATAGAAAGGACTATTCTTGTGGGCTAGATGGCTTCTACACATCCCACATCAGCAAGGCCTGGGAAGGTGCTCACAGCCACCCATACCAAACCATCCATACATTGCCAGAGGTCTGGTGTGGCTGAGCACACCAAGCACACAAATTACGTGGATGCAGAAACAAGTGCACACCACACCCACCCAAATGCACATAAATGCCTTCTCAATGGTATCTTTATTAATCTAGAATTAATAAATTCACAATCTACACACATACTTCAGGAAAAGGATTATAACCTGGGGTTTTCCTTGTCCCACTGCTGTGATAACTCAAATGCCTTGACACAGGAGCACAACAGCGTGTAAAGAGAGGTCATCCTACCAGGACAACTTATCTCACTTTCAAACTAACCAAAATTACAGGGAGAAACTTTATAGTGCCAGCCAGAGATTGGAATTTTTGATATCCTGATTTGGCACATTTGTGATGACAAACATTTGCAGTGTAAGCCTGATCTGGAATAAAATCTTCTATACCTCTTATCCTTTGGCCATGCTCTGGGTTAGCTTGATCCAAACCAATCCGTTCAGGTCTGTAGTGATTGCATGTTTGCATGTGTCTTTGCGGGTGTCTGTGCGTGCCCACTTGTGCCAAGACACATGTGTATCTATTCTTCCTGGCACAATGTACAAGCTCTAGGAATGCTTTTTATTGTTCTGGAAGCAGACAAAGTAGACTTGGCTAATTTTCAGCCATCTGTGATCTAGTTTTTATACATTGCTATAACTGTAACCTGCTTGTGAAAGCTACAATATTTAGAAGTAAAAAAAGTTCAGCCTTGGCCCTTAAGATGCTCAAATGTTTTAGGGAATTAGTGCTAACCACCTGTATTTACACTGTTAATTGAAAGAGTGCATGGGCCTTTGGAGATCCTTCTAGATGGTTTCTTTTCCCTTTTATTCCACTTTAATTTTTGGTCAGTATCACCAGAGGCTGGCCTTAATTTTAAAGCTGCCTTAAAAGTGAATATTCTTCCTGTAGAAACCTGCTTCATTACCAGAGCTCTTTCTGGGCAGTTATCTTAATTAATTTAGTTAGGAGTCTCTTCTAAAGTCCTATTTTGTCAGGCTGGCTTCTCACTTTATTTTATTTTTTATTTAAGCAGAGACACCAGGCTGTATTTGCAAGCATTGTGTTTTTTAATCCCTCTGATGTTACTTAGTGTTAACAACTTTTTGATTCGTATAACTCCCTAACACTAATCCCTGAGCATTAATTCCTCTGGCTTTCTTTGTAAGTTTTTTTAAGTCCTACCTTCCTGCCTGGTTTATACATATGGTTGGGAAATAAAAGGAGACAAAAAAAAAGGCTTTTCAGTTTTCTTTAACTGGCCTTTGCGTGAATGCTGCTAAATTTTCTTATCGGTACTTTTTCCCAACACGACATGCAGATCTTACCAACTCAGTCTGCAGGAACATGTCAGTTTTATTGGTATGTTTGACAGAGACCAGGCTGGTTTCCAACTGAAATCCATTTGTTTTTCCTCCAGCATGCTTGCTACACCTCCCCAGGCTCACTCTCTGTGTGGCTTCCTCCAAAGAGGTATTTCCCTGCCTGTTTGGGTATGTATTGCACATTGCCTTTCAAAATTGGCAGCAGAGTTCTTATCTTTCCTAAATTACCCTGTGGAGGGTGAACTTTTCTTCCCATTTCCCTGTCAAATTTTTTAAGACAGTAAAATACTTCTTACCTTTAAAGCAATTTCCACTAAATGCAGGAAGGAATTGGTGAAGCTGATGCTATCTTGGACAGACAAAGCTTACAGGGAAACACCTCACTTGAGCACAAAGCAAAACCCAAAGCAAAATATTTAACAGGGATGTGCTTCCCTGTTAAATATTTAAATACAGTCTTGGGATTGCCATATTCCTCTGAATGGCTATTTCAGACACTTAGGAAGAGTTTGTGAATTCCTTTCTTGGATTGGACACGGTGAGGCAGGGGTGTTTGCACAGGCTGCAGCAAAGAGCAATCCAAGGAACTTCTCAGCACTGCTGACAGACAAGGTCACCGATTCTTTTTCTTCTCTACTGGGTTTCCTTGCTTATTTTCTTGTTTGTCTTGTTTGTTTGTCTGGTACTTTATTATTCTATTCCAACGCTGACAGGAAGAAAATAAACAGGGAAGAGTAGGGCTGGTGGAAGTGTTGTGTTTGAACTGTCTTCTGGGTGAGATTTATGGTCTGCTAAGGACAGCTTTTTGGAAAGTTCTCTTCAATCCTCTCTTGGCAGTTTTTTCGGCCTCCTTTGCTGTCTGAATACACTTCACTTTCTCTGTTTGGAAAGTGCTTTGCTCATTATCTTCCCTGTAAGGGTGGAAGTGATGAAGTCACTTTGTGTCTCTCCCCCTTTCCCTGCCCCACGCCGCTATCTGTGTCCCTAGGTGCCAACTCAGCAGCAGCACAGAGCACTCCCTGCAGGACATTTTCCCTCTGCAAAATCCTGACCCAGGGACACTTGAGAAAACTTGTCTTGGAGAGAAAAATACAGCAAAGGCACGGAGCAGATTGGCATTTCTACATTTGCCTCACTGTCTCCAGAGACCATGCCTGTAAAGACAACTGTGGTGTGTGAGAGTAGACAAAGAAAACTCACTCTGGAAAAGAGAAGAATTGTTAGAAAGGACTGTTGCTCATGCAGAAGGCTTTTGATTGCTCTTCAAGATGTGCGTCTGCCTGCACATGAATAGTGAATGGATGCCTGGTGTGAAACAGAGACATTCTGCAGAGACAAATGCAAAGGTTAGGGGCTACCCTCCGGGAACTTTAGGTGAGAGAAAGCAGCACAATAATTTTAGGTCCCAGCCCATAGGAGTGGCCACTGAGGAGCTTGGGAACCACATAGCTTCTGACCACAACTCATGAGCTGTATTGTTTTCAGGTCTCTTTCTTTAAAAGATAAATCTAAGAGGAGAAATTCAACTTTGAGGAAAAAAATTCAGCAAGCTCTACTGAAAAAACACTCAGCAGCACACCACTGACTTCCCTGAGATCAACTCTTTGCACATGGAGCTGGTTTGGTTTGGTTTGGTTTTTCTGTTTGCTATGGGCAAACTGAATAAGTGGCCTGAACCAGTTTATGTCTGTATCTGAATTTAGCCAGTCTTTTGAATCCAGCTCAGAAGATGAAGATCAAGGGAAGAAAAGTTGTTTTTTTTTAAATGTTCTTTTTCAGGCCACATCCTTCCTATCATTTTCCCAATTTCACACAATCATTAAAAGAAGAAATGTACTCATGCAGAAAACAAACCAAGCCCTCCAAGTGAGAACATATAGTAATTTCATTCAAAAATGCTTCTTTTAAGGCACAGAGTCTATAAAAACCACACCAAGGGAATACTGTACTCTGTGGTCATTTGTTAGTAAAGCTGACAGGAAATCAAAACTGAAAGGATTCTTCTGTAACTGCCAACTTGCTGTAATGGAAGCCAGGGGAAATATATTTATCTGTTTACTTGACTAAGAAGAAAGAAACCAAAACATATTTTCCTCCAATAGTAAAAGGAGATTAGGCTGTTACTACTCACTTGTGTGCTAGACTTCCCTCCAGGCCTTTCCTAATGTTTTGTCTCGCATTCAAAACAAATAAAATATGAGCTCTGAGGAAAAGAAAACATTTCACAGATTATAGGAACTAAAAAGATCTTTAGGTACCTAACATTTCACCTTATAGCCTAAAGGATCTTGCCCAAAACAACACGTTATTCAGAACCATAATTTTGTAGAATTTTTTTGGAAAGAGATTTCATGCCTGTCATGTGGTACAAAACTGCATCTGCAAAGAAGGACAAGACATTTAGAATATGACTCACTAAGTTTGGTTTTCCCTCCAAAAGTTATTTTTATTGCATTGAAATAAATAACATGAAATATAATGGATCTGGTTCTGTCACCTTGCTTAAGGCTTGATGATCTTAAAAGTTTTCTCTCAAAACAATTCTGGACTTCTTGTAATGGATGATAAATCAATTGAATCATAGGATGGAGGCTACTACCAATCTGATAATAATGTGATATCTACAGTTAAATCTTTGTAAAAAACAGTTTCATGATGATGTGAAGAATAAAAATAGTATTAAATATTCCAAGGTCAGACTCAGCAGTCGATTTTATCATTGTTACATGGCTCTTATGATGTAGAGTTGCCATAAATGTCTTCAATTAATGTATTTGCAGAACTTTTCCTGCCATGTAGCAGTCAAAACCAGATGGCAAATCTTGTCACAGATATTTCATTTGATTAATTCTTCTGTCTGGGCAGATTCAGTGCAGTCTGTCAAACCATGAAGATAAATAAAAAATTAAGATGTTTTTCCTAGAGACTGCTAGTTGGGTAAAGCTTTAATAGCTGGAAGATGGCAAGAATCAAATGGATTTTTTTTTCTAACTATGGATATTTACCCTAACAGGGTATCTTTGATTTGAATCTTAACATAACTCTTTTTAGGGTAGTTGCATGAGGGAAATCAATCAGTTTATAGCACGTAAGATAGTTCCATCAGATAAATAACACTTTAGGTTTTGCCCAAGTTTAAAAACCCACAGCAGGAACCATCATATTTGTAGCAAGAAATGAATCTGCACATGTTACCACTGCATTTCACATCAACAAGTTTTGCTGTGGTTTTTTGGGCTATTCAAATTCTGTCATAATGTTCAAAGTGCTGAGGAAGAATCTCTTGCATAGACATTATTCCTAAACACTGAATATATCTATGGAAAATCAGTGAGAGCAGGTCGACTGTAATTTATGACTTATTTAGCATCATAATAGAAATATGAACATATTATGCTGTAACAAAGAACTTAGGTCCTTATTTGGGACCATAATTAAACATATGCTTAACTTCAAGCACAAACTTAAGCCCCATTGACAAATGCCTGCCTTTGAAGATGCAAATAATCCAGTGAATTTATAAAGCATTGTGACTTTGGCTGAATGTGGGCAATGACTCCATTTAGGGATGAGACTTGTTTATACAGTGCCTAAGACAGGAACACCATAAACATAAAAAAAGACTTCCAAAACTGACATTAAAAATGTTAATGGTTCCCTTTAATTCCTCTTCTGTTTTCAAAATAAAAATTGAAATGACATTCAAAGGCTCAACGATGGCAGCTATATGGGAGAGAACACATTGAAATTTACTTCTGGTTTAACCGCAGCTTGTGTGTCTTCAGTGAAAATGTGGTGCCATGGTTTAGTCTTCTTTTTAGATGCCTTGTTTCATGTCTTTGTGCAGTTGAAAGGTAATGCAGGGAACACTTTAATATGGTTGCATTTTAAAGACATTCCATCCAATTACTTCAGAATCTGCAGGGAGCACCTATAACTGGCCTGTGCTCTGGAGCTGAATTTAGATTTTATATCTCTTCAGCATCTATATTACTTGTCTAGACACATCTCTTAGGATTCAGAATTACAAATGACAGATTGTATACCAGGCCTGACATTTATGTGATTGAATATAGAGATATATTTGTAATACGATGATAACTGTATCTGATATGTGCTTCATCTAAGATCAGAATGAAGCCCAAAACATTCACAATGGCAGGGTCAACACCCCTTTATGATTACATCAGAGAGAACAATATATCTGTATATGTGCAAATCACATGTCTTGACTTTCCAAACTTTTTTCCATAAATTAAAGTCAAGTCTATCCTCAGAAGGCAGGAAAGATGATTAAAAAAGACTCAGAAATTATTTTTGAAATACTACAAATAGCTCAGTCACATGTTTTTTTTTTTTTTTGATAAAGCCAACTGAATTATGTTCAAAAAGTTATTCTATGTTATTTAATAAAGCTCAATTCCACATTCCTACAAGCAAGGCAACTGCTTTGAGATTAGCATAGAAGACTTGTGGATTAAAACCAAATGCTAATGACAAGTGAGGATTCTCATGGAAGAGCTTGAGGACATGTTCCTCTCTAGAGGAAGAACAAGTTCTGAAATAGTTCTTTGCAATCAACATATGCATTGATTTTATATATTTCTATTAAAATTTTTATTCCTTTTAGTGATTAAACTAGAATTTATTTGAGTTGTATTTAGTTTTTGTCTTTGCCTCTGACTTTTCAAGATTTACTTTATCTTTGAGCATCTGTTGAGACCCTGAGAGCACTCATCTTCTCCTTTCACAGTTACCTTTAATCTTAATTCAGGAACAATTTTAACTAATTCTAATAAAGCACTTCCTTTGTTGGTTTTGTGACCCATAGATCAGGGTTGAGATGTTCTGTGTGAATCCTCAGCAGGCTGAACAAAGACACTGGACACGTGTCAGGGAACACTTATGTTTTACTATAAAGTTGCCATAACCTCAGCAACCAGCCCACTATTTAGGCTGAAAAGATGTTGGTTAACAAGCCCTTAAATTCTTACAATACACTTCCACTACAGTGGAGGCAAACAAGCCCTTAATTAAGTACACTTCAGTAAGTTCTCAGCTCCCACAATAAACTCCTCAAAAGCTGCTGGCTCACGAGCCACAGCACACCAGTGTTCAAGGGCACTGGCTAACAAGCCACAACACCCTGACACAATGTCCCCACTCCCACAGTAAAGCCCACTAGGGAGCAGGGGGTAAAATGTGGTAAATGCACTTTGCCCAGGCAGAAAAGGGAAGAAAACCAAGAATATGACCCCTACACTGGCCCCACTGTGTGGATGGTCTGTAGCTGGGATTGCAGGAGAAAAGAAAGAGGAAAAAGTCAGAGAGCCAGGGAAAAGAGAGAGAAAAAGAAAGTGAAAGGGCTTGGTCTGCTCACTTTTGTAGTTAACCTTTTGCTTGCCTCTTATGTAAATTGGACTTCTCACACATTTTGTTCCTTCCTTCACAGCCAGCCCTCCTCCAAGGGGCGAGGTGGGGGGAAGTGGACACAGCCCCAGTCTCTATGAGCAGGAATTTGGATCAGGACAGCACTGCCCCACCTCTGTGGGACCCTCTCCTGATCACACACTTCCTGTAGCAATGCTCACTGTTTGAGACAAAACATGCTTAGGTCTGGTCCTTTACAGTTGGACATCAGTGTTGAGTTCAAGGACACAACTTTGTTGCATCTCTGTTATGATTAATGCTTCAAAATGCTCTACAAGAGGCTGTTGCTTTCTCCTGAGTCCTTACGAGATAGAAAGGTAATTGGCAGATATTTGCTTTCATTTCACTATAGAAAACAAAGGTGATTCCATGCTTCCAAGATTCATAAGCCTTTTTGTTATTCCTAGATACTTACATCAAAAATTTTGAATAGAACATGAGAAACAAGAGAAAACTGGTTCAGTTTTCAAAGGCGTCTGATCTGAACATAAGGACCCCTAAATCCCTTAAATGTGTAAAAACACAAGCTTTGCCTTTGTGTTTCTTCATGTTTCCTGAAGAAAAATTTACAAATTTGGGATTTATTTACTAGGTGTGAATTTTTACTTTTAACTCTAATAAACTGTATATCACAGTTGCTGATATAAACATGCATATACATATACATATACATAAAAGAAACCTACACTTCCTCCACACTGGAGATTATCAGACATAAAGAAAAAATTTTTAAGCATCTTTAAGAGAAAATATACTATCACTGTTTTATTTTAATCTTATTTCACTTTCAAAGTGGCTATAACCCCATCTATTTGATATTAGTTTGATATTGGTCTTAAAAATTATGATAGAAATTTCCAAATGCATTAATATTTTAATTTCACATTAGGCTATTTTTACACATTAAATTTTCATCATGTTTTCCTTATTGTTGAAGTAACTGACCATGATAGTGGCTATATCCACCCCAAGACGAAATGCACACATTTTTACAGCCATTGTGTACAAAACTTTGGTGCATGAAGAAATATAGCCAAGCTGAATTGAAAGCGTAAGGGAAACTTTAAAGAGGTAGAATGCAACCAACATTGAAAGTTGGCAGAGATGTTACACAGTTTAACACAAGCTGTTCCTCTCTAATATCGTAGTGACAGTTTCATATAAATGACATTTCGTGAGTAATAAAATGACAAATACATCATTAAAATTAGAGACAGATTGCTAAATGGATTAGACTGCAAGTATCTTGGTTTTTTTCCTTATTCTTCCACATGCATATTTCATCTTGCTGAAAAACTATATGCCAATGTTGTTCATATTGCCAGACCTTTAAATGAGTTTTTAAATTCATTCAGCTCTACCATGAAACAGCTCTTTGAAGAGAGGAAATTCAGAACTGATTTTTTTGGTATCCTTGAACAAGCCACTCCCAAGCTCTTGGATGCATGAAGTGCCAGGCAAACACAGGGCCTTGTCCATGTATCAAGATGTAGAACAATGAAAGAGACTAATTTTTTACATTGCTTTTCAAAATAAAATCTAGTTTAGTGCTCAGGTTAGAGTATCAAAAACTGTTGTTGCAAATCTTGGTCTGAAAGTATATAGGAATGATTAAAATATTTAGGGTCTAGAATAGAAACCAGTCAAACCACATTCACACAGGCAATACAAGATGATAGGAAGAAAACCAAATAAAATAGACTCCCCTCATAAAGAAGCTAAGAGGCTGACAAAATAGATATTTTTAAAAATAACCAGAAAGCTATCTAGGACATCAAACATAAAGAGAGGTAGACAGAGTTTCATAACAGATTGTCAGAATCCTGTGGTAAAAAAAATAAAATTTTCTTTTGGGTTTGGGGCTCATTAAGATTATTTACTGTAATATTAATTGTAGAATAACTTAGGAGCAATTTCCCAGTCTTATTTAAGTCCTCCAGGACTCTACTGGTTTTAGGGTCTATTTTTGTATGTCATTCCATTCTAGACTTGAGCTACTTATCAAGGGTGGCTGCAGTATGTCTGTAGCCCATGCAATAGCAATAAACAAGATGATGTTTTGTTAATAGGGGAAATAAAGAAGTTTGGTTTCCTATGGATGTAACCCCCTTAAATATCTTTCTCTGAAGCAACACCAAACAATGAACAATATGGGTCAGTTATGAGAATGGGCCAGAGCTCTGTGTGGGCTGAAAATAAGTTTTTGGAGACTCCTACCCTTTATTAAAGCCATCAGAGGATTCAAAAGTTGTTAGAGAAGGACAGAGCAGCAGATGGTCTGGGGACCACCTGAAGGGTAGGGGTTGCCCACAAACCAGCAATGCACAGCAAAGCCAAGCAGGCCAGCAGCCTCCCATGCTGCAGGGACAAAAAACATTTCAGGTCTTGGAGCACCTGCCCTAGGAGGAGAAGCTGAGGGAGCTGGGACTGTGCAATGTGATTCTGTACTCCTGTTTCCTTAGGAAACTCATCTAAACATGAATATATGAAATCATCAAAGCAGCTGTGCAGCTGATTCTTGTTTATTCATTCTCATTGAACAAGTAGTTTTGCTTACTGCAAGATACTCATACGTCCTGCAAACCCCATCTCTTGTAGAAAGAGAGAGCATTTAAATGGAAAAAACTTGACAG
This sequence comes from Zonotrichia leucophrys gambelii, assembly GCF_028769735.1. NCBI lineage: Eukaryota > Metazoa > Chordata > Aves > Passeriformes > Passerellidae > Zonotrichia > Zonotrichia leucophrys. The sequence goes on along the minus strand of NC_088170.1, from coordinate 61,993,217 downwards.
AGAACTCTGGATTTGTTAGGAGCTCCATACACTTCTCTCACAGTGATTTGTTAGCCAACCTTCTCTTTTATGATAGCACTAAAATATCTTTTACAGGGGAAACTAATGGGCATCTTATCAGACAACTTTCTTAACAGTGTTGCAGTGGAAACCAGCAGGCAGCCATTTTAGAATAACTGGACGCAAGAGAAAATAATCAAATTTTTTAAACTTTTTCTCTGCAAAAACTGTAGAATTTATAAATTTGAATGGTAATTGCAGCCTGTAGGAGTAATCTTAACCTTAACTTTGCACTCTGATGAATTTGCAAGCTGTTAAAAAGGAAGTGGAGATTCCACCAAATTGACCATTAAGAAGTATGTACATCTGATACAAATCAGGGGCTATTAGTGGCTTGGTAGTTTCCACTTTTTGTTAATGAACTGTGGAAATGAAAAATTGGTACACTTGGCCAAGGAATATTGTTTATAATAATCTTCAGAGTCACACTGGTCTTGGATCTAGCTGTACAAAACTGTCTTCATGCCAAGGCACAAGTGAGAGAAACTGTACTGAAAAATGTGAAAGGGCCTGGAAGGTACTGAGTTACTCTGGTGAAGGACTAAGAGCCCTTGGCTTCAGCTAAAGCAAAGACCCACTCAGGGTGAGTACCTCACTCTGTGAAATAATCTTCTGATTAAGCATGTGCTATTTCCTCCTCTCCTGAAATAAGTGTGTGCACATTAACATCTGTAAATGTCAGACAAGTGATCTGCTGCATTGAGCAGTCTCACTTTAAACCTGTCTAATGCATGTCCTGTCTTAGTAAAGATACAGATGCTTTCTGTGGTCCTATAAAAATGTGCATTTTAATGATAAATGGGACAGTTTATAGTTCCAATTATTCTTGTCTCCTTTGAAGCAGGAAAACTGGCAATCCCTTATCTAGACTTTAGCAGGTTGAGATAAACCTCGATAGCAAAAAGTATCTGGATTGTCAGAGCTTTTAGCTACAGTAAACTGCTCAAACTGAAAGCAGCTGTTAGTCAAAAGGGAACAATACCCATTCATTTGTAAGATGTTCTGTGGCTGGGGTACTATTAATGAGTTTCTTCTTCAGATGAGACTATTGTAAAAAGTCTAAGTTACACATGCAGACACTCATATGCACAAACACGCACATGCAGTGATATAACACACGTAGAGTTTGAAGAAATCTTGTTTGGCTAACACACAGTAGTCACTTGGAAGAAATAATCCCTGGAGATCACTGTGTTTGGAAAACTATGGTTTGGTTCCAACAGTATAAAAGTGAGATTTCACTCACAGTTCTGAAAATGTTATTGTTGCCTCTACAGATCTATTATTTCCATTTAATGTCTGGAACAGTAAAATTATCCTCACTGAGAAATTCTATTCTGTCTGCTTCTTATTTATTCTTAAGTATATTGAAACTACATGGACAGTGCAGTCTTCTATCACGTCTTCTGAATCACTACCAATGTATTTCATTGCATTATATAAGACAATGATTCTGCCTCCTTCCGTGTTTTGTACTATGTTTCTTCCAAGCTTCTATAAAGTTTTCTGGTGCAAATTTAAGTTTGTGTTTTAGTTAATACCATCATAAGGAAAAGATACTAATTAAATTTGTAGCATATATTCAGTGTCCTCACTTTTTTAGAAACATGGTTGCAGTCAGAATTCTGTATGGACCTATTCAGTCAAGAATGAATTCTCCTGTAGTTGTGAATTATGTCCCCCAATTCTCTTACAATGTCTGTACTATGCACCAATTTTCCCAAACCAGTCTCTTGATAATATGAAAAACCAAATCTCCAAAAAAGATTTGGATTTATCAAAGCTGTAACTGACAAACAACTACAACTGACAGCGGCAACAGTAGATATGATTTGCAAGAGGTAAATACTTACACCAGTTAAAAACCTCCTTTCTGTCTGCAGAAGTCTCAGTTCTGTTTAATTTTTCTGTTGTTTCTGTGCTCTTCTAATTAACTGACTTCTGTAGTGAGCTCTCAATCAACTCTGCTGGGATTATAGCATATTTTCCCTTGAAAACCAGTTTGGACAGTCATGAAACTCATCCCCTGTTCAGGCTGGTACTTCCAGTCTACACTGACACTTGATTTTGTAACAATGGGGTAATGTCAGGACTCCTTTCTGGAATTTAGAAATTCACTCACTAGACAGGAGTGAGAATCTAGTGGGAAAGGTTAGGCTGGTAAAGGAGAGGTTTTAGGTTATAGTTGGTAATCTCCACACAGTTTATCCGCCCACATCCTCCAGTGGGTCATCATAACTATGTAGAAGCTCAATTTTCCTTCTGGTTCCTTTCTGTGGAGGCACCAATACGTAGATGAAGTTTGAAACCCTGCATTGCACTCTGAAATTGAAGCCTAAATAAATAATTTTATCTAACAGAGAGAAGGGAATTGGCAGCCCATGAAGAGTTGAGGATTAGCTTTACCCCTCTCTTCATATTTTTGCATGAATTCAGACTTAGTTGATATCTAGACAGATTTTCCTATTTCCATATGCATATGCTTATTTTTGACATGGCATGGCTTATGCCAGGACTTGGCAGGTTGATCTTCAATTGTGAACTTCCCTCCCAGACAAGGACCTTGAACCAAAGACCCAAGTTCCTTCTGTCAGGATTTCTTGTGTAATACTATAAAATAGTGGGGAGTCTAACATTTTCAAGCTCTGGTACCTTTCCAGTTTGAAATACCCGGTCTCAGAAAAGGGAAGAAAGATTTTTTTGAGTTTCACTAAGGTAACTGCTTGCATTCCTTGATCAGTTTTGAAGAGAAAAAAAACCACTTCTAAGATCTGCAGATGGAAATTCAGGCTGTCCGCTGTGTGACCTGTAACCTAGGTATCACCAAAGAATAATCCAGTCTACGGTACACGCTTATATTTTTTCTATTTGGAATACAGTAAAATAACATCTTCTCCATTCACTTGGGATGCATTCTACTGCTTTCCTGTGAGCAGAGATTGAAATCTTCCAATCTGCAAAATGAGTAAGGTTTCATATGTGCAGGGTTCCAGGATCTGCTCAGGATATAACCCAATAGCCCAACAGTGTTTTCCTCCCTGAGCCCATGTTCTGCTGACCTGAGTCACTGTGCAGGCACTGGCCTGGAGCAGCCAATGAGCTTAGGAAATGTACCTAATCTACACGCAGGTATCTGCTCTTTGTCAAAATTGGCTTCAATTAGACAAAAACTTTCTGGGTTTCTCCAGAACATTTTAGACAGAGTTGTGATGTGGTTGATCATAAACTGGATGCTAAAACTTAGCTTTAGGTGGTATTTAAAAGGCTGCCAACTCGTCAGAAGTAGTACTGGTGATCAATCTGAGAACTGCTTCTTCTATCCTTTCTCATCAGAATTTTTTGTTGGCTGATGCAGCAATTATTGTTAGTTAGGTGCAAATGATGAGAAGAAATGAATCAAACCATACTATTGAGCACAACTGAGCTGTCTGGATTTTATATTTTCCCTTACACAAAGGAATTGCTTATTTGACCCTGTTGCTCGATTCTCCATTTGCCAATGAAGTAAGACACCCTTGTGTATCAAGACTGGCAAGGGACTGAAACCAAATTTCTGAAATTTGGGTAAAAATTGTAAAGGGTAAAAAAAGACAGTAAATTCAGATAGACTTTTAACATAATTATGGATTACAATACTAAGTTATAAAACTTTCTTTTCAGCGTTTGTATCATTATAATGCCAGATATTTTGATCCTGACAGATCCAATCAGATTTCATGAGAACATTAACTTGGCTTGGAGCCAGGAATTAGGTGTAAACATCAGACGTCATTAGATTTTCCTGAACTGGACTGAAATTGAGGTTTATTTCAGGCCATCTATAATTAGACAGTTATTGTAATAATTCCAATTTGTTTCAGATCAAGACTTTTGCATTACACCCTTTAAAGATGAGAACTGAAATCTTCCATGCCCCAAGGCAGATCAAAACAAAATTTGTCATGTTCTATCCATCTAGAGGACAATAAACATTTGTATCTGTCCTCCAACAAGAGCCAACTCCTGATGCCTGTAAGAATGGCAGAATTTCAGCTGAACAGAGAATGCCTGTAGATGTCATGTGTGTATGTGAAAGGGAAAATCTGCATTTTATAAAGGGTCATTTAAACCCACAATAATTAATTCATTTCTAAACTACTTTGTAGAATGAGTCCATGTTGAAGCGTCTTATGGAAAATGATTCTGCAGAACTGACTGGATTGAATGATTTGGGAGTAGATTATTTCATCACAGTTGAAAGCTTTTTCCATCTGCTGTCCTTGCATGCACAGCCTGTTTCTAGAAGCATTTTTGACAGATTTAAGCTGACTGGGTTTATGTATTTACTTAATTTGTACACAGCAGGGTACAGCATCTACAGGCAGCTTCAGAATTCTGAGGCCAGTGGATCAAAAAGTAATAAAAATATTTATTTTTCTGAATAAAACCAGATTAGCTGAAAGAAAGCATATATGTTGAAAAAGAGGAATTTATTATTAATATTTTTGCTGCTTTTTAGTACAAGCTCTTTTGTTTGCAGTTTATCCTGTGCTCTTGAGAGAATTCTAGACCAAAATCATCTTCTTCCCAGGTTTTGACTATTGTGATCTCTCTGCACCAACCTTTTAACCTTTGTTCTTAAGACCCTCTCCTCCTTCAGTCATTCAAAACACTTAGCCCTGGAATTGTTAGCCCTGGAGGAAAAAAAATATCTTTTGGCATCATCAGATATTTCCTACTGCCTTTGTCTGAAATATCTTGAAGGAATTTTTTGAACAGCTATGTTGTTCTGACATTTGAAGTACTTTTCGATTTGGGGGTGGGTGTTTTATTAAAAAAATTATCACAGTCCTGCACTAAATTTTTGTTTTATTGTCATAGTTGATCCACTTTATACTGCCTGGAAATTCATTGAGTAGTAAAGGGCAAGTAGTGCCTCTGGAGCATACTGGAAGGGAATACAACTTTCCTGAAAATTATTAAATAGCATATTAAATGATTACCTCCTCTCAATTCATAATGAGCCCACCATATAATTCTCTTTTAACTTTTGCTATTTACTAATTTTTACTTAATTTAGTAACAAAACTGATTGTACAATAAATATTCAGTATGCCTTGCTGATAAATATTTTCTATTTGGGGAGAGGGTTCTGATCTTCTCATAATAGTATATTAAAATTATCCATAAAATCCTGTAGAATTTCAGTATAAGAGGGGTTAGAGTTGAAAAATCCAAGGGTAAAGGTAGCAATGCCTAACTATATTTATATGGTTACTTGTTATGGCCATTTGCTCTGATAACATGATACAGATTGTGGCCATTCACTATAATAATGTGTTACTAATTGTCATCAGTGAAACTGATGAGCAGTCTTGAGGGTTTACCAGCTGAATACCAGGAAGTCCAGTTTTTTAGACTGACCCATGCAAAAAGATGCTGAGATGACTTTTTAGGTCTTGAAGATATTTTAAACTCATAAGCAAAGTCAGGTTTGCCTTCATGGTTTATTGCTAATAAAATTGTTCTGTTGAAGCATCCTATCAAAATACTCTAAATGGTTGCTTTGTTTGGGAGATAGGTTCTCTGTATTAATATCCCTCTGAAATCAGAGCAGTGGATTGAAAAGGCCAAAAGATGAGATTCCAGAACTATTTCTGCACTGCTCTGATTCAGAGAGCCCAGCTCTGTGGAAATTTAGGCACCATGAACCAACACCGATGGTTCAAGTGGAGGTTTTTCTGGTACAGAAGTAACAGTGGGTGCAACTGCAGCCAGCTAAAAATTGTTTCATGCTTGATATTGTCATAGGAAAATGTATAAAGGCAGGGCTGGATCAAAAGTGAGTGTGCTACAAGTAGAAAGAGAAATGCACATATCACCTAATTCTTCCACAAGGATTTTGGATGGTGGTGCAGACTAAAGTGATCAGCCAAAACTAAAGTGATCACTCCTAAAGTGACTAAAGTGATCCTCCCTCTTTCCAGGAGAGTAGGACACCTGCCATCATCCTGATGGCACACTGGGGCCACGTGGGCTCTCTAGAATATTGTCTCCTCTGTTGTGCTGACTGTGTCCACCAGTGCGACAAAGAAAAACTCATTCCTCCCTTATTACTCTGTCCTGCCATTTTCTTAACTTCCTCTTCTTCGTTTTGATAATGAGGCAAAACCTGCCTCCAGATCACCTCTTGCTCATGGAAACTTTATTGCCAATAAATCTCAAAGTCTTCACCAGTTCTGATACCCAAACACCACCACGAGGCAAAGAAATTTGAGTGATAGATTAGAAAACAAAAGTGCAGGTCATAATTAATCACAAATTAATATCTGAAGGAGTGTGAAGCATCAGGCTAAGAGGAATTATGGAAGCTCCATATTCCAGGGAGAATACACCACCTCAGAGGGTATACTGTTAAAATCAGGGGAACATACGAACCAATAAGTTTTGTTCTGATGATTCATGATGTTTTCAGTCCATAACAAGACTTGAGGAAAATAATGACAGAAGTTTTTCATTACAGCTGTGTTGATTATATTTTAAAAAGCACCAAAAGCATTGTCCTTTTCATGAGACACTTGTCTAGCCCTTTTGTCTTTGATTCAGTATAGTTAGAAGGAGAACTGTATGGATTGGGTGACCAACATATCTTCAGAAATTAGAAACAAAGTCATGTAAAGCAGAGCTGGAAATTCATCCCAGCAATTTATCTCTTGTACAAACAAATGATTATTGCTGTAGCCCAGTGCTCCTCCCTGAGTATCAGAACATGATATGAACTTTCTTTGGGGAAGATCCAGCACATCTTCAGGAGCAAAATGAATGAGCCATTGGTCATTAATTCTAGATGCCAAAGACACAAAAGCTGATTTGGAAGGAAAATTCTGATTCCACAGTCTTTATTTTAAAAACCACTCTGTTGGGGATTTTTTTGTGTGAGTTTTGTGGTTTTTGGTTGTTGTTTCATTGGTTTTTGTGGAGGTTATTTTTTGTTTGTTTGCTTTGTTTTTGTTTGTTTGCTTTGTTTTTGTTTGGTTTTTTTTCTTTTTTGTGGAATGTCTTATAATGTAGATTTAAAAATTGCAGGCAAAGCAACTTCTTTAGATTTTCTTTTTTTTTTTTTGACACTACTCACAGAGCTGCTACAAAAGGAAGTAACATTTCACTCAGTGGCCATCAGAGTAAAAAGCACATCTGCCCCAAAACATGTACTTTCTATCCACAAATGTGTTGGTTTTTTTTCAGTCAGTACTAATGTGACACTGTCTGTTCCATTACAGTGGCTTGGTTTTGCCATGTAAATTATTATTAGACTTTCATGATATTTAAAATATATTTTCACACATTTTTCTACAGAAATTGGGACAAAACATCCTCACCTACTTTTTGGCTTACTCATTTCATTTTGTGAAAATTAAGCTAGCTCAACTAAAAATTGGAAGACAGGAGAAAATCTGTCTCTTTTTTTGCCCTCTCTCCAAAGAGGTCACTACTTAGCACATTACTAGTTCTTAGTCATAGTAATTGTGAAGGAAGTGAGTTCAGGCTGTATCATGTGACAGTGAAATAAATTGCTGAATGTTCCATCATCCAAATGATCAAATAGCAAAATATTTGTGTTGAAAAAGGGCAGCACTTTGTCCCTGTACTTACATGAGAATTTGTGTATACTCTGAAACTGATGGTCAACAGATGTCAGAGGCTGGAAATTTCCTGTTTTGTGAGTCCAAAAGGAGCAAAATATGAGATAACCACCAGGTTAATATATAATATTTCTCTCAAACTGGGCACTTGTCTTAGAGCAGAATTCTAAAGAATTCAGACAGAAAATTCAGATACTGAAAGAGTTTTAAGGGATCTTGGAAAGTGTCTAGTTTAGACTAGACCCATGTGTTTAAGCTGGTTGAGACTGAGATGAACTCAAACCATGAACAATTTTAAGTGGGAGTTGAACTTATGTGCTGGTCTGTTCTGTGAGTCAGGCCAAAGTGCCTCTTATGACTAAGGAAGTTATTTGAGACTTTCTAGGGGCGAGATCACTGGAGACCTCCTCAAACGGCTGAGTCCTCACATTCTCATCTAGCTGATGTCAAAGACACTCCTGAGAAGGGCCAAAAGGTTGACTGACTTTTCAGTTTATCAGTTCCACACCACTTTCAAATGATGATTGTAGGACATGAGGAGGATTCCTCATTAGTTAAACTGACTGTCTTGGATTAAAGCTTAGTTGTGGAAGGGAGGTCCATCATCAGCTAATTTGTTTGTCTGCCTGGCAGGCTTTTATTTTGCTGTGGAAAAACCTTAAGCCCACAGTATAATGGCATTACTGTCTGGTATTCGTAATTCTAGCCACACAGTCCCCTTTCTTCAAAATTCATCTGCTCATTATTTGCTGAAGCCAACTTTATTTTTTCTGCAAGATGCAACAATAAGTAAACAACATATGTTGTTGATTCAAAGAATTAACAAAAGAGTATTTTTTTCCTGCTTGAAAATCCTGCCTGTTGAGTGTGTGTAAAATACTTGCTGCTTTTGCTAATTTCTCCTGCTTCTAGATGTTTGCATTCAGAAGCTCAAAAGGACTTAGATGTTAATTTTACATGTGCTTTGAGTCATGAATTTATCCTTCTAAATATATCTTATATACACTTTGACAAATTCCTTTCTCTTTTCTTATTCTATCAGTCATTGTACAAATGAGTACAAACATTTGTCCTGATCTTTAGGAAATGATTGTGCACGGCTGGGTGAGTTGAAGTTCCTATTTTTCTGCAGTGGAGTGTGATTTCATCTCTGGATTTGTGACACTGTGTTTAATGTACATGACTGTATGTGCTCTAACAGCAGCCAGCATCTAAAATCTGCTCTTACTGACATTGTTTTCAGTTGTGCAGGACTGTTCCTCAAATGTCATCACTTTTACCTGCAAGGAGTCCAGGCATATTATAAATGTGATAGTGGAAAAAAACTTCTGTGCTATTCCCAAACCCATATTAAAAATCCTACTATGAAAACCAATAAAGAACGTTTAGCTGAAATACACTGGTGGATTTGATGGCCCTTTTCAGTCAGCGATAGTAAAGGTGCAACTTCATTGTAAGTTCAGAGTGTAAGTTCTTCCTAGTAACGTTACTCACCCACCCAGTTTTCAGAAAAGCCTCTGACACATTTTTGCTGACATCCTCTGGTTCTTACTCTGTCTGAATTGTTCTTTGGCTTTGAAGACCATTTATGTCAGTGAAGTGTTTGTGTATGTGATTGTCTAAATCTCACTCAGAGGAGGATTAACATAGGAAATTAAGATTAAATACCAGCAAATATAATTTGAAAAACAGTTGTCTAAACGAAGGGGGAGCCATGTGAGAGCCATTTAGCTGGCCAATCAAAATGCACGATGTGTAATAAATCACATGAATATTCATACTGAGGAGCTGGCAAAGGATCAGAGTCTGAGAAGTCACCTTAGCAAAAATAGCAAAGAACTAAAAATTGAAGAACCATAAAAATAACTCATTTTGTAAAATTTACCTATGCCCTGGCTTTTCACAATTGCTTTTCTAAAATCTATTTGTTATTTGAAAGTAAAACTTTTCCCAGTGTTCACTGATCTGCTAATTATGGGTAAAATCCTGTCATGGTTTTATAGGGAGTGTGTTTTTGTCTTCTGCTAGCACCAGAAATCCTTCTATTGCAAAACATCTCCTTCCAGATACAGTTGAGAATATTGTTTATATGAGATATAGTGCATGAATTCAAACCAGAATGATACAACATATAACTCACTGTATTCAGTTCTCTGTGCCATGTAAATTAGGTAATGGTAAGAGGAGGTGATATATGTTTAACATTTATTCTTCAGAGTACTGGTGGAGACACACATTCATATTCAGTACTCTGAAACTATGGCAATAAATTTTTAAAATTATTAAAGTAGAAAAAATCATGCCTTCTTATGCAGCTCCTATTTTCTTTATCAGGCATTAAAACACATTCTAAAGAGGACATATGAAATAGAAACAAAGATGTATGCCAGTAATTTGTGAAAGTTTTCACTGAGTTGCAGCAAAATTTACAATGCCAATAAAAAAATGAGATAGTAAATAAAATAAAAAAATATTTTTTACTTATTTTATGATTTTAATTGAGATTCACTCATAGGAACATTTTAAAATGCAGCCTACTGTTTAGATTTGTTTCAAGATAACTATAAACATGCTATTTTCGAAAGCATACATAAAGCCTATAAATTAATAACAAATGTTATGTTTAATATGTCTATATGTTAAATCTAAAGGTGGAGAATATTATCTCATATGTCAAAGTTAATCAACTATTTCACATTTTCACAATATGTTTGCATACGATGTACACACTAGCTATTATTAATTTAAATAAGGTAGAAAGTAATTATTCTTTTAATATAAATTCTCTGTGGACACTGCATTTAAGCTATGCATTCCTACCTACTTGCATAGAGTTCTGCCAATTGTTTGTACAATAATGGAGTCTGCATTTCATTGTCTCCATCTACTCAATTATTCCTAATCTTTTCTGACATCTTGTCCATGAAGACCTGTCTGAAATCAGGCATCTGCTTCTGATTAGAATCAGTTGTGATTTACACATATCAACTTCTAATCTTGCTTTAGTCACTGGACCTTCGTGTGGTCACTAGTCTCTACTGGCTGAATGATTTCTAATTTGATTATCCTGCATTAGTCACCATCTAGCAGATGTAGACATGAAAAATTTCCCAGTAGGTTTATAAAGTCATTTATGACAGGAAGCAATTTTTCAGTGCATTCATCACTTCTGTCTCCATCACGCCATTTCTTTCAACAAAGGGTTTTTGAAATATAATACCAAAAAAGGTGAAACCATACAGCTCCAATTTTAATGATTACGCTTCCAAGTTTCCCATATAGCCCAAGCTAGATGGGTTGTTAATTGAAAAGTTAGTCTTTTCTAAATAGTTTGTGCTAACTTCTGTATACTTCTGGTTTTACTTATAATTACCAGTAATCATTATATCTGTGAATATATTTAAGTTCAGCAGTTAATCTCAAAGTCATCAATTATTTACTCTGAGTGCTATGTGATTGGTTGCCAGCCATACTGTGCTAACCACATTGTATTAGCACTGTATTAGCTGCTAGACTCATTACATCTCCTTTTTATTATTGAGCTAAAAATAAATTATAGACTAATGAATAACAAAATTCAGATTCTTTTAATTAGTGACTTCATGTCCTCACTGAGACAGACATCTTCCTGCAAGGGAATGCCTTTGTCAGAGCAGCTGAGATAGCTTGAATAAACAGGATATTCAGCACAGGAGACGTTCTTCAGGTATGAAACTGTGCAATCCTCAAAGTCAGACACAGATTGCTCCAAGGTTCAGTAAACCTGTTATGAATTAGACCTATGGGGAGACAATGTAGTTTGAAACTGAAAAAAAGAGGAGGGAGGAGGCATTATGTAACTATTAAGTTAGCTAAATTATATGGGAGAAAATAAAGAGAGTTAGGTGGATTGCTGTCTGTGGGACATGGAAAAGAAATAAATATTATGGTAGGATATTTATGTGAAATATTCATTTTTCAAACAGTTATGAGAGGTAAACCCAAATAACATAAAATTTGACAAATACAAGATATCATGAGATGCAATAAAAGCTAGAAGATGTGGAAGAAAAGATGTTCTTTATGTTCATTATTCAGCAGGTTTTAGTCAGCACTAAATCAGTTAAAGACTTCTGGAACATTGTTGCCCATAAACTGCACGAAATTTTCAAATTTTCACTTTATAAAATGGGCTATACTCAAAGATTATAAGAATAAAAAATATGGGGTTTTTTTTGTTTGTGAGTCAGTTTAAACAATTTTTTGAAGGAGCTGTAATGTCCAAGAGGAAAAATCACTGGGCAAAGAAGCCATCACGTGGTCTGTTAAGGGTTGAGAAAGGTCTACAATTTATTTTGAAGCTGATTTCTACAAGGGAATAAATGCATAATAGAAATAATAATCTGTGTTTCATTATTGCTCATGACTTTAATATCTTGATTTTCAATTCTATATTTAACTCTACTCTGGCTCTTCTATTCCTCAGGTCATGATCGAAAAGAGATCAGTGATTTCACGAGTGTGCTTTTAAAATGTAATAAACACAATTTTTCAAAAATTAGGTAAACATTTAGGTTTAAACCAAAGATAACTAGCTACAAGTTCTAGCAAGTGTGCTTGTGATACAATATGACAAAATATTAAAACCATTATTAAATGGATCTCTTAAAGAAATGCAAAGTTGATATCATAACAAAAATCGTCACTTGTCCCCATTATCAAACTATTCACAGGCACAGCTTTGCAGTTAGCACAGTGAGAATTGAATAATCACTGTATATGCATTATATATGCAATAGTTATTTTGACATTTGTTCAAACTCAGTTTTACCCAAAATTATTTTAGTTTTTAATTTTACAGTGAAATACAACTATGTATGAAATCATATCCTTTTTTTTTCTTGTTTTTGTCCTTTTTTTAAAGAAGACCACAAATAGAATTGCTGCTATCTCTGTTACTATATTGAGCTTGTTTTAACTGAATGGAAGCACCACATATGGAATAAAGTTCCTTCAGCATCCCATCCCTATTCCTCTGCAATGAAGTGTCTGGGTAATGATGGTCCCATTCATGGCAGAACTCCCTTTAATCTGTTTGACCACTTCAGCTGAGAAAGAACATTTGATGACCTAGCAAGTCCTGCATAATTTACTCATGACTAGGGCTTGAACTCAATGAAATGAATATTTTAGAAAAATAGTAATCTTGACTTTTTATCCAAGAGGGACAAGATGTACCACGGAGCCAGGACATTTCAAATATCAGGGCTGAAACCCTGTCAGCCATTTAAGACTTTTTTTTTCTCACATGAGGAAAGTTAGTTCACCTGTTTTTCCTGGAATACTTTATTCCCCAGTGTGCATCTAAGGAATTACACCAAAGCAGGATGACCTGAAAGCAATCATTGTGTCTGAGTCAAGACAAAATCAGGTTTTATGAAACTGAGAATGAGTATGATTAAGGGGGAGTGAAAGAAAGATGGGAGAGGTAGGAGCAGTTACAGCATTTGGGCTCTCAGCTTTCGTTCTGGTGGACATGAAATTCTGCCCAAACAAAATTTGTCGATACATACATTTTGGAAAATCTTTGCCTTTTGTTGAAGCAATGAAGTACTAGGGAAGAAAATCTATCAAAAAATTACTAAGTACTTCAATATTGCTTTCTGTGGGGATTTTTGTGGGAATTTGAGGGAGTTATACTGAAAACTAAGCATGAAGTTTCTGTCCACATTCTGCCTAATTAGAGAACGGAGAAAGTGAATCACTTGTAACTGGGATTTTTTTCTAGTACTTTTTCTTCACTATTTCCAGTTTTTCCTTTAGTCCCCAGACTTATTTTTTACTACTGTTTTATTGGATAAATAGATGTTCTCAGAAATCTGTTATCTATGGCAAAGGAAATTCATTATATTTTCCTGGATCTTGTAGTAAATTTTCAGTTCTTCAGGTTTTTATATCCAGGGACAGGGAGTACCTTAAGCAGCATGAGATCCAGCATTCACTGGGAATGTTTGGCCTTGAATTCCACAACTTATTTTGATATAAAATAATTAAGCATTGCCAAAGGCAAGCAGTTGTGTGCATCTCATTCTTTCAGAGCTGCACCGGTAAAAGTATGGGATTGCCTGCTCTTGCAGGGCTTTTCTTCTCGTTCTCATAGTGTTAGCTCATATTTCTGTTTGTTTCTCTATGGGCCACTCTGTACAGCAGATATGTATTTACTCCATGATCTACAGCTAAGGCATATTTCCTTAGTTGGGAGCCAGCTGAACCTGAGCTGAAAGCTGACATGTGGTTTATTTTAATGGGAAATTTCTTCTGTTTCATCGTGGTATTTGTCATCTTAAAGTAACTGCAAGTTGTAGTCATATATATCTTCTCCCTTGAGTGGAATTTCCCATATGATGGGAAAAAGAAAAGCAGAGTGTCATGAAATTTGAGTACTGAAAGGGAACACCTTTCTTCAATCTCAAATTGTTTCAAACACAAAGTAATAGCATTTCAGCAAGAAGACAGGCAGGCTATTATCAAAGAATATCTTTTATTTTACCCCATCCTAGTAGAGGCAGAATATCTCTCACAGAATCTCCCTCACTAAAAAAAGAGAGTTTGTTAGCATTTTAACATTTTCAAACATAGGTAATTTGAATATGTTAAGAAACACCAAAGGAATCTTGCCCTCTTTGGTCTTCAGTTTTTATCTAGGCTTATTACACAAGGACTATGATAATCAGGAAATTTTTGTGTAGATAAATGTTTTTCACCACAGTTTGAAATTAGAGTAGTTAAATAATTGAAGGTATTGCCTACTTTATGGGAGACAGATTTTGGAACCTGACTTCAGCCACCTAAAAGAGACTTCTGTAGGCTCCATGTGTAAATTGGGAATAGTCAGTCTGTAAGAATGACTTAATAACTTGGTGAGTTACTTTGGATGTTGCTATGAAGTGAGTACAAATGTACATTCTACAAAAACTGATGCCTCTCTTGCATTCTTTGACATCAATACCACGATATAAGCATAGGTCTCTAAGCGAAGGAAATTAACATTTTCTAAAGCACTGATCATCAGTTCTCTTATGAATTGGAGCTGAAATTAGAATAGTCCTCCTGAAAACACTACCTTATGATGAAGTGGAAATCTCTTTTTCTCTGAAAAATCCATACATGAAGAAAATCATATGTTTTGCTGAGCTCTTTTACAAGAGGAGGTCAGTGGTGTGTCTGGACAGGAAAATTGGGACAAAAGGAAAATTGGGGCTGATCACATATGAAACTGATTAGATTGTTGGCTCTTCTCTAAAAAATACAAAAAAAAAAAAAAAAAACCAAAAAAGGAAGAAACCTCATTGTGGTTTCAAAGTTAAGTTCCTTATAAACTGTGACTTTTTCCACCCATCTAATGGCATTTGTCTGAAGTACAGTGACAAGGAAAAGGTTTAATAAATAAATAATTTTCATTGTTTTATTCATAATTTTGAAACAGAGAATGCAGGAAAAAAATGAGTTAAATATAAAATTAAGGACTGCATTTTTCATGGAAGTATGTTCATCATTAAAAAGTGCTACATCTTGATATGGTTGACCAGTTGAAGTTTCAACAATAAAAAACATTGGTTTGGCTTCTTTTATAACTAAGTGTCCATAATTTCTTCTCTTGATGAGATGCCTTCTGACCTTTCCTCTTACCCCTTTCTTTTTTTTTTTTCCTTTCTTGTCCTTTTTCTTCTCTTTCTTTCTTTTTTTTCTTTTTCTTTCCTTTTTTTATTTTAATATAGCCAAGGGAATTTTAAACTACTCTGCCATCCACATCTGTCTACCTTTTATGATGGAACTAAGATGCCTAACTTAAAAACTTATATGATCAAGGGAAAGGGACATGTCTTTCCAGACGCAGAAATGTGGCACTGGTTGGACTGATTTGACATAAAATGAAGGTTGGTTTCTCTTCATGGGTATAATCCAAGCATTAAAGATGAATGAAGGCATGCACATGCAAAACGTGGGCCCAAATAAGCTGTCAGATGGAAACAGCCACTAAAGACAAAACTCAGGGGCAATTTACCTCAGGAATTTTGCTCATGGTGAGGGGAACTCACTAGGAACTGTGAGAAGAGTTAGGAATATAAAACCATCTGGTTTTAGTCAGATTTAAAACTCACGTGTGCCAACATCATGTTGTTGATAGTGGTCAGCAAATGCTTTGGTAACTGCACAGCTGTGCAGCTTCCAGCCATCTCTTCTAGGGGCTTTCTCAGACTGAAGATTACTCCACATCATCTGGTTTATTAGTTTTTGATGGATCTTCCAGTGCTTAATTTTTTTAATGCGTTTCTGAGTCCATTTACACTTTTGGCATGGGAAATTATCTGTGGCAGTGAGTTCCACAATATAATGAGGTGTTGTGTGAAAAAGCACTCCAGTTGTTTCCTTCAGCCCTACTGCCTGATAATTCTACCTAGTTCTTCCTCATCCCTGTGTTGTAAAATACAGAAATTATTATACTCCAGTGACCTTCTCAGCCTATTCATGATTTTACAGCCTGTCAAATCACCCTTGGTCTCTTCCTTTCCTGAGAACGGTTCTAGACTATTTAAAACTTCTCAGGTGGAAAACATTCCTCTGCACTCATCATCCTTGTCATAGCTCTCTATATCTTTTCAAGATTTACTATATTTATTTGGAGAGGAGAGTGGTGAGGAGCACTTTCAGCAGCATAGCAGGTGTGTTTGAGTTGTACAGTTTTCCTGTTGTGTCTTTAACAGCATTTAATTATTCTCTGATTGTTGATGACCACTGAACTGGTGATTCTAGAGAAACAACAAAGATCCAGAAATCCTTTTCTTCATTGAGGGCAGTTTATTTAAAGTCCATAATGACATAGGAGTAACTAGATTTTGACTATTTTATATTTATCAACACTTAATTTTTATTTGACCTTTTAACCATCCAATATAATCTAGCATATTTGACTTTCCAAAGTCAGTTTCTGGGATTACTGTTTTGAAAAGATGAATATCAACAGTTTTTGTTTTTCTTTTCATTTATATTCAGCCATATGCATTTAAGTGCAGATCTTCATGGATTAAAAATGGTAGCATTTCTGATTGTTTGTTCTCATTATTTATTCCCCACCTTTTAACTGACCATTAGTCTGTGAGAAAACTTTCCTTGTTAGAGTAAGAACTTTGATTAGGAACTTTGAAAGTTCTTTGAAAATTCTTTTTTTTTTTCTCCCACTCCACAGTGAAGCACACTTTTCCCCAGCTAAACTCATACTGAATATTCTCCATTAAATCATATTTATTCATGCTGTTCATCATGCAATTCAGTTACTCGGTCCAAGAAAAAAAATTAAAAATTCTTATGTGTATTTTCCTGGATATCTCCTGTCAGAAGCTTTGAAAACCCACGATTTCCTTCAGCATCTTCAGTCCCTTAGCATCCAAGATGACTCAAGTAATTCTGACCATCTCAAATATAATCTGATTTTGAGTTTTCAAGGGAAAAATCTTTTGATTTCTTAGTATTATCACTGGAAAAAAAAAATCAGAACTCTAAAACTATTCTAAGCAAACTTCAGTTTGAGTTATTTCCTTGCATTTTTCTGCCATAAAGAAAATGTCAGAGTTTACCTGCTCTACTCTATAGTGAACACCAATGCCTATAGTTCCGTTATTATTTCTTCTAAGACTGCATCTTGTTGGAGAAATTATCTTTTTTTCTGCTTTTATATCAACTATCAACCCTGAAGACAAACTGGCATGGTTCCTGCTTTTGGTATGTTCAAAAAAAGTTTAGCCACAGTTTTTAATCCCTCCTGCAATTATCCAAGAAAGTGATTTTTGGCCTGTATTATTCCATGCTTGATGGACTTTATGCTTAATTCCACCCATCTTGCTTGAAAGCATTTCCTTTTTCTTGAAAAAAGCCCTTTTGGTTCTAATACCTTGTGTTATTCTTCCATGATGCTTTTCTGTGGATCTCTTGGGGTCTCTTTGGGTAGGCAGTACAAGTTTACTCTAAGCCTTTGTTACAGAGTTTTAAAACAATTTCCTTGCCACCTGTGAGCAGTTTGCAGAATCTGCAGACGTTTGTTAATAATGTATTTGAGGGAAAAAGATTTTGTGTTACAGATGCTCATGTGTTTGACAGTATTTGAGATTAGCATTCACATCTTGAAAAAATTTTTATGATATGCTTTTAAAAATTAATTAAGGCAAAGATTCTATGATCTTCAGGTTCTTTTCAAATCTAAATGATTCTCTGATTCTATCAATAGTCATTAAAAAAATAATATTTGATGTATTGTTTCATATAATACGAAAATTTACTTTGGTGTTTTTTCACTACTACAAGGGTTAACATTCTATTTTTCAGGGAAATCTTCAATAATTTATTCAATGTGAAGGAAGGAATACAATTTTCCATTCTGAAGATCAGCAAAGGTTTACAGATTATACTTTCTTCTCCAGGGTTTTTTGTGCTCACTATACAAGGAGCAACCATGTAAAACACCGAAATAATACTGGGAATAGAGTCTTCTTCGGTGAACAGTGTGGAAGAAGAAGAATAAATGGGTAGAAGGAAGTTTCTTTGCTCAAATACTAGACAGAGGCTTTTCAAAAGTTCCATAAGGAGGAGCAGGCAAAAGGTTGATAGATAAAGCTGTCTTCTCAAAAGAGGAAATATGTAGCAGAGGTCCCTTTTAAAAAGCTTTGAAAGCAAGTTTCCTGCCTCTGAATATATGCTCTGGCACAAGGACAGACATCAAGAAAAGAACATAACTCTTTCTTCTCTGACAGATGTCCTTCTGAATGAATGCCCATGGCATTTGTGAAGTCAGGCATTTGAGAAATCAGCACTTCTAAGTAGAATTACGTATTTTCTGAGCCCAAGAAATGGCACTTTCAGGATACAAGCTTTTGCAACTTTTATGAGAAATGCTTGACATAATGTCTTTTATATCAGTTGGCACTTAAAGGTGTGAATCAAGAACATGTAATGAATGCCTGACTTGCGGGATGAGGGACAGTTTTTTTTGTTAGGATATTTCCAGTGTAATGAGGAGCATAACCTGATTCTGAGCAGCTCATCTTACCTTTTGTTAATTAAAATAAATAATACTTTTATCATGGAGTGACTGCGACAAACCACTTTTGTTCTACTGTGGCTTCAGACTAACTGTTCTTAGTATATTACTCATTTTTCCTAAACATCTTCTTCAGGAGAAACCTAAAAAGGTCAAATCCTGGTTTGTGGAAAGCTGCTTTTGACTCAGTGGTATTGTTGAAATAGAAAAGTGAGCAGTATTTAGACACATGGTAGACAGGAAATATATTTCTTCTTTGTCAAGAAATGACATAAGTTTTTCTCATAATAATCCTTTGCATTTTATTAGGGAAAAAAACATTAACCATAAGAAACACAGTTGAGGGGGTGTTGCTTTTTAATTAAAACAGGATGGTTTCACCTACTTAACTGTCATGATCCAAAAACATAAGCATGTCTCAATTACGATTTTGTATGGCACATCATCATTTCAGTACAAATTGGATTCAAAAGTCTGAAACAGTAAAATCCTGTAACTAGGATGGATAATGGAATGGAAATATATTAATTTTAACGATGCCTTGTTCCCTACAGGAGCCTATGTGGGCTGATGCCTTCAGGAGGAACAATGACTTATAACAATTTCAGTAAAGTTTATGATTTACTCTTCTTCTTAAGATATTTTCCACTCTACTTTGCAACTAGGAACTTAGATCTTCCTGTAAAAAAAAAAAAAGTGTTAAGAAGACAACTAACACAAAAAATGTATCTAAGAAAATGTTTAGAGTTTCTGAAACCAATATTCAATGAATAATTTTTTTTCCTTTGATGTACTTGGATTTCAGGTGGGACTTAGGGGCTGGTTCAAGTAAGCACTGCAGTGCCTAAAACTTGTGTGCCATAAGTGAGGGGGGTGGGCAGATCCCTGCTCTGTGTCCTGGGCTCTCAGACAGGCCCTGGAAACTGCCTCAGTTGATAGGAGATGTCAAAGCAGCAGTTGTCTTTGAGATTCTTTCACAAGAATGTTTTGGTACACACCTCAAGACTGCAGTCAAGAAAGTCTACGAAACTACAGTTCAGTTCTTGAAACTCTTTTTAAGGTTTAGGTGCAAAGTGGTTTTTTGTCGGTTTGTTGTTTTTTCTTTTCTTAAATATAGTTGTCAGTGGAGCAATTTTCTCCATTTCACACAGCATTGTCTGACCCAGAGGACTTCTGAAGTCTTTCTTGAGTAGAAAGGCAAAAAATCAGAGTGAGAAAAGAACACAATTTGCACAAATTGCCAGAAGCTCTGCAATCCACTCCTTCTACATCTGGAGAAATCTCTGGAAAGGTTTCTCAATGCCCCTTTGGCAAAAATCAAGAGCTGATGTGCAGAACTCAGTTTTGTTCATTGCCTATTGTCATTTCCAGTGCAATGGGGACCCTGCTCAGTCCATAACTTTTCCAGGGGAATGCCAGTCCCACAGGTCCAGGGGCATTGCACTTTCTGTGGTGCTATGGGGTGCTGGCAGTAAATGCCCTTGAACTGCTCTCAATGCTGATTGCTGAATTCCTTCTCAGTAACACCACATGACATATCTGTATATCTGGAAGTAGAATATGTTCCATATTTGAAAGATACAGATATTACTTTACTGGTTTTTGGTTGGTTGTTTGGTTGGTTGTTTTTTAATGACCAGATCCCTGAGTTTTTATTTCACTGATTGTAAAGGAAAGACAAATTTTAATCCCTTTGGTTTGTGCTTTCTTGTGATCAAAGTAATTTTAGAAAACCTGCAATGGGACAACTCTAAGAATGTCAGTACAGTCTATGAACCAGTAAAAAGCATTTTCTGCTGTTTTCTGCTGTTTTAATGCATGGAAGCTGTTTACAAATAAATCTGGATTCACACTTTGAGAGGTACTCACTGATCTTTTTCCATTTGAGCTCCTGTCACGTGTTTCATGTCACATTCTGGCAAGACTGCCAACTTTACATTGTTGTACACTGCTATTTGCTTCATAGAAGGAAATTGCTGAGGAAATAGTTAAAAGGGTAAATGTCTTTCCTTTGCCAAGTAGTTAATACATTAAGCTGTTGATTTATGCTGTGAATGCTGTATGTTTATGTTTCAATATGTTTTATGTTACTGTGCTCTTTTTTTTTCTTTTACTTTTTAATCTTCTGTTCTTTGAGCCTGTTATATAATCATAGATTTAATTCACCAGTTGCTGTGCCTGGCCTTAAATATTTACCACACAAAAAAGAAACACTGTGAAGAGTCAGAGTACTGATACAAAACAATTTTCCCTGCAATCCCCTGTACGTAGAACATGATTAATTTCACAGCTGTGCATCAGACCTGGCCTTGCTTAGTATACACAATCTATAAACAATGCATGTACATATTTATGCATAATGAAACAAAGGGAAGAGCACAGAGTTTACTTGGCCAAGAACAAGTATTGCATCAGTCTAATATCTGAATGTCCCCAGAGGCAGGATGAACCTCACAGCTTTGTAACATGATAATTTGATGCTCTAATAGTTTTTTGCATTGATGTTATAATAAATACTAGACAGATGTTTAATTCATACATAGTCCATAGTACTGAAATAATGTGTCTTTGCAATATAAGTATCACCAGGATACAATAGAACACCATTTTTTAATTAGGTAGCCTTGAGTTCAAACTGTGTTCAATTTCACAAAATAATGTCTAGAATAAGAACAAAAGTTATTTAAAGTTAAGTCAGTTAATTCTCTTTATTTTACAGAGAGAAGTGATAAGAATGGGAGTATATGTTGTGACATATATTTATTGAAATTAGAAATGAAGAAGAAGGGCTATGGGGAATTATATTTCATAAGAAGTTTTCATAAAGATTTCTGAATAAAAAGAAATATTAGGTGTCTAAAATGATGGAAAAGGTCTATGAATGGCAGTATGTAAACTGTGAAATGTTGACCTGTTTCCACTCTAAACTTTATTTAAATTGGTACCATTACCTAATGAGAGAATAATTATCATTAGTTGATGAGTGAATTAAGTTCAGACTTGAAAAAATTAGTTTGATGCTGAGTTGAGGTCCTAGCTAAAATTTGCAGACATGATTTCAATTCTATAAACTAAAACTCTATGGCTTTTTAACTGATGATTGCCACAAGCTTGATATTTTGATTTTCAACTTCAAATGCTGCAGATGTCAGATGTTTCCCTGCTGTGTTTCACAGGCCTGTGTCAGTGCCCCTGCAGGGAAACCTGCCCTTGTTTAAATTCTGCTGGGTTTTGGAAAGACCAACAACAACATCCATTTCATCTGCTGATTCTTAGGGTATGGATATTTTAAAGTATTGAGGGAAACCTATCTCGCATAATGCCATCAGTTGTAAAGGGAATTAAGAAACTGGCAGAAACAGAAGTGGGCTGTCCATATTAATCCAACAAGAAAATGAAAGAGACAGGAAGAGCACCTAAGTGTCCAGGATCCATAATAGGTCCAATGCAATGACCTTGACTGCAGTCTTGCAGTCTCTTTACTTTCATTGCAGTCACCTTGCAATAACTTCATTTACTTCATGTGTCTTCAATTTCTGTGCTACATAAGGTAATTCAGAAATTACAGAATTTATGTTCAGCATGAAATTTCTTATTTTTGTTTGCAAAAAACATGTAATGTCTTCCTTTTTTTTTCCCTATTCCAAGTCAATTTATGTACTATCTTGGTACATTACTATCTGGTTAATACAGAAATTTGTGGATTTAATGAAACCCATGGCTATTACCTGTTTGCATTATCACAGGAAAAAAAAAAAGAAAAGATTAAACTAAAAATTACTGTTTGTCCCCTTGGTATACTTGGGTTATCAGTTCAGAAGATCTTGAGTTGTTCATGATAAGCCTGAACTTTTGTTCAGAGGGGAAAAAAATGTGATTCACTGACTGAGTCAGAGCTCCCTTTTCTTTCTCCTTTTTCCTCTCTCCCTCCCCATCACTCTCCTTCTCTCATGCACCCCTGGCCCTCCTAAATTATTTCTTTTCTTTTGAAAGTTTAAAATAAATGATAGCAGCAAGCGACTTGGCCGCTATGCCTTGGTCCTCTTTTCCTGGTAACTGAATTAATCCTGTTTTCAGCTGTTCCGAGGAAGTCTGAGACGTGCATGTGTTGGTGAGTGCTGTCTGGAGCAGTCACTCTGCACCTGTGAGTTATAGTCTGGAAAAGCACAGCCAGCCTGAGGCTAAGCTGTTTCTCTCTGGCAAAGAAAGTGCGGCACCAGCCCTGGCAGTCTCCAGCCATGGAATAACTGGCTGCAGTCATTAATATGATATTAGTACAAGTGGGTTTTTTGATGACAATGCTGTACGTAAAAAGGAGCAGTAATCTGCTGACCTCCTTTGAGAGCACGCCTGACAGCTTTTCAACAAGGCCTGGAGGGGAAATTCCCACCTCCAGGCAAGCATTTAAAGCTTTATTCACATTATATTACACCTTGCTCTTTGAATGGCTTTGGTGGTTTTATGGTTATCTAATATGAACAAAAGAGAGAGAATTTGATCCTAAGCAAATGTGTACATGTGCAAGAGAGAAAGAAAGACAGAGGCTGAAATATTTTTTTCTGAAACTTGAGCCTTAAATGATTATGCTTTGAGCATTCCTATCTGCAGTGGAAATCCTTTCCCCACAGTCAATCCAAAGCCTGTTCAAGTCAATGGCTCTTGGATCTCTGTCATCTGCAGCTATGGCAGACAAACAAAACAAACTGCTATCAACTGTAATATGACCTAAGTGTTTGCAGCTCCTTAGCAAAAAAATATAAAAGTCTGGCTTTGGTTAATTTCAAGAAGCTTACTGGAGTGTTTGTATCAAGCATGTTCTGTTTCTAAGCAATTTCATATAAAGGAAGCAGGAGAAAATATAAGTTCTCATTGAGTTGTTCCTGCGCCTCATTCAGGAAAAGGTTTGAATACAGTCTTGAAACTCTTTTTTTCCTGTTCTCCTGATAATAATAGGATCATTTAGCTGCACTTTGAAGGAAAAAAATTTCTATCTGTCCAAAAAAAAAAACCGTAAGTTATGTTTAAAAACATCCAAAAGTAATAGTACATGTTGATTTGGCCCAAGTTATTTTGTTTCCTTGAAACTCTGCTAAGGACCTGGCCCAATGTGTTTCATTTTGTCCAAGTGCTTTAGATCTGTGGCAACAAGGCCCAGAACATATCACTGATCTTGTTTATGAAAGTGTAGATATTCTGAGAATGAATAAAAAAATCTTGTCTTGGAGACATCAGCACACCAGCTTCAGTTTGTTCACTCTCTGCTGTAAATTCCTGGTGTATGTCTTCACTTTTACTGACAGAGGTTAGGTAGTCATTTGCTTTTGGAATTTAACTTCTTTTAGCTGAACAAGAGGAAAAAATAGAGGACATGAACATCAGAACTTTTTCCCTTGTTGTAAAGTGCTGAATGAGTTTACTAGAAAATACAAACTGAGTCTTTATTAATTTTCTGATTGTAATAGCAGACAGAACTGCTCTGCATAAATCAAATTGGAAATATACTTTCTCTTGTGCTGTCCAGTCAAAAATGAAACTTTTTTGGTGAAAATTGCAATCAGGACTCATGTCTTATGTACCAGGAGAAACTATAGAAAAAGTGGAACATTAAAAAGAGATTAACAATAAGGGGATTTAGAAGAGTCACTAAGAAGAACAGGACCAAAACTTTTGATAAGTCTAGCTCGGGTGGCTGGAGGTAGTTTTTCTCCTTACAACCATGCTGGATAATGTGAAAAGGGGTGACAAAGTGTGTTTGCACATTTGAGGCTAGAAGGGACAGAATTGCATCCTCTCTACTGAGGCTTAAGAATATTCCCTTGTATTACCCCAGTTCCACAGCGCAACTTCTCTCAGAAAAAAAAAAAAAAAAAAAAAACAACAAAAAAAAAACAGGAAAAAAAAGAAAAAAAAAAAAACAAAACAAAAAAAAAACAAGCAGAAATTTGTGGTTTTTTGTATCTTAAAATTACAAAGCTGTTTGGTCTGCCTTGGGAGTCTGTGCCTAAATCAGATGTTCAGCAAAGAGACTCAAGTAATGCTATAGGGAAGAACTTCCAACAGTAAAGACCAGTTCACTTGTTATGTTGCAAAAATATCATTAATTTTCTCTGCCTTTATAAAGGTGCTCACTTGCTCCAGTCTCTGTTTATCTTGTCTTCTAAGGTCTCAGCTGAACTTGTATTTATCACTAGTTCAGTGAATCTTGCTAAGATCAAACCTGTTGCCTCAGAAGTAAGCCAAACCTATGATCCTAGTGTTGCTGGCAGTAAAAAAAAAACTTACCAAGCTGTTGGAAACCTGCAAGAATTTATCACTGACTTGAGTGATTTCCCAATTTTCTTTCTGCTCAATCACTTAAGCACATTTCTGATTAGCATTTCACTGGACAGAGATAGATTTGAAATCAGTGTTCATTCCATGGATGTAGCTTCCAAAATAGTTTCTTTTACAAAAGACATTCCACAAGCATGATCAAATAAAACATGTTTCTATTCCACCACAATGCAGTTCAATATAGGAAACTATTTATATATATTTAAACAGAACAGACAGCAGTAGAAAAAAGTCCCTTTAATGAGACATTTTTCTATAAACCCTTGACTTTATGAATTTTAACTTTCTTAAAACATGGGGTTCTGAGATAGGTTAAAATGACAGGTTGTAATTAAAAACTGATCCACAATAACCCATGATAAACTATGTCGTTTACACTTAATTCAAAATAATAGCATGTAACTGTTTCACCAGAGAAAAGGGAAAACTTACCTTCCATTTGTGCACCAAAATTCTTCTGTTCATTAATACAGTGATCTTATGCCTTATTCTGTTTAATTACATTCCACAGAAGTTGCATTTGTAAATATGAACTGTCAAAACATCAGGCAAGCATGGGAAAACCTTGAGAATACCATTTTAAAGGAAAATCAAGTTTCATATCTTGAAAAAAGAATACAAATTACATGAGCATGTTTATCTATGATTTTTTTCAGGTGCTAGTGTCATTACAAATGGCAACACATTCACTTCTGAAACTGGATTAAAATTATATGAACTAATGACTTGAAGGATTTATTCCTTCATGGGCAAAGAGAACAATTCACAATAAATATTTTCTAGTTTGCTGAAAACCCCAGCTATAACTGATTCTAAATTTATTGAAGGAGCATGTGACTGGTGATGCTTTTTCTCCCAAACCCTTTTCTCTGTAACTGGTGAAATATGAATGACAAGGGTTTTCTGAGAGGAGAAAAAACCCTGCCTGCTTTTTGTCACCCTGCCTGCCTTTTGTCAGAGCCGTATATCACATCCTTTCAAGGGACTCTCTCAGGACAGGGCCCTGAGAATGCATCTTGTCATGCTTCAAGTCAGTCACAGGACAATATTGAATTAAAATTTAGGAGCAAGTACAGCAGGGTTTCCCTTGGCATACAAACACTGGCCAGGAGTGTGCTACTGAAGATGAGGAAGGAACAGAAGTGAAAATCTGGGCATCAGCTTTGGCCCAGGCCTATTCTGCAATATCTATAACTCTAATGAAGTATTAACACACGATTAAAGTGTTAAAATATCCCGATCACTTTCTGATACCACATCTCAAGCCGAAGCCAGGGGAACCTTTCCCCTGCATAGGAAAACTTCAGACCCATGAGCAGCCAGATTTTGACTTGTCTTTGAGAATGGTCAGAAAATTTTGTCAATTAATGCTCATTATAATGAGACACATCCTCCTCCACTGTCATCAGGATTGGAAACTGAGATAAATTAATCTTTTTCTGGATTACTTATTTATGTTAAAGTAGCTTCAGACTGTTTATGCTATTGTATAGATTAAGTTTATTTTTAGAATAGTCCATGTGTCAGTGGAAAACCATGTCAATAACTCCCATTCTATTATCATGGATACAATTCAGGACAGAATTTGATAGATGAAAGCCAGTTAAAACAAAATTGAATGGAAAAGAAGTCTTTTGTTCATTCTTTTTAAGTTTTAGATGAGGGTAAATTTGGACTGGCATAAAATGAAAACCTTTTCTTTGGAAAATTAAAAATACAGTGAGACTGGCTATCATTAACCAAAATTCACCAGTGACTAAGTTTATAATTGAAGTTTTCACGTTAAAAACAGGCAGGAAAATGTTAGACTTAGGCCTTGGCCAGTTGTAAAATCTGTCCAGGTCAACTTTGAAAGGATTTCCAATGCAAAAGGTTAACATAAGTACCAGAATACTGAAAAATACTTTCCTCTTGGACTGAACTTCTGAAACATTTTTCAAAACATAGCTTCAGAGGAATTTGAAACAAGAGACAGATACAAATGTTTCTGCAAGGTTCATATTTTACTGTACTACCTATGAACAATTTGAAAAACAAGCCAAACTAAACCAGGTTTTAGTTTTGGTTTACAGCCAAAAGAGATATTAATGAGAATTATCCAGTTTTTACTCCATCTAAAGGTTTTCCAGTGAAGCTGATGATATTGAAAATGGTGACAGATAAATGATGAAGGGAGAAATTTAACTCTTCAGTTTCATAAATTTTACTCTTCATTATGTCTGAAAGAGAGTCGTTGTATCCAATTAGTTATCCACTCTTTTGGAAGTACTGTGGAAACAGAGAGCAAGTAGAAATTTGTAGTGAGAGTACCCACAAACACAACATCCTCAGAATGACACAGATTCACAGAATGGTTGAGTTTGGAAGAGACCTCTGAAGGTCAGTTTGTCCAACCTCCTTGCTCAAGCAGGACCTCCTAGCAATGGTTCCTTCTCGAATATCTCTAATAAGGAAGACTTCACAACTGCCCTGGGCAACCTCTGCCAGCGCTCAGACATCCACCCAGTAAAAAAGTGATTGCTGAAATTCAGACAACACATCCTCCATTTGTCTTTGTGCCCACTGTGCCCACTCATGACACTTAGAATAAATTGATTCTCTTAGGGAATTTATTCTTCCTTCCTCAATGTCTTGAATGCTGAATTGTAGTTTTTCGATAATGACGACTAAGAAGTGCAGAGTATGTAGAATAGAGATTATTTAAAGTTTAAAGCCACCTCATGCCACCTGATACAATTCTCAGTTATCTAGTTACAAAAGTAAGTAAATAAAGCCTGCGGAAGACTGTTGCTTTGTGTTCTATGAATGTAACTGAAAATAAATCAGCTGGAAGGAATCTAACAAGATTAAAAGAAAAGGCAAGAGAGAGGCAAATAATATTATCACCTGTTCATTTTCTCTTCCACAGTGTTTTACTTGGATGCTAGTAAGTCCAATAGTTTCCATTCCTACATATCAGATTTTTGTTTCTACAGAAAAATTTTTAGATTCATAAGGGTAAAGTTCATTTAGCATTTAAGAGACAAATGAGGTCAGCATCAGTACTGCAAACGTTTTTCATTATAGAAATTTAGTCACAGGCTGGTTCAGAAGTTGAAAATACCATAAGGACAGCACAAGACACTAATCTCCTTCGTGACAGTGACAATTCCCAGAGCTTTTTAATACCAGTAAATGCTCTCACATATTTGAAAAAGACCAGCATTTCATATGGATAGAATCCAAAATATCATGGTTCTTGAAATTTTAAAAGCATATTTTTGGGATTGTTCTTCTAACTCTGTTGGGAATCTTATATTTTGTATCCAAAATAGATTTCAGGTTGATTTTGGCAGGTGTTTATTGTTGCTGAAAATCAGCAGAATTAGAACAATATGAGGAGGAGCTCTGACTGTGGAACCACCCCAGAAAGTTGCTGAAATATCATCTCCTCTGATCAAATTTTAAATTTATCTCCTTTCTTCATCATGATTTTTTGAAACCCAGATGTCTTTCACTGTTTCTGAAGCAGTGTTATAAACTGCTGTTCATCCTATATGTTTTCAATCCAGCTATTCACGCTTCTTACGTCACTTCTCACATGTTCCCTTTAGTCTGGCAATCTTCTGCCAGCTCAGATCTTATTTTACTACAGTGTTTTTGTATCTTCAAAATAAATTAGTTTTTTATCCCAGATTCTGTAGCATTTTAGTTTTTAGTTCTGAGATCCTGAAACCTTGGCTCATTATTATCTTGATTTTGGATCAAGGTTAAAAATTTTTATTTTTCATCACATTCTCAGTTTTAAATGTGGATTTCTTCAGTTCTGAAGATTATTTATTGCTTTAATAAGATAGATTTCAGTTAAGGACTTCATTAAAAAACAATTTGGTACTGAAGGGAGATTCATACTACTGTTTTTATCTGCTCACCTGTTTTTGTACTTGTATGCTACCAAGGCTCACCAAAGAGAACATTGGCAATAATGTGAATATGTTTGGGGTTTATGCTCACAAATATTTCAAAAAACACATTAATGGATGATAGCCCCTGGCTATTTCCACAAAACACTCCCTAACTAGAACCTTTGAAGAAGAATAGTTAAGTTTCCAGTTTAGAGCCTGGAAATGAAATAAAGCAGCAACGTTGACTACAGATTATCTGCAAATTTCTCCACTGTGAAAGAGCCTTAGTTGTCAAGCTGGGTTGTGCAACACAAGGACCTGCTATATCCATTATCAATCCTTGAAATTTCTCTTTCCATATAAACATTATTGATAAATTTTATGTTAAGTTCAGCAGTTTTGTTGGACTTTAACTAGACTACAGCTAAAAACCTATTGTTTGATTTCGGTATTTAAATCTTCTCTTTACAAGCCACATTCTGAGATGTATTTTTTCCATACGGTATTTTAAACCAATGCTAGTATTTTATTTCTGAAATAAGTGAGGAATAAATAATGTTAGGTTGTCTTTTATAACAGTTAAAATTGTTGCCATGCTAGTAGCAATCAATGGCAGGCTTCAATGGTGGATAGTAACAATCAATGGTGGGCTCATTTTCCTTTGTTAAAAAATGAGAAAAGCATGAAACAAACAAGCAAACAAAGACACTCCAAATATCCAGCCATGCTTCTTTAGCCTGTTCAACAGTGTTGAGAAGCCCAAAGTCAACCCCATACCTCTGAAACTGAGAAAGGATTGAAATATGTCTTCTACAAACCAATGATACTTCTGACTAATGTGAATGTAAACCAAGCTTTTCTATGCAAGCTGACAAGTTAGCATTGAACTTCAAAGTACATTTGGTAGAAAAAAAGTGTGACAAAATTAGAAGTGCCTATACAAGGAAGATAAAATTTACAAAATATAACCTTTTAATAAACCATGTGTTGCCTATGCTATAGACAGTAAAGTTGCAGTGACACACTCAGTGGTGGATATGGCAAGCCAAGAGCAGATCCTATAGCATGTATGGCAACAAAACAATGAAAGCTGATATTACTATGCCTACTCTCTTTCATCATGACTGTTCAGCCAGTGCCTTGAGAAAAATTAGGTCTAGTCACATAAATTTGCAGTAGCTTGACTCTGTTTAGGTGGAGTGCAGAGGAACTGAGGATCTGGAAATCACCCCTGCCAAGAGGAGAGTCAGAGCACATGCCTTTTGCATAACCCCTCAGTTCACAGCTGCTTTTCAAAACACAGCCTGGCTCCCTCTCCTGCAGGCTGTGCTGGGAGCCAGGGGTACTGGATATGTTTGAACAAGTGCCCTGGACGCTCTTTTTAGCTATTAAGCCAACCTTCTGTAGCAGCCAATGTGGATTTGGCTTGGAGAATATTTCTAGGGTGCAAAAAACAAGTATGCTATGCAAACCCTTCCTATAGGCACTCTCTGGTTTATCTGCACAATTCACATTGTCTTTGGCATTTGGTAAATGTGGTATTTTTCATGCACACTTTCAGATAACTCTTTCACTGCTGGGTATCTAGCTAGGCAGGCAGAGGGTTTATTTATTAATGAGAAATTAATGAGTGCCTTATATTAAATAGCACTTGAGCCAGTGGATCAGAATAATAGTGTGCCAGGTGTCCTAGGGCAAAAAAACAGTCTCAACTATAGAGTGCAGGCTAGGACAAGAAAAAAGGCTACTAACACATGGTAAATGAAAGGAAAAAACTATAACAAAGAAGTTTACCACGACAGTCAGTAGGCAGATTTCTATAGCAATTAATATCTAAAGGATAATTGGAAAAAAACTGGGAATAGGATGAGCCTTCATAGTGAATACGCTTTTATCTAACCAGAAAAGGCTGTGCAAAGAACCATTTCCTAGTGTACAATAGGCAACTGAAAAGTCCATTCCAGCTCCTCATTCCTTTATTGTTCTTGATTTTGTGTTCTGAGAGACATTAAGGTGAAATAATTCCAGTGAAAGGCTGCACCTCAGGAATGAATACAAAGCAGTACAACACCAGCTTTCGACCTCAGCCTCTTAAGTGGTTCTTGATACATTTTAAAAAACATATGGCCTTTGTCAGACAAAAATACGTAACTGCATGGGTGATTATTAATTTTTCTGCTTGAAGTTAATTAAATTCAATGTCTTTTTTTAAAAAAAGTTAACTTTGTTGAAATCAACTAATGTTATCTTTTGTCTAAGAACTATAGTTAGCCAGTGCTGACAACTTTAATGTAATGCATGCTCATATTTAAATAAAATCTGACAACTTGAAAAATTGGTAAAACTTTATTCTGTCCAAGTGATTTTTCTTATTTTTATTTTATGGCCTAAACACATCAGTGTTAATTCCTAAAATATGTACTATTTCAGTAGCTGTCTATACAGTTCTTACAAGAGATCCATATCCTGAAGAAACTCTTGAAATAAATTATAAAGCCTGCTGAATAAAATGTCCTACATCATCAACAGAGATGCACCTTTTTATGATTTCTCATTGAAAATTCCTGGAAAAATTGTTAAACTGATGTGAGATGAACCTTCTCTAGAAGGGACTTCTGGACATGTGACACATTATGTAGGCTAGGAACAGCCTGGGAATGACCTTTTCCCACCATTTTCCCCGAGGAAAGCCAAAGATAAACAGAAATCCACCTAAATCCACGAGGAAAGGGGGTATCCCTGCAAAGATGATGGAGCTATTTTGAGCTGACAGACTGAACTTGAGATCCACTGATCGAAGGCTTATTTGAGCAGATGGATTATTGAAGAGGGATGTCATTTAAATGTAAGCATTAGGGCATTCATTTAGCATGGAACACAGTAACACTCATATGTTTCAAGAGATAAAGAGTGCATTGAGAATGCATTTTTAGCTAATTATATATGTAATTAGTTTAATTAAAATGTCAGTGATTTTAACTATTCTTCTGAAAAATAAGCATTTTTTGTTTACATTTTCTTTGCTGTTAAGATTTTTCGATTGGAACAATTTGTGTTTGATTGCAGTTCTTGGACTTCAGTAGGACTTCTGTAGGCACATGAAGCTGTCCTACAGAAGTCACTGTACAGTCAACACCTGGGAAATTCTGCCAACATCCCCGGCTGGTATCAATGTTCTCATAACATCCAAACAGGAAAATAACCCTGACCCAGGAGAGTTTTCTTTTTGATGTTATGTGTTCCCATCATTCTTCCCTTGGCCTTGTCCATCAGGGCTGAGCTGCAAAGCTCACACTGCTCTTGTGAAATTGCTTTGGCTCACAGCAGGAGGATGGTTGATATGTCTAAGTCTAAAGGTATGTTCTTGAAATGTTATTGAAAGAAGTCTCAAGTAACCACATTGGATTTTTTCCTATGAACTCCCATAGGAAAAGAGACTGTAAAATGAAGAGACTTGCATTCTCTTGTATGTCACTTTCTTCATAGATTAATTTGTCTTCCCTACATTACCTTGGCCAGATACCTAAGAGACTGTTGATGTTATTTGGCAGCTTCCTTGTCCATGGACTGAAATTTTCAGAGTGTAAAAGATCACATATATTTCTAAAGGAGCTCAGTGGTTGCAGAAACATGTTGATTGTCTGTAAAGCTCTAGATATCTAGTTCTGTCAGAGTCTACATAAATTACACACATTTTCTTCCAAATTATATATTTTTAAAGACTATTAGGATAAAAAAGAAGCTCTTTAATAATTTAGGCCCATTGCTATTTGGAGGCACTTTTGTACTGATGAAAAAAGTACATTTACTGTGTGTTTCTGTGCTGTATTTAAAAGGCAGAAGGCTCCTTTGCATTCAACTACAGGATGTTGAGAATTTTTTGATTAATGCTTTTATTTTTTGATATGAGAAATCCTTGATGAACGCACAGGAGCTCCCTTTGGAAAACAGTAGCTTAGGTGCACAGTAGAATTTTGGTCTGAACCAAAGAAAGGGATTTACACCCTAAGAGAAATTGTGCCCAGACTGGGAACTCACTGGGAATTAAGGTGATATAAATTTATGTTAAATTTGGAACACTTGATCCTCAGCCTTTGTGTCTTACAATGAATTACAGGCACAAAACAGAAACAGAACAAAGTATATGGCTCATGTATTTTGTTATAACATTCCTCTTCTTGTGAGCCAAGACCTTTATTTATCATTATATAGTTCAAGTACCATAACACACCAGATCTGCCCAGCTGAGCCTGACTATTCATACCTAAGCAAGGACACTTTCATATATTTTTGTGTTATCACATTTGTATGAGGGCAGATTTTCTTCAGCTAGCATGTAATTCCAAACAGTGGAGGACACAAATAGGAAACAGATTTTGTGCTGTATTCATAAATCCTAAGAATACAGGGCTGTAAAGTGAACTGATTTATAGTTCTGAGAATTATCAAAAATAAATGTTACATTATAAAAATGCTTTGGATGTATAAAAATGAAAATTTAACAGTATTCACAGTCCTTCAGAAGTTTGGAACTAGATCACTAGATAGGCTTTGTTTACGTGATCCCTCCTCATATGATTAATATTAGCTCACAGTATGTTATTTTTAAAAGTACTTTTTCAAAAGGCATAAGAAAAAAAGATCATGTTGCCCATTTAACTATTTTGTTTTTAATTTTTCTCTGATGCATTCTTTAGCTAAAACAACTCCATTCTTTTTAGTGAAGCCAGATAGTGAATGATTTATAAAACCTCTGAACCAGCTTTGAGTTATGAAACCAACCATAAAGTAAGACTACAAAATTATCTGTAAACAATGTTTATTCCAAAAAGATGTTCTCTTTGTTAAACTCTTCCTATTACTTTCTATTGATTTTGCTTTAAGGTATTTTGAGCAATAAAAGTCCTGTGGAGAGGGGAAGAGAATTGGACAATAGGAGTGGCAAGTCTTCAGAAAGAATTCACTTCTACAATTTCCACAGCTTCTTCTTATATATGAAATTTACTTTGCAGCTAAGCTGTTAACAAGTAAGAGAATTTGATATTTATAGAAGCATGTTCTCAGTCCAAAACTGTACACTAAAATGCATTTTTCACTACCAGCTCCTTAAAACTGAAATTGAGAAGAGATTTTTTGGAAAAATCACAGCTTAGAATAACAAATTTAAAATACAATTCCAGTGCATATACTTGGGAGACTTTCTGTTGATTTCATTGGGATTCAAACTGAGCCATTACACATTTAACACCACCTCTAATCAGATTCTGTCAAGAACCTGAAGTACTAGAATGATTATTTATTGTCTACCAGAAGCTTCTCACTGTGGCAAGAACAAAATAACCCAAAGTATCTTGGGGAATGCAACACAGACATGGAGAAGAAAACACATGCTTGGAAACATGTCACTGAATTTACGATAATAAGGTATTTAATTTTAAGCCTAATAATTCTTATTTATATTCAATGGGGTAAAATTGACAACTGTGAGGTGTATCACCTATTTATTATATTAATCTCATCTTTGGGTGCCTAATCTCTAAAAGGAGCTTTTTGGAGTAGATAATATATACTAATCTTCATGGAGGCATGCATGCCAGCATACGCATGTCACACAAGTGTGTCTTGCCATGTGTCCCCTGAGGCAAAGCTGAGGATGCTTTACCTCCTGCATCTCACTAGGCACAGGAAGGGAATGAAAGAATGGTTTACAGCTGCTCCGAGGGGAGGGGGCACAAGAGGGGGAAAATGTAAATATTTTCAGAAAAACTGTATAAATTATCATATGGCTTTGCTATTCTGGCTTGTGTGGGTTCTTCTGGGTTCAACATTAATTACTCTGGTAGATATGCACAATTCAGTCATGATTTAACTAACACAAACAGAATGTTCAGTGCTTTTCTTATTTTTCATTTCTACCCTGGGAAATCAGCTATGCAGGGGAATTCTTTAGACATACATGTTGCCTGAATTTGTGAAGGAAAATGGGCATCTGATAGCAGTTTAGAGCTGTCCTGACTGAGACCTGGATTATTTGTTTTTCTAGCATCTTCTCTTGAAAGCAATCTGTAACTTTCAAGTTATCACAGCAGGACTGGCTTATGGACAATTTCAGTGCTGGTCTGTAAGCAGAGACTCCTGACTGCACAGCTCTCTTTAGTCATACCACACTTTGATAATCGAGCAGAAAAACTGAGCAGGAACACATCTTGTAGAGCCAATACCTTGGGAAGATCACACCAAACATCCTGTTCATCTGTGAGTCAAAGGGGGGAAAAAAGAATCATTAAACAAACATCGCTGCAGATCTCCAGTTAAAGGTGTTCTCTGTTCAGGCTGATGTTTCCTGGGAACTCTGCAGATCCATCCATCCATCCATCAGCACGTGTCACTTACACAGGCTGTGCCCTTTTAGCCCCCAAGGTTCCACTCCTGTGAACTTTCCTCTGCTCCCCCTGCCACTTCTGTAAAGTCTCCATCTCTCAGCTTTTTGTGCTGCTGGTTCAGCCAATTCACCCCTCCCTGGGAATTTCCTATGGAACTGGCTGCAAATACAGATCAATTGCTTCATTTAAGTGCAGTTTCCTCTATCATTGCCTTTTGTGCCTGTATGTCAGCCAGCAAGGGCATGACTGATCAGGGTAGGAGAAGATTAATGGTCACCTCATACTTGAAAAGGCAGCAGGGGGAGATTTTGCCAGTTAAGGCTTCAAGAACTCTGCTGGCAAATAGGCTGCAAGAGCTTCAAAACCCTTTTAGCCCAACAGGCAAGTCTCAGATGAGATCCCAAAGTCTGTGCCTGAAGGAACTTCTCCCTTGTGGCAGGAAGATTCTGAACACAAACATCCTATTTTGTAACCAAGTTTTATCAAGTTCACAGTCGTTTTCAGTTGTATGGAACTGATAAGAATGTCAAATTCATAGAAAATTGCATAGTCCAAGGCATGAGGTTGCTTTGGTAATATTGCATTTTGATTTTTCTTGAATAAAAGTTCCTAGCAATTCCCAATATGCTTACAAAAATGAAAGAAAGTATTTCAGTCTGAACTGCCTGCATCCCTTGAGTTTCCTGTGAAAAGGGCTATTCTTTAATCAATTGAAGCACTCTTTTATACACAGAAGTGTTCAGGGATTTATAGACTAGTTTCATGGTGATGACCAGTTACAAAAACAAAAAGCAAATGACAGTTGAAAAGGGCAACTTGTATTCAAAAGCATAGCCCAGATTGAAGAAAGTTTGAAGGAGTTATTGTTTCTGCATATAAATCCTATTTCTTTTATGCACTTTTAGCATTTCCAGATGGTAAGTTGCTGTGACCGACACAAAAACCAAAATATACACATATAAAATTTTTATATCATACACTGGCAAAATCACAACATCAATGAAAGAAATAAATAACAAGGATTTTTTTCCCAATTCAGGTAACTGCTTCCCTCATAATCTCTTGGAATTACTGCACTGAAACACATTTAACCACACAGTAAATGCCAATGGCATGGTGACACTGCTGTGACTACACTGGAAAAGCACATTTCTTCTTCTTCTCCTAATTGGTGTTGTAGTAAATACAGAATTTTAGTGCTTTTTAACCATTATTGTGACTTTTCAAATACCAAAAATCACAGTTTCCCTTATAAATCATGTACAAATAAATATAATTAAATCACCCTTTATTTTGCAGTGAGCACAGTATGAAAAGCTGATGTGTAGGCTACCTATAATGCATAATAACAATATCATTTTAACCAAATCCAAATGATGTTATGCTTTTTTTTGTCCTTTTTTCACACACAGATTTTTTAAACATGGGAAAGAATGAGAAATAATCTGAGAGATAAACAGAAGAGAAATATGTGAATATATTAAAAAAGTGACAAAGCATGAAAAAATGAAGAAAAAAACAGAATGAAAAAAGGAAAGAAATAAGTGCAGAGAAACAAGTAAGGTGATTATGAGCCTGAGACAGAAGTACAAATTAAAAATTTTTACTAGCGTATTTCAGAATATTGTCATATATCTGTAGGAATATATCTTGATTATTTTCATTATAGAACATAATTCCATGGAGGCTGGACTTCCACACTTGGATTCCAATCTTCAGATTTTTGGCACTTTTTGTGGATCTTCCTTTCTATAATATCAGTCTCCAAGAAGTCATTATGTGTTTTGCTGAGCTAAAGTTTTTTCATATTTATCCAGCTTCCATTTAGAACCCATTGGGCTTAAAATTATTTGATGATCTTATAACACAATTTTATTTTATAGGGAAAAAAAATAACTCTTGCATAAATTCTGGCTAAGACAAAAGGATGTAGGAACAGACCCAAAGCATATGGGTTAAATTAACGCCTGCTGAGTTGCAGTGCCAGCATTTGTCTGATTTAATGACATGATTTTAAATAATTGGAGGGGGGTCTTGAGCATCCTCCCTGTGATTTTCTGATGGATTAATTTTAAACAGAGGCGCTGGGAACATTTGGGACCACTAGTGTGAATGTTTTCTGTTGGTTAACAGTGAATAATTGGCCTAGTTTCTTGTCCCATTTCTTCTTCAGAAAAACATAATTAATTCCAATGTGCTGGCCAGTGATACGCATAGCAGAGCTGCAAGCAGCGCTAATAAGGCCAATCTCAGGAGTGAATAAAGCAGATCAGATGGTCAGGACTGGGACAGGCAACGAAAATGAATCAATAAGAAACAGGTCAGTCAAGTTCAACCTATCACTACATAGGCCAAGAATATTTAAAAATATGAGGACTTATTTATAATTAAACACTAATACAGAAGTTAAAAATTATTAAAGGTGACATTTTAGGTGCTGATCATGATTCTGGAGTTCAGAAGTGAAAATCAAATGATAAAGTCTTGTTTTCCTAGTGCCTGAGGGGTTCTTTCTAATACACAGATGAAATATAATCTCAATATTTTCAATGACTGCCTCAAAAACACTCTTTTGGACATATTATTTGGCCTTCAACAACCTCCCATTTTGTTTCATGGTCTAAGATGCTATCTGGTTTTAAGGGGTGCTTTTCAAGCTGGTTATAAAAAAATAGAATTATTTTCTCTTCTGATTAGCTCAGTCAAACATGCAGATGTAGATCTATATCTGGAATTTCACTTATACAACAGAGATTAGAATCCCATACCAAAACTGCATTATGAAAATGCTCTAAAGATTGTATGTGTATACATTTAACATGGAGAGCAATTTCGGAAGAAAAAGTGAATTATCTAATCAGAACTAATACATTGTGCTGCATTTTGGTAAATAATGTTGCTTACAACACAAAACAGAAGAGTAGATCTCAAGTGCATAATGCTCTACTTATTCCAATTTATTTTTAGGACATGAAAAACCTGGACTAGGAAAATGAACACATTCATTACAAATCCAAACCTGAGTGTGTAATGCGACCTGCAATTTAACCACAATGACTGCAGCTTTTTTTTGGTAGATAGCTCAGTATAAAGACCTTACTTACTATATTTCTTCAAACTAAATAGAATAGCCCCCTACTTAGAGTTAAGCAGTCTGTGACTCCAAAAGTTTTTGAGGAACTTTTCTAACTTAGCCAGACAAGAAGTATCCAGTTTTCAAAAAGTAGACAGGTTTTAAAAAGAAATGATACAGACTTTTTCTAATAGAAATCCACCCTCTTAGCATACTTTGAAGAGAAATACAACAAGGTGTCACCTGTAATGCTGCGCATCTGCACAATAATGTTGTGTTTTTAATGAAAGCAGAATTTTGAAATAAGAACTAGAGAGGCAGAAAACTAGATGGTAACTCAATAAAACACTCAGCTTATGAGCTGAGAAAAGTTTGGAACTTGAGCAGAACAGCTGGAATTTATAATTTCTGCTTTGCAAAATTTTGTGTTTCCTGAAAAATATTAGGTTTTCTGACTGAAAATTCTGCATGGTTTGTTTTGCTTTTGGATAAATTTGCAGACTGTGAGAAACTTCTCATGTTTATGCTTCTAATTTTTTTCCCCTGTACTTGTGTCTGCCTAATCAAGTGAAGTAATCCAAGAAACAAAAAAAAAAAAAAAAATCAATTTTCCCATTTTTCAAGTGAAAACACTATTTCAGGAATATCTTTTTCAAAAAAAAAAAAATTTAAGAAAATGAAAATTCAAGAAGAACAACCTTCCCTTACTCAAAGGTGTTCTGGCAGAGTCATTCTGACCAGTTGTTTGCAATAGTAATGACCTCAGGATCAATATCATTTACATTAACCCGGAAAATGTAAATCAGAGTATTAGGTCAGAATGCTGTTTTTATTTACACTTATTTCCACCTTGAAAAAAGTCAGTTGAGTCCTTGTGTTTTGAAAAAAAGCAAAACAAAATGAAACCAAATTGTGACTACCTGTTAGCAATAATTGTACAAGCTTTACAACCAGAGGAGATCTCTTCAATCAGCCAGTCTGAGGTTTTCTTTACCACAGTGCAGACCAGGAAGGTAGGGAACTGATAGCAGCCCAGACTCTTACCTCAGCTATCTGACCTGATTTTCAGAAGAGCTGAACACTCAGAGTTTAAGCTGAAGCCAGGAGGCCTTGCAGCTGTGTGGTTTTCTTGCCAATCAGCCAGTTGGCCTAAAAATAAGAAAATAGCTTTGAACTGGCTAAGGAGTGGGGAAGACAATCATTGGTTATCTACAGTAATAAAGGGTTATTACTTTTATAGTAGCTTGACCTACTTTATTTTAAGAAAGAACATGCAATACAACATTTATTTTGGAATACACCATCATGAAGCTTAAGCTGAGGTTTCATTTTCTGTCAGATGGTAGTATTCATTATACCATACCTGGGATAATTTTACAGAGACTTAAAAGGAAAACATTGTGCAATCTCTGAGTCACAGGGGGGATATGTAACAGAGTCAAAACATGCCTTTTCATTTTACTGAGCTGTTTCATGAGATAAACATTTCCAGGAGACTGAAAGTTTATTATCTATAAACTGTGTTATAAAATCAATTATTTAAGTACTGTTTAATATTCTTAGAATATTAGAACTGGTGAAGTAATAAAAATATATGTTCCCAAAGGAAGGATTCAAAACCATTTGTTTCAGGATCAAAATTTGCACACTTTAAAATATCTTCTTTCACAGTACAGTGACAGTGCACGTATGACCCTCCAAGTCACCTTGGATGGTGCCTAAAAATCCGTCATAAATTCATGAAAGTGTTAGCCTCATAATAACCTAATTGGAGAAATAAATGATTACTTAGTCCATAAGTTATCTCTGTTGACTTTAGTATGGACTAAGGAATCATTTATTTCTGCATTTAGTCTGGACTCTGCCATGCTGGTTGAGGCTGTACTGTACAACTCCCACCACCTTCAACTTCCCAGGGACAGATTTCAAAAAATCAAGAGCAATTCCTGGGGCCAATAATGTTATTTTGTTTTTTTTTTTTTGTCAAAGTACATGCATTAAGACAAAAAGATTAAATATAAAATTCAACTAACATTATGATGTCTTTCGTGTACTTTTTTTCTTCTCCTTTCTCTTCTGGTCCTCAATGAGCACAACGATGTGATCTCAAAATAGTTGCCCATGTGCAGAACAGCTCTTTGCTAACTCCTTTTTACAGTAAAGGAAGAAATGAAATTGTTTCCAGCAGTATCAGCCTGCTTGTTCCTCACTTGGACTCTCTCAGCTGGGAAGTTTTCTGGGAGTGTTGGGCCATATGAAGGTGAAGCCATGCTATGCCTAAGCTTCCTCCAATGTCAGTTTGTTTCTAAAGTCTAAAGGCCAGTTTGCATGGATCCTTCACACCTAATTACTCCCAGGACCAGATCTCAGAAGTACTTTGTAACTTTTTTTTTCTATTTCCAGAAATGCATCTCAAGGAATTCAAAAATGGCAAGATACCTCTGTTCCCATTTCAATTGTTCCTTGAGTCGAGAATTCTATGTTCTTTTTTGGCTCTGTACAAGTTACCTCATGTAAACTTTTCATAATGTCCTTTCTGGTTTATCTAATTGTTTATTTTATTTTCAAAATACCTTTCACTGAGGTACCATTAGGCCACAGTCACCTTGAGCTATGATGACCTTGCTGCTCCTCACCAGAGGGCTTCAGCCCTGTGAGGCAGTGAGAGCCACAGAATGCATCTTCTCACTGCAGAAGTTCCTCTTATTTCAAAGGATGTAGACAATAATCTTCCCCTTCCATTTCAGAAATCTCCTATGTTGTGTCACTGCACAGCAAATTGAAATGTCAGTCAAAGATGATCACCACATTTTGCATTAAGCATTTTTGTGAGCATTGAGAAAACAGCAAGAAATGGTTCATCAGCATAAAACTGAAATATTTTATTTCCTTGCAGCTCACTGCAAATCAATCACAGCAGATGGAACTCATAATTCACTTGATCTGGGGTTTCCAGTAACTTGAAGTGACAGTCTTAAGCCAAATCTTCATATTTCTTTAATTGTCTACTTAGTGTCACTGGCAAAGCAACCCGCAATGGAGAATTTTACTTTTGAGCCCTGCTGCTTGCTCCTCCAGGCCATCACCACTGCTCAATAAGGGTAGGTGCAGCTTGATGTGGTCTTTTTGAAGGGAAAACATTTTGTTATCCAGCTAGTTCTTACTCAGTCCTCCTCAGTCCTAATACCTACTATAAGCTTTGAGTGTAAAGAAACTCTGGAAGGACTCCATTTCCAGGGATCCTTGAGCATGTGGGTTTTTTCTTTCTGTCTATTTCTTTCTTTTTAGTTTGGCATTTTGTTGTTAGATTATTTTTTGCTATGATGCTCCCAATATTGAAAGCAAATGTCCATCATTATTTTCTTCTGAAGGAGAATGTACGATTATTTTTCTTTGGTTTGTTTCTGCTGGTTTGTGCTTTGTTATTGTTGTTTGTTTTGGGGTAGGGTTTTTTTTTTGTTCTGTTCGAGATTTTTTGGTTTTTATTTTTTGGTTTTTGTTGGTTTTTTTTCTGATAGTAACAGTGATACTTTTATATCTGGGCTCTACCTTCTTCAGAATCTGAATTTATTTACAGAAATTCATTCTCAGTGCAAGCAGATAATTTCCTTCCATCTTTGGAAAAATGGTAAGATCATATTAGTATTATTATTTTCTTGGTATAAAGTGTAAAAGTAAAAGTAAAAGCAAAAAAGTAAACATATTGCTGTGCATATGTTTACAAGATTGACAAATCTTATGCTGTTGATAGCTTTTGGAATGTCTTATTTAAGATTTTTTTATTGACCTTCCCAACACAGTTTCTCTCAGAGAACTCCTGGTTACCTTCTCAACCAGCTGTAGAGATGCAACAGGCCATGGTAACCTTCTCACCAAAGATTTAATTCTTTGTGAGTTTTATGATTAAAAAATTGCTCTGACTTCTAATGAAATTAAAACTTTTCAGTCATACTTCCTGATTTGTGATGACACTTTCACATAAATAAATAAAGTCTGTACTTCTTATCTTTCAGTCAGGAGAACAACTTGTGATCCACTTGGGATGCAATTCAAGGTGATGAGAGAAATGATGGAAATACTCCATACACTGAGAAAGATTTGTCTGGATGGAGGATGGGCATGCTGAGCTCTTTTAACCTCTTCAATAACCTTGTGATTTCTCTTGGGAATGAGCAAGCACTTTCCTTTCAATGGATTCCTTGGCAGTGACTGTGCATATATCCATCTTGACTTTGACCTCCAGAGCTTGCAGCAGTCAATTAAGCAGCATATCTGTGAACCGTCCCACTTCAAATAATCCTGTCATAATGTCAGACTTTGATTCTCTTGACACTCTGCCTGAATAATCATGCATTTTGGATATATCCTGGTATTAATAGCTAAGCAATTTTATTCTGAGTTTTAAACCTCCTATGGAAATTAATTCTTTATTATCAATAATTAAGATCA
Organism: Zonotrichia leucophrys gambelii; assembly: GCF_028769735.1. Classification (NCBI taxonomy): domain Eukaryota; kingdom Metazoa; phylum Chordata; class Aves; order Passeriformes; family Passerellidae; genus Zonotrichia; species Zonotrichia leucophrys. Next base: position 61,950,342 of record NC_088170.1, on the reverse strand, counting down.
AACCAAATTGGTATCTAAATTGGTCCTAGACTTGCAGGTACCAGCCAGCATGGTGAGCACGTGCCAAATTGGACACACCTTGGCCCAGAGTGTGTGTGAAAAGTATTTAAAGGATATGTCCATACTGGTGAATAAAACAGGCTTATCTACTTTATATCTACAAAAATGCAAACAAAATGGTTCTTTTCTGGCCCTAAGGCCAAATGTCTTGTCACAGTTCACATCAGAGGCACCAGAATCTTTCCCCCAAACCTCCAAAAGTGCATGGCTGCATCAAAACTACCTTAACAAAAGGTAGTTTTGGCTTTCTGGGAAAGCGTCAGCTGAGGCGGGAAAAAACCCTTCCAGAGCTGCACATTAAACAGTGCACGTCAGTGGGTCAGTGATCTAGCCTGTGCCCTGGATGAGTTTTATTTGCCTATATATTGATGGAGCCTCATTATCTGCAAGGTGCTTAATTGAAATGCAGATCTACTTTGAATGTGTGTGAGGAGCGTAAAAAACAGCCAATATTCTTTAACCCCTTTGTCATGGGTAAGAAACACAGGAAAATAATCTGATTCTAATTACATTCATAAGAAACAAAACTTCACTTCCAGCCAGGAAATTCACAGCCCATTTCCAACTTTAAGCAAAATGTCATGGCCAACTACTTAAAAATGGCTTTATGTAATGAAAGTGCTGACAGACCTTTAATTATATCCGTGAGTGTGACTATATAGCTGAATAATTTTCAATTCTTCTTTGATTCTTGAGGTCTAAAGCAATTTTAATTCACTGTGAAGTGACATCTACCAGAGTACCAATGTGAGGCACTTTGTTTTAATATTAAGCATATGGAATTACAAACTGATTATTTCCTAAGTGTCCATAACTTTTGCACTGACTCCAAAGTAGTCAATTAAATTAAAAGTATTATCATTAATAAAAAATGTGTTTCTGTAACTGTGGAAGTGGGGGAATAATAAAATAATATAAATCTTACTGATTTTTGGTGACCTATTCCACCTACTAATTATCATTATGGCAGCAGGAAAATCCATTCAACATTGGCTAATACTTGAAAGTTTGGGAACTTTTGTCATCCTATTATAATTTTGCCAGACTTCAAGAGTTTGCTGCAACTTGCCCCTGCCAAGCATTTGCTTAAGTCTGAAGGATTTTCCTTTCTTTGCTTTCTGTCTCTTTTTATATTTTAAGTCTTACAGGCAACTCTATTAAAGTGGAACTTTATAAAGCTGTGATGAATTACAGACTTATGTATATGGTTAAGCCACAGCCCAGCAAAGAATTATATGTTTTTCTTAAGTTATGGTGTCTAAATAGTCCAGATGATTCTAATGATGCACATTTAAGCACATTTGTGCAAAATAAAGCATGTGTATATCTGTATTTGTAGAATAAAGGACCTGACTGTGTGTATTAGAGGTGAAAGCATTTCGGTTTCATGGAATAGAAATTCAAATAGTAGTAGGATCATTCTACAATCAGGGCTGATAAAACTTAGATGCAAGGAGGAGAGTTATCCATATGTTTTTCAAATATCAGTATTTAACCCAGCTCAAAGTCTAGTCCAAATTCTATTCACAATAATCTGCTAGATCTAAGGGCCTGAAAAAGAAATTAATTTGATTAAATTATTGCTATAAATCTAGTCTAAAGATTTAAATTGCAATTCAGACACTTTTGATGCAGTTCAAGCACACACTGATGATTTATGTATCTGATGGAAGGATCCTATTACAAACAAATGAGTAATTTTCAAGCCTTGGAAATTATTAGAGGATACAAATTCTCCCACCTTGCACCTGAAATGTATGTATATGCAAAGTGGAAATGATCATGCAAAGTTTTCCCATTGTGAAAATTATGAATTAATGATGAAAAAAAATTATTTATGAAAAAAAATCAAGAAAACCAACTCATTCTCCCCCTCAAAAAAGCCTTTTATATTTCATACCAGAGCCTCTTGGTTGACTTGTCTAAATGTACTTTTCTCTAAAGCCTGTCAGGAAAGTAGAAAGCTCCATTTCCCTGATACAGACACATTTCCATGTACCATCTACTCACAGATGAGCTGTACCAGATGATTGCAATACAAGGCTTTTAAATAGTAAAAGTGTCTTTAACTCCACTTACTTCAAAGAGGAAAACAAAGTTTGCATCTTGGCTGGAATTTCAGACATTGCTGAAGCCAAGCAGGTTGATTCCAAAAATGTAGGTGGAAATAGGTTTGTTCATTGCACCTTTATGTAAAATTAAACAGTGGCAGCCATTGACTTACAACTCCAGAAACCCCAAAGAATTTTTATGCTAGTGGGGAAGCAAGATGAAAAGATAACTCACAAATTAGGCATAATATTCTCATGTGCATCATCGATAAAAATAGTGAATTCTTTAAATTCGTGGTTTAAATTAATTGTCTTTGAGTCAAGTCACCTTCTTTAAATTAATTGTCTTTGAGTCAAGTCATTACCTCAATTGTTTTTCATTCTTCCTGCTCCCATATTCTTCACAACAGTGCCTTATGTGTAAGGGCATTATTTCCCCACCCTCACTCCCACACACATTTCCCCAAGCCGTAGAAAACAGTTTGTGACAATTGAGGCAAATACTCCAAACAGCTAAAGTAAAAAGCAAACATCAGGAATCTATAAAATTATTCATGTATTTTTATAGTACCTCCTGCTAGTGAACATGGAAATTGCTGATTTTTTTTTTTGCAGATTATTAATAATGGGAATGTATTTTTAATTTTCATAAGGAGCAAAGCATCCATTAGTTAGTTTAACGTGGCATATTTCTAAGTGGGGATTGCTTTGATTTAAACGAGCTAAATGGATCTGGACACAGGGCAGTTGTTAAAGAATTTAGGGCACTTTGGGGTCTCTTTTTGACAAGGAGTGCAGGCTGAGAGGTTGCAGCGTTAAGGTCGAGCTGCCAAAAGTCTGGCAGCGTTATTCTCGTTGGGATGGCGTGTCGGGAGAGCCGTGCAGCCCCGGCTGAGGCTGAGCAGGCTCCGCAGCTGCCCTGCTCACCCCCTCCCTGCGGAGCCCCGGCTGCTGCCGAGGGGCCGCTCCCGCTGTCAGCGCTGGAGATGTGATGTGTGCAGAGAAATGCGTAAAGGCTCACCTGGGAGCGAGCCAGGCAGGAGATAAACAACTGCTCTCCTCTCAGGGCTGCTGAGAAGGTGCAAAGGCAATTTTAAAAATTATTGTTTTCATTATTCTTGTTGTCGTTACTGTTCCTTTATTTGCCGACCAATCAATTTTTGTCAGATTTTTTCCATGTTTTGCATTGAGCTGTCTCCCAATATGCATAATCCTAATGTCATAAATTGACTTGGTTTCCACATTACTTTTTGTTATGATGCTCCCAATATTGCAAGCAAATGTCCATCATTATTTTCTTCTGAAGGAGAACCTACAATTATTTTTCAGGTACTGACGCCGTAAAAGATTTTTGTTAATGAACAGGCTGCCTGTGTTTCATGGTTTTGACAAGAGCTGCACAGGCTCCCTGTTTGGGAGACTCATATTTGAATATTAGAAGTGGCCACCTTTTATAAGCTGAACTGCTACTGGTAGAAATTGAGAAAACTGTAAATTTTATAGAACCAGATATACAGAAAATATCCATTTTTAAAAATCTGTACGGCTTCATTTGACAGTGTAAACTTATTATCTAATTATAACAATAAATGATCGTTTATAAATCTGTTAAAATAAGTTTATTCAAAGTTGCACATTATAGTTATTTTAAAGTTAAATTAGCCCATTTTAAAAATTCTACTCAATAATTAAAATCAGTAAAAAATATACTATTTTTTTTATGCTACCAGGTATATATAAATAATAATAATTACACTGGAAATCAAAAATGATTCTCAGTCATCTCTCACAGCTGAAGGTGTAGATTGGAGTATTTTTATTAAATCTGATTCCATCAGACACAAGGCCATCTTTGCTGTCAACACAATCAACCTTCTGATGTCAACTAATAGGTGGATAATAATAATAATAATAATAATAATAATTTTAAATCTTTTACAGAAGTAAAACTAGTACAGTGCAGCATTGCAATTAGACATGGTGAGTATGAATATGATCTCCTCAAGTTCTGCATTTCCATGGTTTTGTTAAGGAACAGAAACAAATTTTTTAGCTATAGAACAACATAATAGGGAGAGACACTGATTTTTTTCTCACACATAAAGATCCATTATATGCCATTGAATACTTAATTTTACAATTGCAAAATTCTGCAGACCATTATTGTTTTGTTCAAATAGAGAACTATGTGTGTGAAAACCACAATTGCAGTAATATGATATTATGCCATAGACTGAAAAAGTTTTGTGGATGATATGTATTTTCCATTTTCTGAGGATTCAGAGGAGATAATTTCATATTTGTGCCTGCAGATATATGCAGACACACTACTAAGCAGGAGGTAGCACATATATACATGTTAAGGATAGATTTATTTGTATACTATGACTATAAAACGAACTGAAAATTAATTTTAAAACTAAAATAGAAATAAGGATTCTAATAATTAATTCCAATTTTTATGCTAGTAAATAATTCTAATAAATGCTCTAACACACACACACATACAAAAAATCAAGCCTAGGGAATATATTGCAAAATGCAGTAATGTATTTCACAGAAACACATATTCTTACTTTGATGCTTCAGTGCATCAACTCTTATACCAAAGTGCTGTATGAAAAACATTTTAAATACATTTTGCACAGTATTTCATGAACAACATAATTTCACACTGTAAATGGTAATTGATTAAAACTCTCTGTGAATGACCCAGATTTGGAGCTGGCACAAGCTGAGTACCTTCACTGAACTCAGTGGATTTAAGCAGCTTAACTGATGTCAGTATCTGCCCCTGTGACTGAAAGCTGTGAAAAACAGTCTATTGTAATATAGAACTGTTTATTTACGAGAAACCCCCTGTGAAGAACAGCAGGATGCCAGCTTGGCTGAATGGAGGATGACAGAGGAAAGGCAAAAACAAAATGTGGAGAGGGCAGAAGCAGGGAGGGTCTGCCCATAAGGAATGTAGAAGGATCACATAGGGATCGAATTGGGAAGTCCAAACCTTGATTTGGTTTGATTTGCATTGGAGAAGGATGCTAAAGGCAAAATAATGGCTTATCAGCTGTAAAGAGCAGACCATGAGGGCCCACAGGTAGGTGGTGCAGAAGGTTTGTTTCTTAAGCCTATGAACACAGAAAAAGAAAATGTATTGCTCATATCTGTAAGGACAAGGAGAGTCCCTGGCAAAATTGCAGTGAAACTGTTCATGAAGGCCAGTTCATTCTAATCTGAATCTTTTATGATTTTTGATGGTTCAGTATTGCTTATACATCTTTTTTAAAATTTAAATAACTATAACGGAGGCTTATAAATGAAAACATCACCCCATAAAATTAAGCACAAGTACCAATTTATTTGATATACAACAAATTAAGCTTTGTGCTTAAATAGTTAACACTCTTCTTACTTTTGATTGCTGCTTATGATTTTTTTGGTTTAATTCCATAAAGGGAAACCTTTTTTGCCATTTACTGAGTTTTGAAGTGAAACTTCCTGCTGCTGTAAGCTACTTCCCTTTAGCTTAATATTTCCATATACTATTAAACAAGAATACTCTTAAATATAATGTATTTAATTTTTTCTGTAATTTTTTACAGAAAAAATTAAATACATTATACATTCTGTAATTTACAGAAAAATTTAATTTTTTCTGTAAATACTTTCTGTATTTAATTTTTTCTTATCTTACAGGGTAAACATTTCCATTCAGTGTTTCTGCCTTGGTGCTCACCTGTCTTTTATCTAGTTTAATTCCTGTGTACAAGACGTATTGATAATTACTGGCTCCACATGAAAGCTCTAATTCTTTCATCCTGGAAGTGCTGAGGTGCTGTAGGCACAAAGCATTTCTTAGCTCATATAAACATTCAATCTGCTAGTTCGACTCCTTCCATTTCTGTCCCATTTGCCCAAAGTAAGAAATTATACAATAAAAAATGAGAATTTTTTTTCTAAAAAAGAGGCTTATATTCATTACCAGCTCTTCTGCTCCTCCCTCTCTCCTCTCCAGATCCATATTTAATATGTCACCATGCTATTGCCTTATAAAATCTTTCTTAGCACTCTGGGAATGCTTTGAATCTGCTGCAAATCTAAACTTCAGAGGAGATAGGGTCTATAGATTGACAGAGAAAAATTGCTTTAGAGATATGTATTGAAAGACTTGATTTAAAAAAAAAAATCCTATCCCTGGAATGAATGGATACATTTCTAGGGTTTTCAAAAAGGAAATAAAGTTCTAAGCACACAACTACCTAGAAATGTTAGTTTGTTGAAGAAACTTGGAGAAGAAGCTGACCTGCAAATATCTACATTAAATAAAATATATCCTGCAATGGAGAGTCAGATAGAGTCCTGCAGAAGTGAAAGAAAAAGATGAGTTGTATGAAGCTCTCTTTTTATCACAGCTTCTGATCATTTAAATTATTGTGGGTCTTCTCTTCTCTTCTCTTCTCTTCTCTTCTCTTCTCTTCTCTTCTCTTCTCTTCTCTTCTCTTCTCTTCTCTTCTCTTCTCTTCTCTTCTCTTCTCTTCTCTTCTCTTCTCTTCTCTTCTCTTCTCTTCTCTTCTCTTCTCTTCTCTTCTCTTCTCTTCTCTTCTCTTCTCTTCTCTCTTCAATCTTGTCCATTTAAATAATAATATTAATAGACTGTGGTTGCACAATGGCATTTGCAAATCACTACCAAAGCAGTGCTTATTGTCCTGCATGTTTCAGTTTATAACACCATTCTCTAACAAGATCCAGTCCGTGTTTGAATCACAGAGCTGTAGAAATGATGGTGTCACTGTCTTGGGCACAGAGAAGATTTGTCTGGAAAACAAAATACAAATACCCTAAAACCACAAAAAGCTGCTATGGAGTGGAATGTGTGACTGATAATGTGACTGCACAGCAATGCTGATGTGCATTTATAGAAATCTTTAAGAATGACAGAATCCTCTGCCAGTATAGTTCTTAATGGTGGAACTAGTAGGTTCCACTATCTGGAGATGTTTATATATTCCTAACTTGCATCTCTTGTTAAAAGTCTCTGATCTTCTTATTTCAATTAAAAGTTTACTCCTTAAAAATAACAAAGATGGCAGAAGGAAGACTAGAATTTATTTAATACTCTTCTTTGCTTGCTGAGTTATGATTCACCATCATAAATGTTTGCTTTAGTTTGAGGCTTCCAGATGTTTACTTCCCTCTGGTGAGCTCAGCAAAACAAAGACTTGTGGCAGGAAGATTTTGTGATCTGTGAGCAGGGCTGGCCACCTGATGTTTAATTACTGTGGTTATTTGGTCACTTTTATAATTAAGTTCAGTCTATAAAAGACTAATAAACTTTAAATTAAACTCTGTCAAGTCCTAGATGTCAGTAAAACAATCTATCACACTTTCTGCTGCTGGGCTTCTGATTATCCACCAAATGTATTAGCCATGTTTGAATTCTCTACGTTTCCTGGTTCTCTTTACCTTTTACCTTACTTCTCAGCAGAACTTTGAAATTATTCAAAATTTCAGTTTTAAAATTTATAGCAGAGTATAATTTCAATTAATACATTTCATTTTTGTTACTTTTTATCTTCACTAAGGCATCCAGAATTTGGGTGGTTTTTTTTGTTTTGCTGTATTTTTTGTCCGAGGAGGGCAATGTAGGTGGTGAAGGGCATTGAGAGGAAGCCAAATGGGCACTGTGGTCACTGGGTCTGTTCAGCCTGGAGGAGACTGAGGGGAGACCTCACTGCAGTTACAATTTCCTAGGGAGGGGAGGAGGAGGGGCAGACCCTGATCTCTGCTCTGTGGTAACAGTGACAGGACCTGAGGGAGCGGCCTGAAGTTGTGCTGGGGGAGGTTTAGGTTCAGCACTACGAAAAGGTTCTTCCCCCAGAGGGTGGCTGGGCTCTGAACAGGCTCCCCAGGGCAGCGGTCACAGCCCCTGCCTGACAGAGTCCTAGAATTGTTTGGACAATGCTCTCAGGCCATGGGGTGACTCCTGGGGCTGATCAGCACAGGGCTAGGAGCTGGAATCAATGATCCTCCTGGGTCCCTCCAACTCAGCGCATTTCATGATTCTGTGATAATTTTCCTTTCCTTTATTTTTTCCCCTTAAAGAGAATAATGTTATATAATGGCTTCAGAATCTTATGTAGATTTTTAGCCAATAATCACCCTCCCAATGAGGTTTACCTCCCCAGATCCAATAGGTTTTTTTCTGAGTAGTCACACAATCAGATTCCATTGTGTGAGCCTTCATCTGACTTTTATGACAGACCTAGACATGCATGCTTTTATTAGAGTTTCTGTTTGGCAATTTCTGATTTTATTTAATAGACAATTTAAAAATACAGGTTGAGCACATTTTAGGAAGGAGTACAGTACAAAAGCTGCTTTATCAGGCTCAGATCATGTAAAGTGCCACAGGTATACAAGTGAATAAGCTGAATTTCCGAAAATTATCTAAGTACAGAACAGCACTAAGAAGCTGCTTTTCTTCCATTTAGTCTTATTTTCAGTGAAAGGTATTTCAGATATAATATATGTTTTACAGTTTCTAAGGCTTGGTGCTGTTGCATTTTAGTAAATATAATTTTTTTACTTGATTGTACTATCCATGACCAGCTGTGGAGGTGGGAAAAAACCCAAACAATCAAAAACGTGTCTCTAATGCATCATTAGGAATTTTGATATAGTTTATAAAGCTCATAGATATGATTTTATAGTAGGAAAAAAAGCCTTTTATAAATATAGTTTGCTTCTGTGATTTATTTATTAGTTCCCACCCAGAATACTTGAAAGCTATTGTGATGATGGAAGGACCTTTTAATGCAGACTAAGTAGGATTTAGATATGAAAATGTAATTTTTTGTAAAAGAGAATTGCACAATATGCCCACCCACTATTGAAAGATCCTTTAACCTCAAAGTGTTTAAAGTCTCATCCCAACCATGCAAACAGAAGTTGTTGCCAAGTCATGTGTTAAACACAAAATTGACATTGAAGGATTCTGCCAGGAGCCCTTCGAGACAAGTGAAACATTGAAAACTTCCAAGAAAGCCAGTCCATGTATACTCTAAAACAGAGAAAGCCAAATGAAAACTTTCCACTTAGCTGTGAAATGCTCTGTGGAAGGCTGAGCACAAGAGGTGAGCATGTGGAGGCTGCACAGGCTATCCCACAGCATTTTGGAAGGTCTGGTCTTTGGACAGAAGTGAAGAAAAACACAAGCAAGACTCCAGCCAACACAACATGCTGACACCAGCTCAACCCAGAGTGCAGGACTGTTTATGCTTCAGATGACTAATTATCACAGATAGAAGAGTACTTAAGTTATGCAGAGGTAGCCAAGCTTTAAAAACCTCACAGGGAAGAAAGAGAGTGAAATACAACAATTTGTAATGAATAAAGCTAAGAACTGAAGTGTCAATGAGAATTTTGCTGAGAAATAACAAACCACGAAGCCAGCTATAACTACTCTGCAGTGATACAGACTTTCAGCTACTTTCTGTAATACTGTGCAGAAAATAAGTATGGAGAAGACACAAAAGCAGAGAAAAGAAGTTGTGAGATGAATTTCAGGAAAGTACAGCTAAAATGAAAAGACCTCTGTCATTTTTCATAGGTACTACAAAATATCTCATGTTGGCTTTTTTGGTTTTTTTGAGTGTGTCTGTGTGTGTGTACCTAAATTTGCCTCAATGAGCTCTTAACAGAGAGAGATTTGAACATTTCATCAGACATGACGCTGCAGCCTACCAGAGACAGAATTTTCTAATTCTAATTTGAGACAAATGTGTCTCAAATTTCCAAAATAATCAGAATTTTCACACACAGAAGAAACAAAGGCACCATGCATGTTTTATTGCGTGCATGAGATATAAAGTGTTGATCTGCTGTGACCTATCCTTTTTATCCTTATTAAATACCTTTTGAACTACTCACAGACCACCTAATAATGAAATTGGGCAGATGAAGAAAACACTTCTAGACAGTTAACTATGAGTGGGAAGGGACAAATATATTTTGCAAGAATTATCAATACATCAGCATTTTTACAGCTGTTAACTGGCTAACCCCAGAACTGAGGAGGGAGGTTTCTCTGTCTTCTTCTGTGTCCAGTGGAAAGAATTGTTTGAAAAGAAGCCTAAGTAGATCTGAAGTTTCTGCCTGACCTTGGATATAAGAACAATGACTAGAAGACCAAAATCTGATACTCAGATAGAAGGCTAACCTAAAGTACAACCAAAAGTATTTTCTTCTGAAAATGTTTTTTGGATGGGAAAAATCACCCTCTGAATTTACCTTCACACTTAAATAAAGAGTAGACTATAAGATGCTACTGATGTCCAAGTTTTAGAGAATCAAAATTAGATTTCTTGAAACTTCTGAAGACTAATTTGAAATACTGCCACACTTTGGTATCCCATAATGAAAAGAGAATTGTGCTGCCCAGCTAGCTCAGCTCAGCAGCTCTCAATAGTGGTAAAATTAGCTGATGTTAATTTTCCTCACATTAAAATATATTGCTATCATTCTTAGGGTCATTGAATCAAATAGCAAAGAACAATCCCATGAGAATTATGCACCACAGTTTTCAACATGGATGTAAACAAAGTGTCAATTGCAAACAATTGGTTTAGCTTTATATGCTCTGTTGATATAAAACAACCTTTCAGTTGAGTTGGCACTCAGTATACATTAAGCTGCCAGTCTGCTTTTTAATCCGATATAAATCAGTTTATATTACAATTATCTTAGAAGCTGCATTTATTGGACAAAATACCTACCTGGCTCGCTGTGTGAATCATATGTAATTTGAATTAGGTTTCAAAGTTCTTTCACATCTGAATCTGTGTACTTAAATCAGAGAAATGCATTGACATCAGAATATGATCTTCATGGTTACTGTCAATTCAGAAAGCCATTCCATTATAAAGATTGACTATATTATTTTCAAATCTTTGCTTCAAAGTGGAAATGAGCCTAAATCCATAGGCAACAACAACAACAAAAACAAACTAAATAAAAAACAAACCAAAAAAAACAAAAAGGAGAGAGAGAAGGAAGGAAAAAAAATATTTGTTTGGTAGAATTATATCTCAATTTTGTTTTATTTATACCATAGTTCAGAAGAAATAAACTGTGTCTGAATAATTCTGATACATTTTAAGTTAATGATGTGATAGAATGAAAAATGTTGGTGAGCAGTAATTGAGAGGCCTAGTAACAGTATACTGTTTTCAGATGTGCATTTTACAATTTATAAAATTAATCCACCTTTTTTTTAATCTGTATTGCTTGAGCTTCTTATGGCAAGGTGCCTTCTATATTTGGCATGGAAAAAGTGTAACAGACCATGTGAATCTGAGGCTAAGGAGAGCTATTTTCTTTCTTCTATGCTGTGCTGGCAACTACAAAATTCAGGGCAGATTTTGCCATTTTGTTAATAGATTTTATTGCAACCATTCACTGCTTCATAGCACACCCACTGTTCTTTAGTCTACCACATCATTATGTTAAACTATATCAATCTTTATGTAAATGTGGATTCAATAGATGGTACTGTGTTTCTAAAAGTAAATATCACTTATCAGGAAAGAATAGACAGCTTTATTTAACTCATTAATTCAGTTAATGGAATATTTAATAGGATAAGCATTTAGAACTGCTTTCCTGTTTACACCATTACAAGGGAAGACTGACTGAGAGGTCATGATTTGATTAGTTTCTTTTAATTGGTAACAGATTATGAAGACATACAGATTCCCAGACAAATTGACTGGCAGGTCCTTTCTTCAGACCCTGTGTAATATTAACTCTCTGCAAAGCATTAAAACCGTGGTTGGCAGTGCACCTTTTGGGGCTAACACTGGTGCTGGCCTTTGAAAGTGAATCCAGGGTGATACCAGCAAAGGAAAAGTAGTAATTCACACTTTCATCAAAGGCTTATTTTATACAAATGCTATTTTAGCCCTGCGCAATTAAAGAAAATTAAAAGCATAATTCAGCTTTTCCTTGACACACTTTGGCAAATACTCAGTAAGGTGTATTGGAGAAATTAGGCCATATATAGAGAGAGAACCCACACAAGATGTGTTTAGCAAAATTAGTGTGTTATTCTGTCTGGTTATTAGACATTCACTGAGCTATGGCAGAGCAGAGCTCTCTGCAAGTGTCATCTGGCTCACAGCCCTGGAAAATTATATAGACCTGGACAACAGGAAAAGCACTGTAGAAAGAAAGCATGAACTGGGGAGCAAGTGCAGCTTGATATTGCTGAAATTTAATGTTTTGGGGAATTGCAGAGGGAAAATAAGTAAAAAAAAAAAAAAAGAGAATTCAAGATTTTAATTTTCATGCAACATAAATTTTCATGTTTCTGTAAAACATTTTGGAAGATGCCTGCCCACTACATTCTATTCTATTATGGAACTTTGTTAGAAAATATTAATAACCTCGTAAATCATTAGGAAAACTTTAGCTTTTAGTGTCTTTGAAGCTAATGATCATTATTCACAGTGCCTGAAAAGGAAAAGCACTGTTAAATCTTAGTCCAGCACTAAACTCAGTGACTGACAGCTTTTCCTAAGAACTTTTTTAGCTGTCTTAAGGGTGTGAGACAAAAACAAAGTTTCTAAATGTCCTGAATTATCTGTCAAGCTTTCTGCCTCAGAGGAAGTTTTGGGGCCTGAGTGCGCTCAAAACTTTGCATCAGAAAACTGTTCATATGGATTTTTTTTAACTTATTTGAAACTTCACAGTAGACAGAATATGTCTTTTAACTGGACTGTGAAGAGCTATTTTGTATTACTGTGTGAGTAAAGCAAGCCCACACTGATTTTTTTACTGATAACGTTTTGAACCTTTACAAGCCTAACTGTGCACTCCTGTAACAAATTATTGCTGGTAGCAGGCTACAGACATTGTTCTGAGCTGGCCAGGCTTGGGGAATGAGGCTCGTTGGATCTGCCTGTATAAACTTGCATTGCCCAACCTGCAGATTTGTTTTATTTCTTGGTTTAGCTGAAATAGAAATTTTCTTCCCCTGATCAGGTGGCTGTGGCTGGTCTGGTTCACCTTTGCTTTCTGGGGTTAAACCATGACAATGGTGCAATCACAGTTTATAGAGGTTGTACTGACATTCTTTTGTGCAGAATGGGATATTTTCGGCATTAACACAATGATGTCATGCAGAGACATTCAATCCTGGCACAACATCAAGGACCTTGAGAGGTGGAGAGGCAGGAGGCAGAGCAGGAGATTTCAGGGCTGGGTTGAAGAGGAAATGGGTACCAGAGATGGCTGCAAAAAACTCACTCAGCGGTCAGCAGAAGAAATGCCATCCTGCAGCTGGCCAAAGTTTCTCTTAGGAGAAGAGAATAAAAGAACAATGCAACATCTGCTAAATTCACCATATTCTGTAAATTCAGATGTAACATGGAGTTGCAGAGCAATGCAGAATGGGAAGAGGTGTAGCAAACTGCCCAAGTGAATCACAGAGTGACAAAGAATAAATGATTGGCACACAGATCATCTTCCTGACAGTGAAAACTCTGGTCAACTCATCATGGCATACCTCCAGCACCAGATTCAGCCACCAACCTGGGATTCAGAGGAAAAATGGTAGGTGAGTTCACCATCAAGAAAAGGGATGGAAACAAAAATGTGTATATTGAATTATTATTATTATTATTATTATTATTATTATTATTATTATTATTATTATTATCATCATCATCATCATCATCAGTATTCATTTCTTAATTTTAATTTTCTCTTGCTATAATAATTTTATCTGAGCTCACAGTGATTCTTGATTAGACTCTTGAGATTTCCATTATGCTAACAATAAATTATCTGCTTCGCATACAGGGCATGTTTTCTCTTTTCCCATAAACAAGTTTCTGAGAACAACAGTAGAAACAAAATAGCCTGGGGTAATAAATAATGTTTAATAAATTACAGATGTTTGCCATTAGCAGATAATAACACATGAGAAAAAGAGAAACAATACATCAGAGGACACCACCAGCAAAGTGTTACTATGTTAGTATGTGAAAAACTTTTAAATATCCCCCAGTCTATCAATATTTATTGGTGAGTAATGAACACTACTCACCAGTCTCTGATATCAGAAGTCCAACTTCAGACAGATGCATATTGAATTTATTGTTTTGAAGTAATTTGGATTGGTAATCAATAGTTGCATGTGTGAATTTGTCAGTGCTGGTTAAACCTTAGTCATAGGTTGCTGCATGAATGCCATTCTAGATATAAATAGTAATAACAGATATTATTAATTTTTCATGTCAAAGGATAGTAGATTGAGAATTATTTGCATTGTTTTCATGCTATTTTTTTTGACTTATATAGATATGTGTTTGTGCAAGGGATTTACTGGCTGTTGGAGAAGTGAAAGCACTTGCAACAGTAATTATTTTTTGCTCTTTAGGATGTGACTTATGAAGCTTCTGTTAGTAGTCTGGCATATAAAATAACATATATTACACAACTCAGTGCCATTTTCTTCCTTTGAAGTGTTTGGATAAATATTTACCTATTCATTTCACTTATTCTATTGTGAAAAATAATCGTGACACATATTTTTTATTGATAAGGTAGGTCTCTAATACTCTAAAAGCCAGAAATGAAATATTAGAATACTCTGTGTGCAGTAAATCCCACCAGCTTAGAAACTAAGAGAACATCACAATAAAAATAAAAATAAAAAAAAACCTTGGCCTCTATTCTTCTGGATTTTTTTTGTTCTTACTCTGCAACCTCATTATTTCCAGACAACACAAATAATTGGTTCACAGTCTTTGGCAACTGCTTAGGCTTTCCATCAGGATGCATTTTGATCAAATCATGATATTATTACACTTACAGCCACTGATTGAAGTGATTTTTGAGTGGGCTGAGAGCAGAGCTACCCAGCAAGAATAATTGTAGTTGAGTATTTCATTCCAAAATCTACCATTCTGCCATCAGCATCGTGCCTGTGGCTGCACTGAGTGACACAATCAGTGCTTGATTTCTCTTCAAAGTGGCATCAGACTTTTCCCATACAGGTCAGTGGGTGAATGAAAGTTATTCAGAAACTTTTATTATTAGAAACTTTTTTTTTTTTTGAGAGCAAATTCATTCTATTAAACATTTTCAGAGAAATCAGAAAGTAAAATAGCTTAATTTGAATTTAATATCAAGAGAGCAGTTTGCTGACATAAGGTCAGGGTCTGACTGAGACCTTGTAATATTTTGACCGTGATTTTGTAAAATAAAAATAAAGTTGTTTTGAAAGGATATATCTGCTTTAGTGAATTACAGACTTAAGAGTGACACTTAGGGGGAAGAAAACTTTCAAAATAATACAGTATTATATTTCTGTCATCTGAAATCTTTCTATGTGAATGTTTATTCTACAACACATAATATGTAGAAAGTCTGTGACAACCATATTCCTAATTTAGATGCTAAGTGTGTTGCCTAAAATTAGGTGAGAACAATCTGGAGCAAGCTATCTGAATTGCTATAACTGTAATGAAAGACAATTTAAAACTTTCATTTCTATAACTTGAAACTAAGCCAGTCAGAGGAAGGATATGTTATCTTAGAGAGTTTTCTGCCTTGGGTAAGATAGAAACCAGAAACAGTTTTTACTTTAATGATGATATACCCATTTTTGCAATAATTTGAAACCTGACATCAGTATCCTTGCCAAATTTCTGTATGGATGGCTATGTTCTACTTTTATGTATTTCTCTCCATGTTCTGCTTGGCATCACACTCAACTTCTTGCTGTTACTTACACCACCATGTCATAGAATACTGTTATCCTATTATAAGTAGATTTGAAATTGCTTTTGAATCTTCTCATCAGCTGCCTTCCTACTTAAGAATCAAGAGATAATGATAGATTCCTTTGCAGGCAATAAAGCATTTTAATGAAACACTCTGAACAGATTGCTTATCCCACAAGAGTGTATCTGCCTGCTGTGTCTGTGCATGTGCATAAATAGAGGTAGTCAGCTGCAGTTATCTTACCTGGCTCTTGTACATCCTGGATTTTTATTGCTTTTGTGGCACTTTTCCTTTTTTAGCTTTATAGACGGATCACCTGCATATTTCTTATAGTTTTTGGTAACTTCACTAACACAAACAGTGGTCCTGGAGCAATGATTTTGCCAGTGTAAAATAAAGTAGAACCTGCCTGATTCAGACATGTGCATCAACCAATCCATATGACAAAAAATTCTAATGCAGGGTTTTATTTTGTCCTGTGCCTTGTCACAGCTAATGCAGGTATTTCAAGTACACCTTCAGACCTGAGTTTCCATACCTGTTTTTTGAAAGAATTAAAGCGTATTTGGTTTTGGTTGTTTTATTTTTTTTTTCCTAGCTGGAATAACCTGACACCATTTGCTCCACTTGTCTTTTTTTTTTTTTTCAAATTATCTAATAAACAAGAAGATTCATGAACTGCCTGGGTACTCTGGTGTTTGGGATTCACCACATCTTTAAGCTAACATAACTACACGCTAATAATTAACTAATATGTCTTCAAGCTATATTAACTACAGGATGGAGTAGAAAGGTTAATGCAGAGATTTTGAAGGAGCATTTATATCTTAGTAAATTAGGAAAAAAAATAGAAAACTCTATACTTTTTTATCTCTGACCCTTTTACCTGGTCACTCTGGGAACTTGATATTTCAGAGCTGGAGCTTGTCTCTTAAGAGTTCTGCCCAAGGCAGCCCTGAACTAGGAGACCTGTAAGCACCTAAAAAGTTTGGAAAACACTTGGTGAAGAGTTCAGGAACCATAAGCATGCCAGTGTTCAATAATGATTCATGTGGATACATGAATCACAGGTTTGTATTTATTTCTTTCAAGTAAATTGTACTTTAACTTGTACAGTGAAGTGCATTTCACAAGAAACACTGACATGGCTTTACAACCATCCAGTGAGAAAAATGAAGTGATACAGAGAGACTCACAATAGAGTGAGAGTTTACTCAGTGGAACTGGATCAGTCCCAATCTCTTGCAAAATAACCAAGTTTATTCTTTCTATATGGTATCCATTTCTGGTTATTTCCTTGAGACACACTACTCCAAAAATGACTTTCATTTTTTTATGACCTGTTCAAATTCTAAAAATAATACAACCTGGAGTGAGATAGCCAGATAAGTAATTAGCACACCAAGCTAGTAAATCAAATTAAGAAGCCACTGCCAAAAGGAACTCAAGAGTGTCAGGACACTTGCAGACCAGACATAACAGATGGTAACTGTCTAAATCCTTTAATTTCATTGTTCAGTGACACAATATTGAAATAAATGTCTCTCACGCATATCCTTTCAGTTACAGATATCCCCAGTGTTTAAAGATATTGCTCATTCAGTCTTTCATTCCCCTCTAACCCATTATTTGAGTATTTATTTCTGATAAAATATTACCAAAACCCTCTCTGAAGTTGTCTATGGCTACTTCAGTGCTCCAGCCTTTGTCTTGTACCTGCTGCTCTGCATGTCAGAGCTGTCTGCTCAGTCCAGCAGCACAGAGCTGGGATCTTTACCTAATTCCATGGTATTCACGTTGCACAATAGGTAGAAACAGGTAGGGAACAATTCTTGGAGCAGAAAAATAAAATAGCCAGAAACCCTCCTGAAATGATTGTCAGCAGAGGGTCTGAGAGAATCAGAGACTGAGAAGGTAGCATACACATAATGGAGAAAATGAAAAAAAGAAAGATTGTAAAATCAGAAACTCAAAACTAATAATTCATATACAGTGGACCACCAAAAAAACCAAAATAAATATTAAAGGATCAAATCTGATGGACACCTCCAGCGTGTGTGGATGGGTTGGTCCTAACTAACAAAGTCCAAGAAGGTCATCAGGGAAAGTCTGCTACAGATAAAAAAACACCAAAAATCACTAGAGTTTTTCAAATTAGTTGAAAAAGGAGTCAATATTAATTTTATAATACAAAAGGTAATGGACTCAGCATAAGAAAACAGTATGTAAGGCCTCATTATATAAGATGAAGTTATTAAACTTTGTAAGGCTATATCTGACAAGAGACTTGGTATCATTATCTTGTTATAGTCAGTGCAAAGAACTCTGTCTGATAATGTATAATCAATGAATCCTTTATTCTGAAAACAAAGAAAGACAAGATATACTGAAAAAGAAAATTATTTTATAGAAAGTAAAGAAGTCTTTCTCACATGGTTGAAAATACATTGTTAAAAAAACTAAAAAGAAAAAAAGAGAAAACAAATTAATTTGATTTACTGGAAGAGTAATTATAGTGGTTAGAAATGGAAGGAGAATGTGTAAAAGCTCTGGAAGGAACTAGAGTAGTCTCATTTATATCATCTGAAAGGCAAAGAGAGAGCAGGAAGAAAGAGTGAGATGAGAGTGAGAGAAGAAGGAAAGAAATAAAAGAAAAAATGGAAGAGAAAGAAAAAGAATGAGAAGAAAAGAAGAAAAGAAAGAGTATTGAGTATAAGAGAAAGAAAGTTAAAAATAAAGTAAATAGGAGGAAATAAGAGAAGTAGAAAGAGAAAGAAGGATACATGTATGACAAAGGAAAACAATGATTTTTAAAGTTTAGCAACAGTAATGGTTTATTGCTGAATAGAGATGACAGTGATCTTCAGTGTTGCACTTATCTTCTGTAAATATTTCTGTCCTGTACTTGGAAAGTAAGATGACACACTTATTAGACAAATGTGGTGCTTTCCAGATAAACCACATTTACAGGGAGTTAACATTTTGAAAACACAGGATTAAACCATTCATTGACACCACCAGGGCTGTGGAAGATCTATTAGTGGCTGGGGTTAATTTGCACATATATTTTGCTACATCCAGAGGCATTTAGTTGGACGAATTTACATTAGAAAGAATGTAAAAGTTAAGTCACATCTGGAAAAATGCAGACAGTCAAACCATGACGCACAGGGTCACTCTAAACAAACATCACTGCTTTTGCAGTTTGTTGCAATGAAGAAGCTTTGGTTAGTGAGATGGATAGCTCATTTTTGTGGTTTTTCTAAAGAAGAAAGATCCCCGTTAGCCTGTATTTTGTGGCAAGGATTTTGTGTGGGTTCGATGAAACTACTCATGGTAAGTGGGAAGGGAATTACAATACATCCAAAGCAAATCCAAACAAAATTTAGGTGTTTTAATATAAAATTTGTTTCAATCTGTGTCAAAAGGAGAAAAATGTTGAAAGTTTAGCAGCATAATTATTAAAATTTGACTAGCCTGACTGGAAAACTAATTTATTTTTGCAAAAGCCGAGTTGTAATGTTTTACTCTAGATCTAAGGCTTGTTAGTATGGGAAACTGAAATAATACCCAAAGATTTGCAGATCAGGATTTTATGGACAGCTTTCCAGGACTGAAGGGTTCTCACTTCATTTTGGGCATTACAATTAATCAAGGCAATAACCCTTGCCACTGCTTAGTGTGAGTTTATGGCGTTGTTGTCAAAACATTTGCAGAACGATCGCAGGAGAGCGCACGGAACGGTTTCAGGAGGATTTGTCAGAGCCCAGGGAGAAGCTGTCAATGTGCTGCCACCTACAGAAACAGGAGCTCCTAAGGAGCTTTCACAATGACAGACAGTTTGACCAAGAATTCAGCGCTCCCATGAATTATCTGAAATGATAGGTGATTAATTCAGCTCCCAGATGACACAAAGTTGACACAGTGGTAGGAGGCAGAAGATGGAATAGCTGTATCCAGAGATGCAGCTTTCCTGGCAACATCCATCCCACAAAATGCTCTGTCAGCTCTAAATACAAAGCTACACACCTGGAAAGACTGAAGGTGTCTGACATTACTCATCATTGTATCCTGATCTTTTCCAAGGGGTATCACAGAAGAAAGCACAAAATCTCTGCAGCACAGATGACCATTTCATAAAACCTGTCCTTTTCTGGACACCTTCCCTGGTATTTACAGGGAAACAACAAATGAGAGTGAAGAGATAAATATTTTCTTCCTGTATACTTTCTAGGAATACAGTTTCCATATTTTCATGTTCAATGTTTTTAAAGGCTTGAACACAAATAAAGAAAATAGAGGAAAAATAGTTCAGAGGCCGAAGAAATCCCTTAATTGAAAGATGAAAGTTTTTTTTTTCAGAAAGAGATACTTAATGTGACCATTACTTGATTAAAGTGCCTGCATGCCTTCAAAGAAAGAAATACTGAACAGCATTTGGCTCTTGTTATGGGCAAGAAAGGTATGAAACCCTCCATAGAGTTAAAAATACAAAACAGAGAATACAAACCCTCCATACACTTAAAACTCTCCATACAGTAAAAATACAAAACAGAACTCCTTGATTTATGGCCTACACAGTGTAACTTTGAGTGGTTAACCATAGGTTAAATGTGCCAAAACAAGAAAAATTGTCAAATCCTTTGTTGGACTGGATCTTTTTTTAGTTGGTAGAATTTAATTAAATATCACTTATTTGATTCAGAAAATGGATAATTAAATCAAACATAGAGATACTCAAAGAGTGATACTTGAAATTACTGTCAGAAACTATTTAGGGGCTGTGTGTATGTGTTTGGTTTGTTTGTTCTTGGTTCAGTTTTGTTTGTTCTTGGTTCAGTTTGGATTGGCTTGATTTGGTTTGATTTCACAAGTCTGAAAGCCTCTCTGTGAATAAGGGCAAGGAACAGTCTACAATTTACAGTCAGTTACAGTAAATATAATGAGAATTCTTTAGAAGTTAAATTTAGTAAATGAAACAAATCTTTCCATCTGTGGGCACTGACAGTATTTGGTCACAGACATATTTCCATACTTATAATACATATTTGACATAGCAATGTTAATTGATTTTAAACTTTACTTGTTTGTATATTTATTTGAAATAGCAGTTGTTTACCTATTCCCTGCTCCTACAAATCCTTTTCAGAAGAACATTAACATTACTGTGATAGGTTCTGAAACCTGTGGTCCTCCTGTGCTTGCTTTCATGACAATGTATTGCACATTTATTTCAATGTGTTCTTTTCTCAGATACAGCAAAATAATCTTCAGAATCAAAAACATATTCTGCTCCCTTTCATGCAGTATTCTGTAGCCTGTTTATTCAATAATATTTTGATGCTAGCAAATAGAAGATCCAAATTTGATCATGAAAGCACAGACCAAAGTGACGCCCTGCAACTGAAACTTTATATGTGCAACTTTTTGAACTGTTTTCTTCTTAATTACTCTCTGTTTAGTTTTAGTTTTATCAGTCCCACTCTAGAAGACTGTTTAAGTTCTGCAGAAGTCTTTAAGAGAATGCTACCATCTTCTGGAAAGAGATGAAAATAGAGCTTTTAACTATTTAAGATTAAGCAGATTTGTGTTGTCACCAGCACTTGCAGACTGTATACTTCTACATTTCGAAGCCCATGTGAGATTTTTCTGAACAGGGAAAATAGTCCTGAAACCCAGAAGATTTAGGATTTAACCATGGATGTTTAAGAAATCTCTCCTCCAAGAGAGAGTTTTTTATTTCTTCTCTTTAACCTGCATCTCAAATTATATAATTCTTCACATTTTAAGGCTCATTAACAGTTTGCTTGCACAGCACAAAATCTTTAGAGTTTAAGTCAACATTGCTGTAAAGGACTCTCATTTCATCAGCTGAAATTCAGAATTCAGCTCTTTTTATATTGCCATTAGCATCAGCCTAGAAAGCAAAGTTCATGTCACATCCAAAGCTGCACAGATTTCCAGCAAATGCATCCAAGCTTGTGGGTTGGCCAGTTGCAGAGATAAGGCTGCTTGTGAAGGTCAGTCTGGAGAGCTCAGGGACCAGATTTTAGTGAAGCAAGCCAAAAAGTAAAAAACTTTTTGGATTAAATAAACCAAAGTAGTGGCTGCAACTGAAACCACATCATCCTCTGAAATCAAAAGTTCTGCTTTATATTAGAAAAAAGGCATATGGAGCACTGTAACCCTGGTATTGATGCTTCCCAAATTTAATATTCTATGTATTGAACATTTTACAGGACACTTTTTAGAAGTCTTTTGCTAAGAAACAGCATTCATTCAAAATGCTAAAAATCTTTGATCCAGAATTTAACCATTCTTTTAAATATGATTTTCATTAGTAAATATTGCATGCCCCAGCAGTTTTAAATCTCATTACCCTTATAAATGCAGTTCATTGATTTTTTTTTTTTTTTTTTTTTTTTTAGATATTTGCGGTAGGAATATGTATCCTGGATTATGATAATAGGAGTGGTATTGAAAGATCTGCACAGTGAACTTGGAAAGGAAACTCTTCCTTTTAAAGCAACTGTGGGAACCTACTACCACACTCTAAAATATCTGATGAAATTAGACTGGTTAGGTTACCTTAATGGAAAATAAGATTTTAGAAAGACAGATACATTTGTAGACTTTCAAAAAAGAAATAAAAATGAAACATTATGGGGCATTTTTCAAAATACATTTTTCTCCATTTAGTATTTCCTCATTTACTGTTCAAACTGGCAAAATGGGGCAGGTACAAAGGAAGAGAGAAAAGAATTTTTGTTAGTCTACACTTTTTAATTTGCATGTTTTATATTTTCAAAGTCCTAAGAAAACACTGAAAAAAAGAAAAGTAGCAGTGCTTTTTACAGGATAGTTACTAAAATCTTTTTCTGTCTTTGGTGTGTGAGAAAATAAATAAATATGGACAGCTATTCTCTTTCACCTGATATTTCATGATTTTTTTTTGCCTGTGTTTTTTGCATTGATTCACAAACAAAAGAGAAAGTCAGCATCCTACCTTGACTCCTGTTGGGCGACCTTCTCAAGGCAGAAAAGAATATTGCAATGATAATAACAACTCTACGAAGAAAGCTAAGTGCTGGAAAAATTAATTGGATTATGAAAATTTGTGGAGTTTATTAATTGAAATTTTGATCTTTTCACTTGAAAATACGGGGCACAGGATTGTACTTTAAAAACCATATTGCCTGTCATAGGACTAAAAAAAATTATTTTCAGAATAATATTTTTGTAAGCATAATTCCAAATGCTATAGGGACTGATATATAAACTACATGAAAATTTAGAATAAGTGGAAGATTGCTTATTTAATTCAAGTAAAATTCAGATTTTAAGCAGGTGCAGTATTTCCATTAGCTGAGCCAAGCAACTTAATAAGAAAAATAAATCCACCCAGGCTTTTTTTTTTCTTTTCCTGTTCTCAAATGCTTCAGTGTCCTGTGTACTTGTTCATTTCACTGCAATTTAATTAGTTATTTTAGAATGAATATTTTCAATTACAGTTATTCTGACTGTTTTAACAGTATAAACCATTTGGCACTCTGTCTGTTCAGCTGGAGAGGTTTTATCCTGAAGCACTAAAGGAGAATACATGGTCTAGAACAAAAATGTAGTGAGTTTTTATCATTATATCTTTGAGGTGATTTCTAAAACACTGACTGGAGAGCTGAAGTTCTGCTGCTTCATGTTTGGATTAACCAAACATGCAATGATCATGAACAAACAAATGAAAATTCATTCTGGGAATCACTTGAGCACCAGCAGAAAAAGTATTCTCATTATAGCCCCAGATGCAGTGGCATTTGTCCAGGACGCTTGGCTTAGCAAACCAAGTCTTGCAAAAACATCAAGGGACTTTTCATGATCACATCATGGGAACTGCTGCGCTAACTAAGGTAAGATGGTTGCTTCTAGAACATGCTTATGCAAACATTCCTTCATTATTAAGATTGATATGCCACTTATTAAAATAAAACCCCTATTGTTATTTTTCTTTTTGGCATTACCATATATTTTTTACATTACCAGGTAAATAACACTGTTGGTTTGAATATCAGTTTACTGGACTACTCATCTGTGATTTCTTGCATTATTAAAGTAACAGAGTCATGGTTTTGATAAACCTGTATATCCTGGTGTGGTTTTTTTCACACAAAATAACATTATTCTTGACTTTTCTTTACAATGCATTTTAAATTTAAGAATTAGGGGTTAGTTAGGAGGATTTACATTTCAGAAAATGTAAACATTAAGATTCTATTTCTGAAAGAGTAAAAAATATCTCATTCATTTTTCATCCACAGATAGGCACATTAACTTCACTAAAATTATTAATGTGTTAAAACTTTGTATCAATTTTTTGGCAATGAACACTTTTAATGGTAGGCACAATAAGCGTATTATGGACTTGGTTATACTTTCTAGGTGTTAATAAAAAAGGAACGTGCATATGTTCTTGCACTGTTCTTTGAAAATTTTGTTAAAGCTCAGTTTTTTCCTGGTTCACAAATAAAGGCAAAAACAGTTTGAGAGAAACAAGTTTAACGACTAAGACCAGCAAAAATGGAAAATTATTCTTTTCAAATCATGACACAAGGAGAGGGAATAACTAGAAGTGCATTAGAAAGGATACTGAAGTCAAAATAAATTTTAAAAAAGTTTCATTTTGTAAAGAAATATGACATAATCAAGTATAAACACTGGTATCATCTCAGAATCTTTTCTGGTCAGAGTGTATCTGAGATAAGTTAGAAAGTCTCTTTTCCCAGCCTGGTGCTTGAAGAAGGAGTCAGGGCTCTTAATTTCTCGGTCTCAAGATTGTTTATTGTTTCTTATCTATAAAATTCTTTCTCCTGTACAGCTGAGGTCCATCCAGCAGGACAGTTCCAGGCACTCTGCCTGTCCCTGGTGCAGTGTTATATTATTATACTAAAAACTACATGTACAGTATTTACAATTACTTTCCAAAACCTATCGCCTATGTTAGACAGTGATCTTCTACTCTAAAGCAATCTGTAAGTGCCAACAGCACAGCAGAAGATGGAGGCCAAGAAGAAGGAGAAAGGATGGACACCCCTATTCTAAAAACCCCAAAAAATCTATTTTTCACTCTGTGATAAATTCAGTATCATTCTTCTTAAAGTTTTGTAGCTTGTAATTCTTCATATACAGTTGGTAATTGCTTTTTCCAAGGGCTAAATCAAAGGCACAGGTGTCTTGTGCTCTGTGCCAGGGTCTCTGAGCCCCCTGGGCAGGGGCTCGAGCCCTCCAGGGCAGCCAGAGGAATTACCTGGTTTCCAACAGTACCAGGTATGCAACATGGCCTTCCTTTCATAAGGAAATGCTAAAGTGACTGAACACGCACATCATGGTGCCAAAATTCCAGGGTCATATTAACCCCAGACACGCTCCAGCAGCACATGTGCGTGATCCGTGTCAGCATCCCCCCACGGCTGGCTTGCAGCACTCCCCCTGCTCTGGCAGAGCAGGCACCCCAGCCTGGATTGCTCCAGTACCAGCAGGGGGCTGATTCATTCCAGGGCTTTGGACGTCAGTGCTGGGGTGGGAGCCTGGGAGGCTCCAATGCTGGCCCTGCCTGGGGGTGCCAGATCAGCTGTGCCTCAGCTCAGAGCATAAAACAGCAGCACAGCCCCTTCTGCAGGGACGGTGCAAGGCTGGGGGTGCTCAGGTTTGCTGCTGGAGCACTGAGACCAAAAGGGATCAGGAGCTCCTCAGTGAATGGATGTCACCGACATTTTTTCATAAAAATCCTCTTTTTAGGATTTTTCCCCTCCTGGGAAGCTGAGGCCCCAGAAGAAGAATGTAAACAATAGTTATCTGCTGCTGTGGAATGTAGCAGGTGCAACTGGGATTGGCCCATGTTCCATGTCTACAATTAAGGGCCAATCAGGGACCAGGTTCTCTGGGACAGGTTCACAGAGAGCTCTCTTGTTTGGAGATTCCTATTCCATTCTTAGCTTAGCAGCTTTGCAACTTTTCTCTCTATTCCTTTTAGTCTAGTCATATGTATTATATATCATAAAATAGTAAATCCAGCCTTCTGATTATGAAGCCGAGATTCTCGTCTATCTCTCTCACCCTGAGGAACCCTTGCAAAGCCATGTAACAAATGGGTCTGAAGGGAGTTAGACAGGGCTCTTCTGTCTGATGTGATGCAGTGAATACAGAGAGAAAGAGAGACAAAAACAAAGGCTGCTTCTCATTTGCTTTCAAGTGTTTCAAATTTGTACCACTGAGCAACTTCTTACACAGGCCAATTTAAATAGGACAAGGGGGGGATGGTTTTAAACTAAAAGATGAGAGATATAGATCAGGTGTTAGAAAGAAATTCTATAATCAGAGAACAGTGACCCACTGGAACAGGTAACCCAGAGGAGCTGAAGATGCCCCATCTCTGGAAATGCTCAAGAACAGCTTGGATAGAGTCTGAGCAGCCTGACCTAGTGGAAAATGTCCCTGCTTGTGGCAGGGGGTTGGAACCAGATGAACTTTTGAGATCCCTTTCAACCCCAACCATTCTATGATTCCATGATTCTATTGTAGTTGCATACTAGCAAGTGGCTTTTTTTTTTTTTATATATATACATATTTAGTAGTGGAGAAGGAGCATCCAAAACAGGTGTTTTCAATAGTAAAAATTGCTAAAATTTTTTCAAATAAGTTTTGTATCTTCTAACCTTTTGTTAGCAGCAAATACTAATTGTATCTTCTAATCTTTTGAAGCAGCACTAGAAAAACACTGTCAATAGAAAAACTGTCAATAGAATGTCCTTTTTGGATTTATCTAAATATTCTAAATACAATAAAGTGATTCCTTAAGACATCATTATTTCAGTTATAACTATAACATGAAATATTTTGAAATATCACATTTTATGAAAAATCCTAAGACTTTTTCTTTGTTTAGAACAAAACCAAACTTCAGAACTTCTAGGGCTTCACAGACTTCTCTAATAAGAATATGTGTGATAAAACTATTTCATACCTTTGCTTTTAATGAAGAATTATAACCATAAATGTTCAAAATATGTTAGACTTTCTTTAGGATGCATTTGGACACTTAATGGAGGGATAACAGTTAATAACTTGACAGAGTACAGGAAGAGGATTTACATATTAATGGTACTGGTGTTCCCTGAAGAACGGGATAGAAATCTCATATGGTTATAAAAGCCTGGTTCTTTATTGTCCCCAAATGCAATTTGTGTGGGGAAGAGTGGGGAGTGTCCACTATGGGAGTTACTTGTGTTTGTGGGAAAACATCCCTCCAAATTAGAAATCACTGTGAAGTAATTTATTGTGAGTTATTTGTTTTTCTTACAGTCTTCAGTAATTATCATGAATATACTGTAGGTAAAGTACAACATTATTACATCAACTTTTTATGGAGCTGATTTTTTCTTTTTATACTGACTTTGCCAGATAGTCACTGAAATTCAGAAACTCAAGATATGATCTGTTTAGTTTAAGCTAATCTTTAAGTGAACCATTGGAGATTGCTAACAGTACATGGAACAATCTTTTCCTATGGAAACATTCCACACATATAGTTTATGAGCATAGCTGGCCTCACTAGGCTCTGGCTTGCTCTACATTTCCTTGTATTTTGCATTCCCATGAATGAAAATGAGCTATTATTTATTCTTGGCTCTCCCAAGAATGGAGTGAAGGAGTAACTTAACTTTTGCCCTTGGTGTCTCCACCTCCTCCAGTCAGAGCAGATGTCACAGGCATGTGCTAGCTTTCAGCCATCCTTATTATGTCTTAATCATGTTCTGAACTTTCTCATTCCCAGGAGTCAACAAAGAGTAGTCAGGCAGTAGGAGTAGTTATGGGAAAGAAGAATAAATAGTGCAGATGTCAGGAATTAAATCTAGACCATATTTAAAATGCCTCTGGCCTCTCCTGGAGCCCAAATCTCAACTGTTCTCTTCAGAGCCCCAGTCCAATGGTTTAAGTGTTCTGGCATCGGCCCTGGATGCAGCTCTGAACCTACAGAAGGGTTTCTCAGCTCTGGGCTGTGTCCAGTTACCCCAGAGCAGCCTCACCTCCCTGATGGGAGTGCAGGGATCTCAGTGAGCTTCCCCCAGGGACCACTGCCTTGATCTACAGCGCAGCCAGGGTCTGGGTTTACCAGAGGGAAGGAGAGAGGTGGGTAATCAGCACAGTGCCAAAATGTCCTGGGTTGGAACAGGAATCACTGAGTTCACTTCTGTCCTTGCACAGGACATTCCCAAGAGCCACACTGTGTGCCTGAGAGCACTGTCCAGACATTTCTTGAAATGTGCATTAAATCCTGTCAGGCTTGGTTCTATGACCAATTCCCTGGAGAGACTCTTCCAGTGCCCAAACACCAACAGGGAGAAGAATCTCTTCCAAGTACCAAACCCAGACCCTCTGACAGCTTCAGGCCACTTCCTCAGGTCCTGTCACTGGTCATCAGAGAGGAGATCAGCACCTGCCTCTCCTCTCCCACTCATGAGGAAGTTGCAAACCACGATGAAGTTTCCTCTCAGTCTCCTCTTCTCCAGGCTGAACAGAACAAGTGACCTCAGCCACTCCTCACATGGCTTCCCCTCAAGGCTCTTCACCATCTTTGTGCCTCTCCTTTGGACGCTTGCTATGAGCTTTAAATCTTCTTTATATTGTGGTGCCCAAAAGTGCACACAGGACTCGAGCTCAGGTCACGAAACAAAAAGTGACAATCTCCTGCCTTGACTGTTTGGAGTGAAGAATAGCCAGAAGAATAGGAGGAAACAGCAAAAAGAGGGCAGGAAAACCAAGAAGTGACCTGGTAACCAGGGAGAGGAGAAATTCTACCCTGTGGAGAAGCCATGCAGGAGAGCTGGGATCCCATCACCTGTCCTAAACCTGTAATGTAAATTCCACATGGCACACGCTGCTGGTTTGCAGGGTGGCCACCAGATGCCACCAGTGAACCAGGAATGAATTTTGTTTGGCTTAGGTGTTTTTTTCTCTCTTTCTCTCAAGAGGGACCTGCTGGACTCTGGGAACGTTCGATGTGGTTCGTGAAATGCTTTTGGTTCCTTCTGTGAAGGTGACAAGAGTATTAAATTGCAGACACTTGAAAATTCATAGCACAGAGGTAAAAATAGCAGAGCAGTGGACCAAATCTGTGCCTTCAGTCACAGCAGGTCTCTTCAAAATATTTTAACCCTTAAGTAACTTCATTGATCTTACTAACAACTCACTAAACAATACTGTCTGAGAAATTAACAAAGTCCATTAAAATTATTTGCATTTTGACCCAGTGTTTAATTCAATGGCCTCTTCTCTCCCCACCTTTTTTTTTTCTTTTTTTTTTTTTCTATTTGCAAATACCGGGCAAAGGTGTTTTTCTTCTATTTTATTTGTTATCTATATATATAGTCTCATGTTTGAGACTCAGTTCAGCTTAAATTTGATGAGGTTATTTTTATGTAACTATTTAATCAGCATTTTGGGGAATTGGGGAATTTTAACCCATTCCCCCAAATTGGGGAATTTTAACCCATCATGAACTTCTATCTGGCAAACTTGGTATTTGCAGGAAGAATTACACAAAATCCATTTGGAAACGTCAGCAGGACTGACTTTGAAATGGCAGCTTTTGTTCACTTCATTTCCAAACAGCTAAATAAAATACAAAACCAGCACAATAACTGGTAACTGAAATTAATAACCCATTTCCAAATCTATGAATAACTCAATTGTTATATTATTGTTTATTTTTGAGTTTAATAACAGGTATGCAGTTATTTCTATGTCAGTAAAACTATTGTAATACACATATTGGACTATCAAGCATATTGATCATCACAGAATACACAACACTCATAATCCAGAACCAAAGATATTCTGCTCTTGACCACTTCAGCTTAAAAATAAACTATCAACATGAATCAAATATAAGCTCCTTTTTACAGATGATAACACTGACATAATTTTAACGCACTGGAAAGATTTGCAACAGGCTCTGGATGTTATTTCCACCTTAACTAATATATTGGTGTTAGCATTATAAGCTGTTGATACACAAATACTGCAGCAGCATACGCCACAGGCCAGACAGCCACAATAAACAGAGCATCTCCATATGACATCAGAAAGCTTCATCCCACACAGAACAACACCTCACCACTTCAGAAGGCTTCAACAATCTGCTCTTTGTTCTTTACCCCAAACTTTTATACCCTCCATGTTGATGAACTGCCCCTGTGTGCCCTCTGCTCCCTGTGGTGTTGGTCAGTGCCCCTGGGCACTCCCTGGCTCATTGCTGTCAGTGCTGCTCACCTGCTGCTCACAGCTGTGCCCACTGGGGATGGGGCTCAGCCACAGCCCCATCCCAATCACCACAAGCTCTGTGCCTACAAAATGCCATTTTGGTTCTGCAAAATTTCACAGAAAATGCCCAGAGTAGAACAGCAGCAATGCAAACTGTCTGTGTGCCTCAGTCTCCTTAATTAAACAGAGAGGTGTTTGATCCATTATTAGATGCTCACATTAGACAGTCTCAGTGACCATTGGAACATGATTTCTATCTTTTCCTTTTTCTTACAATGAAGCAACAAGTGTCTCTGTAAAAGTGGGTTAAGTTTTAAGGGAAGTAGCTGGCCTTGGGACAAAACCACACAAAGTTCTTGTTGGTTGTTTTCCACCGAAGCTGTTTTCCAACAGGATATTGGGTTTTCTTTAGAAGGACATTTTTTGGAAGGTGCCTGCTTTCTGCAGACAATTTAATCTTTTATTTTTGTTGGAAAAAGAGAACACCTGACAGCTGAAAACCCTTTGGCTGAAAACAAAACAAAGCAGAGACTTGGAAATGCCCTCCAGTGCTTTACGTCATGTGTCAGACTGCTGCCCTGTGCTGCACCCCAGCAGTCTGGACTGCAGGGTGGGGAGGCACTGGGATGAAAAAGCAGGAAAAGGGGCAATCCCTCATTTCTACAAACCCCAGAGGGAGGTTTTGAAGCAATTTTTTTTCAGGTTCCTGCTGAGGTTTGTTATGAATAGCCTCAGATGTTTTCATCTAGAGGTTTTTTTTAACAGGAAAAACATGTATTTTGTAACCTTTTCTCTTATTTTGCTTCAAGCACCCTGCTTGCAGAGAACAACTCAGCTGAGTAGAGCCAGGCTGGGATTTCATCCTGCATGTGGGGCAGGGTAAGGTCTGGCAGGGGCAGCTGGGGTTGGACAGAGCATGAAAGGAGTGGGAAAAGCTGTGGGGACAGGGACATGGCAAAGGCCAGCCAGGGGGGCAGGTCAGGGAGCTCCAGATGAGCAGGGCAGGTGCCAGAGATGGGCATGGCTGCAATGGCCAGGGGCTGGGGAGCTCAGATTGCTCAGGGTGGGAGCTCTGGGTTGCAGATGCAGAGATGTTGCTCACTGAGGGAGACAGGGACCAAGACCCCAGAGAGGGGCTCAGGTGGAATGAAGGGAGATGAGGGCAGGGCTTTGAACTGTTCGGAATGCAGGAAATGCAGCTTCTGCAACTGGAAAGTGAATTAACTCTTACCTGTGAGAACCACTGGGAAGCTTTTTTTGTTTGTCTGTTAGTCAGGCTCAAATTTACTTTTTTCCTTGCCAAGAATTTTGCTTTTGGACTAGCTGCGCTTATCACTTCCGCAAGACTCTTTTGTGTCCCTGATGTTCTGGATTTAATTTTATCCCTAATTCTAACTTTTTTCCCCCTCCTAAATCACAATATTGTTCACCTGAAACCATCCACATGACTGTTATTAGTAGATAAATAATTTCCCTGCAGTCCTCCTTCAGAGCTAGTAGGATTTAGCTCATTTGCAGCTAACAAATGCCATCTAGTGGTTCTTTTGAGCTCAATTGAGCATCTAGTAAAATACAGCAGCTTGGCCTTGCATGAATAAGAATCATAAGCAGTTAATACAGAATAGAGGACTCTGTGCTTGGGGGATTCTTAACTTATCTCACAGTTTTTGTGGACAAAGACATAAATAAATACATGTTGATCTAGTTGTGGTGATGTATGATGTTTCCTTACCACTTGTGGTGGTGTTCACAGGGGTCTTAGGATGAGGGAAGAGATGAGAATCTTGACTCCATCTTTCAGGCTTGATTTATTATTTTATCATATATATTATATTAAGAATATACTAAAAGAATAGAAGAAAGTATTTCATCAGAAGGCTAGCTGAGAATAGAAAAGGAAAGAATGATATCAAAAGCTTGTGTCTTGGACAGAGTCTGAGCCAGCTGACTGTGATTGGCCATTAATTAGAAACAACCACATGAGACCAATCACAGATGCACCTGTTGCATTCCACAGCAGCAGATAACCATTGTTTACATTTTGTTCCTGAGGCCTCTTAGCTTCTCAGGAGAAAAAAAAAATCCTAAGGAAACGATTTTTCATAAAATATCATGGCTACAACCACTCATACCAGCTACTTAATCATCAGTCCTAATCATGTTAGTGCAGCCACACTGCATTTTCTGAATAAAATTTTTATTTACACAGGGGAACTCCCCCACACACCTATTTTTTCTCACTCCTGCAAACAAATATTGTGATTCATGGAAGATGTTTCCATTTAATTACGCCAATGAGTCAGGCATCCAATTAGTACAAATTCATTACACAAAAAAAGATTTCCAAACCAGAGATTTGCATAAGCCATGAAGGGCTCTTAAAAGCATTAGAATCTAGGGATGAAAGTCTACCTATGCGGTGGACTGTAGAGATTACAGGGTTTTTTTAAGTAAAAAATCTCTGTTGGGCAGTAGTTATAGAGAGAAGTTATTACTCCTCAGGATTATAATGTAAAAGATTTGAATGAAGTACATTTTCACAATGCATGTATTTAACTCATAGGATGCATTGCTGTAGGAATCTGACCACAAGTACAAATGGGTTTAAAAATGAGCTCTGATAAATTCATCTGGCATAGATCCATCCTGGGATGTATAGGTGGTACACATGTGTGTGTACCATGCCTGGATGAAATGTCTACCTCAGGATTTCCTGTGGTGCTGAAAGTAGGCAGGACCTCCAGTAAGAAAATAAGCCTATGTTTGTCTCACTTTATGTGATTTTTGCCTGAGAAATAAGTTACTGATGATCATCTGGTAAAAGGCTCTGGACTTTGCTTCAGGTCTGGATGTCAATTCTGACAGTCTTATCTGGCTCAGAGACATTGTAAATATTGGCTGATTTAAGAGATTTCCTAAATGAAGTGCCTATAATCCTTTCCCGGAAGGAATCAGATATGCACAATTTTTATGCATTATATGCACTGTACATACACTCATTCATTAAAATTCTGACCTATTCACACTTCCCCTTTTGACTTTTATTTCTTTTTCCCTTTTCATGTCTTCATCAATCTCCTTTCTGGCTTGACTAAGCAGACAAAAATGCTCTCCATACTGAGATAAGCATCTTATTTGCCAAAGTGTGGTGTACGAGTAAGGTGGTAAAATGAAACAATTTTGCCTATTCCTACTTTGTGTAAAATAAACTAGAGAACAAAGATTAAAAGTAAAATTACTCTGAGGTTTGCCCTTTGTGACCAGTTTAATGAATCACATTTCACACAGCATGAAGAGCATCTGCCAGGTGAAAGATGAAGATCCTGAGCTTGTTCACTATAGTTCATGTGTGCTAACTCTAAAGAGAAATACACTTAGAGCAGTCTCTTAGTCCCAATTTATCCTAAAATAGCTTACATTCCTCCATAATGAGGTTAATTTATAAACAAAAGTAAATTACTGAATGTGGAATAATAATGCAACCTGTCACCTGTGATTTCAGTGAGGATCAGGAGTCACTCAGCAGAATTAAAACAGGTCATGTGTGATGGTGTTCACAGGGGTTTTAGGATGAGGGAAGAGACAAGGATCTGACTCTGTTTCAGAAGGCTTGATTTATTATTTTATGATATATATTACCTTATAACTATACTAAAAGAATAGAAGAAAGGATTTCATCAGAAGGCTATCTAAGAATAGAATAGGAAAGAATTATAACAAAGGTTTGTGGCTCAGACAGAGAGTCCGAGTCAGCTGACTGTGACTGGCCATTAATTAGAAACAACCACATGAGCCCAATCCCAGATGCACCTGCTGCATTCCACAGCAGCAGATAATCAATGTTTACATTTTGTTCCTGAGGCCTCTTAGCTTCTCAGGAGGAAAAATCCTAAGGAAACGATTTTTCATAAAAGATGTCTGTGACTGTCATGTCTTTTCACAGATTGGAAAAAGCCACCAAATTCTGAACAGGCAGCAGCCATCAGGATATTGTGACAGCAAAACAATTGATGGTGAATTCAGTAGCCACCCCGGTTCTGTGGGGGTGACACTTGTGGCCTCTGGCTGGGAAGTAAGAAAGGTCTGGATGTTGGTTTTGTTTCCACTTATGCAGGGGCCAACCCAAGGGGGATCAGTGGTGGCACCAGGGACCTGGCAACTTGTCTTTGCTTTGGGGGAAACCACAGCCAGGTAAACTTGTGACTGTACATACACTGTGCTCACTGCTGAATTGTTTGCGTTGAAGCACCTTAAGGTTCAAAAAAATCTTCTGTTAAGTAATTTATAGAAGAATCAAAATGCTTTGAGATTAAATGCAATTTTTTAAAATTTTTTTTCTGTGTAAAAGCCGTTCCAGCTTAGATGTGCAAGGGCCAGATGTGACCTATCCTATATCACAGAATATATCAAGACAGCTCTCTATTCAGTCATTGACTCATGCAGTCCTTTTCCTCTGACTGCATGCTTTGTCCCTTCTCAAAGAACATGGGTGAAGTAAGGGATAGAACTGAGCTCAAGTTCTGCCAAACCCCAGAACCCAGCAAACCGTCTCACCTACTCTGACTCTTCTTAAATACATTTACTACCTCTTCTAAGGTGAGTTTAATGCACTATGTGCTTCCCTGCCTGACAGAAGATTTTGCTGCTTGGTAATTAAAGACCATAACCAGAAGAATAAGAGGTGGTAAAACGCATTCTTGCCTGGGGAGGTTTGAAAATGTAATGTCCTACCTCCTGGCAAGGTTAAATACTGTGATGATGGGAGGTTCATAGCTCACTCCTGCTCACAGGGCTGCCCCATCCAGCTCAGCACTGCCCTCTCTGCAGCTGCAATTGCCCTCTAGCCCCCAGTCCACTTCCACAGTGCTCTTGAGCCACTGTTCATTCCCCTGGGCAACATCTGACCCTGCTTAGGACAGCAGTGATTCACCACCCCTGAGGAAAATAAAAAATAGCAAAAAATCCTTTTTATGTAGATTTTCTTGGTTTGCTTATTGATTATTACCTCTTACTTTATTCATGTGATTTCCCAGGAATGCAAAGTAT